>NC_134698.1:10159821-10534821 GCF_050947455.1 Rhinoderma darwinii | reverse complement strand
GCCATACAGTCCCCCCCCTGTAGGGAATGCCATACAGTCCCCCCTGTAGGGAACCCCATACAGTCCCCCCCTGTAGGGAACGCCATACAGTCCCCCCCTGTAGGGAACGCCATACAGTCCCCCCCTGTAGGGAATGCCATACAGTCCCCCCGTAGGGAACGCCATACAGTCCCCCCCTGTAGGGAACACCATACAGTCCCCCCTGTAGGGAACACCATACAGTCCCCCCTGTAGGGAACGCCATACAGACCCCCCTGTAGATAGCGCCATATAGTCCCCCTGTAGATAACGCCACACAGTCCCCCCTGTAGATAACGCCATACAGTCCCCCCTGTAGATAACGCCATACAGTCCCCCTGTAGATAACGCCATACAGTCCACCCTGTAGATAACGCCATACAGTCCCCCTGTAGATAACGCCATACAGCCCCCATGTAGATAGCGCCATACAGCCCCCCTGTAGATAGCGCCATACAGTCCCCCTGTAGATAACGCCATACAGTCCCCCCTGTAGATAGCGCCATACAGCCCCCCCCCCTGTAGATAGCGCCATACAGCCCCCCCTGTAGGGAACGCCATACAGCCCCCCCTGTAGGGAACGCCATACAGTCCCCCCCTGTAGGGAACGCCATACAGCCCCCCCTGTAGGGAACGCCATACTGCCCCCCCTCTAGGGAACGCCATACAGTCCCCCCCTGTAGGGAACGCTATACAGTCCCCCCTGTAGGGAACGACATACAGTCCCCCCTTTAGGGAACGCCATACAGTCCCCCCTGTAGGGAACGCCATACAGTCCCCCCCTGTAGGGAACGCCATACAGTCCCCCCTGTAGGGAACGCCATACAGTCCCCCCTGTAGGGAAC
The DNA here is from genome assembly GCF_050947455.1 of Rhinoderma darwinii. Taxonomy (NCBI): domain Eukaryota; kingdom Metazoa; phylum Chordata; class Amphibia; order Anura; family Rhinodermatidae; genus Rhinoderma; species Rhinoderma darwinii. The sequence continues at coordinate 10,533,958 of NC_134698.1, read as the reverse complement.
GACATACAGTCCCCCCCTGTAGGGAATGCCATACAGTCCCCCCCCTGTAGGGAACGCCATACAGTCCCCCCTGTAGGGAACCCCATACAGTCCCCCCCTGTAGGGAACGCCATACAGTCCCCCCCTGTAGGGAACGCCATACAGTCCCCCCCTGTAGGGAACGCCATACAGTCCCCCCGTAGGGAACGCCATACAGTCCCCCCCTGTAGGGAACACCATACAGTCCCCCCTGTAGGGAACGCCATACAGTCCCCCCCTGTAGGGAACGCCATACAGTCCCCCCGTAGGGAACGCCATACAGTCCCCCCCTGTAGGGAACACCATACAGTCCCCCCTGTAGGGAACACCATACAGTCCCCCCTGTAGGGAACGCCATACAGACCCCCCTGTAGGGAACGCTATACAGTCCCCCCTGTAGGGAACGACATACAGTCCCCCCTTTAGGGAACGCCATACAGTCCCCCCTGTAGGGAATGCCATACAGTCCCCCCCTGTAGGGAACGCCATACAGTCCCCCCCTGTAGGGAACGCCATACAGTCCCCCCTGTAGGGAACGCCATACAGTCCCCCCTGTAGGGAACGACATACAGTCCCCCCCTGTAGGGAATGCCATACAGTCCCCCCCCTGTAGGGAACGCCATACAGTCCCCCCTGTAGGGAACCCCATACAGTCCCCCCCTGTAGGGAACGCCATACAGTCCCCCCCTGTAGGGAACGCCATACAGTCCCCCCCTGTAGGGAACGCCATACAGTCCCCCCGTAGGGAATGCCATACAGTCCCCCCCTGTAGGGAACACCATACAGTCCCCCCTGTAGGGAACGCCATACAGTCCCCCCTGTAGGGAACGCCATACAGACCCCCCTGTAGATAGCGCCATATAGTCCCCCTGTAGATAACGCCACACAGTCCCCCCTGTAGATAACGCCATACAGTCCCCCCTGTAGATAACGCCATACAGTCCCCCTGTAGATAACGCCATACAGTCCACCCTGTAGATAACGCCATACAGTCCCCCTGTAGATAACGCCATACAGCCCCCATGTAGATAGCGCCATACAGCCCCCCTGTAGATAGCGCCATACAGTCCCCCTGTAGATAACGCCATACAGTCCCCCCTGTAGATAGCGCCATACAGCCCCCCCCTGTAGATAGCGCCATACAGCCCCCCCCTGTAGGGAACGCCATACAGCCCCCCCTGTAGGGAACGCCATACAGTCCCCCCCTGTAGGGAACGCCATACAGCCCCCCCTGTAGGGAACGCCATACTGCCCCCCCTCTAGGGAACGCCATACAGTCCCCCCCTGTAGGGAACGCTATACAGTCCCCCCTGTAGGGAAAGACATACAGTCCCCCCTTTAGGGAACGCCATACAGTCCCCCCTGTAGGGAACGCCATACAGTCCCCCCTGTAGGGAACGCCATACAGTCCCCCACTGTAGGGAACGCCATACAGTCCCCCCTGTAGGGAACGCCATACAGTCCCCCCTGTAGGGAACGACATACAGTCCCCCCCTGTAGGGAATGCCATACAGTCCCCCCCCTGTAGGGAACGCCATACAGTCCCCCCTGTAGGGAACCCCATACAGTCCCCCCTTGTAGGGAACGCCATACAGTCCCCCCTGTAGGGAACGCCATACAGTCCCCCCCTGTAGGGAACGCCATACAGTCCCCCCGTAGGGAACGCCATACAGTCCCCCCCTGTAGGGAACACCATACAGTCCCCCCTGTAGGGAACGCCATACAGTCCCCCCTGTAGGGAACGCCATACAGACCCCCCTGTAGGGAACGCCATACAGTCCCCCCTGTAGGGAATGCCATACAGTCCCCCCCTGTAGGGAACGCCATACAGTCCCCCCTGTAGGGAACGCCATACAGTCCCCCCGTAGATAAAGCCATACAGTCCCCCCCGTAGGGAACGCCATACAGCCCCCTCTGTAGATAGCGCCATACAGCCCCCTCTGTAGATATCTACAAAGGGGGCTGTATGGCGTTATCTACAGGGGGGCTGTATGGCGTTATCAAAAGGGGGGTTTGTAAAAAAGGCACTATCTACAAGGGGGGGGGTTGTGTGACACCCGGGGGAGGGAGGGCCCCAGTCAAAAGTTTGCTATGGGGCCCAGTCTTTCCTAGTTACGCCCCTGGTAGCAGTAGTAGTAGTAGAAGTAGTAGTAGAAGTAGTAGTAGTAGTAGTAGTAGTAGTAGTAGTAGTAGTAGTAGTAGTAGTAGTAGTAACAGTAGCAGTAGTAGTAGAAGTAGTAGGAGGTGAAAAGGAGGAGGCGGGGCTGCCTTTTATACCGGCCAAAGTACAATGTTTGGATCCCTGCACGGTGCTAATACTTGCAATCAGCGCACGCATGGAGCAAACTTTAATAAAGGTGCCGGTTGAGAGGCTCTGGATTAGAAAAGTGTAGCTGCACCCTGGTAGGGAAACACTGCTCAAAACTGCCGTACATGTCCTATAATCCATATTTGGTGGGTCCCTGGGAAGCAGGACCTGTGAAAATAATGGGCCTCATGTACACACATTACTGCCTTTAGTACAAGTGTAAATGTCAGGGTCTAATGCACTGACTCTCGGGAGGTGGAGGGCAATCTACAGGCTAGTGGGTGCCCATTTTTGCTTTTTAGAATCCAGGGCCCCGGATTGCACTTCCATCTGTACAGCTCTGATGGTGGCCAAGACAAGACATGGCAATAATGAAGGCGGGCTGCTTAAATAAAGAGAATGTGGGGGGATCAAGTGACATGGGCATTATATAGGGCATCAGTTAGGGGCATCACTTTGTGAGAAAGAAGTGGGAAGAAATTGAGATTCTAAAATGAACATTTTCCATTGTTACAATCACATAAAAAAGTAATAAACTGAATAACAAGTCAAGTAAAAATTCTATACTGTATATCTATTAGTCAACATTCACAGGAAGCGGCGGCAGCGGTGGCGGTGGTGTCTACTTTATACACAAGAGTCAAGTATCTGTTAAGTTTCAATCCTGGAGACTGTGCTGTATGTGGGCAGCCTGCTCTTACCAGCATATATCAGTAGTCTGAATGGGCATTGAAATACATTGCCAAAGAACATTGCCTTAGAAAGTACAGGCTGCATTATCCTGTAACAACCTTCTATTTATATGTATATATATAGTGCACTGTACACAGCGTGGGCAGCAGAGCCCGAACATAATTAGGAGCTCTGTGTACAGAACATCCAAGGCAGCTTCAAACAACACTGCCAAAAATGTCTAATAACCCGTAGAAGTAGTCCAGCTTGGAGTGGAGGGTAAGTAATGTGTGGACGAAGGAATTTGATATAGTGACATAGTTTTTTGGTGGATAAAAGTCGTCAATTCATATCTACAAACCCCATTGAACCTGCATTTTTGAATCTTTTTCCATTCTTCTAAAACATCATATTTTCTCTCTCCATGTCTAATTAGTGGGCGGCCGATCAGACTCCTTCCACACGCTGCTCTCAATTATGCTTTTTTCTCAACAAAAAAAAGAAGATACTGCAGCTGCATCTCCCTCCTCTCCCTTCCTACCTTTCACCTTTGCTGTCTTACGATTGTGAACATTTGCAGAGAGTCTGTAGGGAAATAAAGAGGAACTACAGGCTGCTGAAGATGCCACAGTCCCCTAATACTATATATTAGAAAGCTTCTTGTATGCTTTAAAAGTGATAAAAAATATTTCACTCCCTACCACATGACACAACAAAGACGGAGTTAGTCCTATTCACAGCTCCTTGTTCGGGTCTTCAAGTCCTATGTGTTCATGGCTTTTCTTGAATCTCAGATGACTTTTCTTTTGTCTCTGAACTTTGCTCCTTTTGTTTCATTGCTCAACCTAATATTTCTTGCCACTCCAGAGCGTCATACTCTTCGCCAGCTGTCTCTACGCCCACCAGTACATGAGCGCCACTCCAGAGTACAAACCACTAATGCATATTTTATTCTACCTGTCTCTATGCGCCAGCTGACACACCTCGCCAGTCTATGAGTGCCTCTCCAAAGTGCCAGCCACTGTTAACTTCACCGGTTGTTTCTATGTTCCAGCTGATATTCTTTGCCAGTATGTGAGTACCACTATATCAGTATGTCAGACATACTCTGCTCTAGATGAATACACTTTGCTAGTCCATGAGTGCCACTCGAGAGTCCCAGTCATTGCTACCTGCCTCCGGCGGCAAACCCTTGCATCGGCTACTGGCACATTGTCCTACTCACTCGGCTCCTGATATTGCTCTTGAGAAGCTTGTACTGAGAGTCACTACTCTTGTCCTCCAGATCCTCGCCCCCCTCATAGTACCTGACACTGACCTATTGCCCAACCTTTCAATCAAACCATAGTATACAAAAAAAAAGTGCCATACATTTTTTGGCAAGGGACATTAACATATTTTCATTAAAGGTAATTATAACCCCCAGCTTTTTTAGTCTCCTACACTCCAGGGTAGACCAATCTAATTTGGACAGCTTTTCCATCTTCCATACCAATTGATTAATTTAGTTGACATATGTTTTTCCCTTTATTCTGTAAGTTTGAACTTATTAAGTACAGAACAACACCTGCCAGAGGCTCCGCATCTGTCTGCACACAGTAAGTGATCAGCAGAATTTCAGTAGAAAACAAGAAGGGTCACCAAGTCATGCTGCAAAATATTAGCCCACGTCCTTTCAACCACAACCTTTAGACTAATCCTGACAATGGCCGACGTCATTATTTTCAGTTAGTAATTGTAACAACAATTAAAAAGCAATTTGGAAAGTGACTACACTGTGAAAATTGTATATACAGTACATAGATACTGTATAATGGAATATGTGGTGTTAATAAAAACACATTGAAAAAATGCACCATCACAGCACTGTGCTAAAAACACATGATCCGGTAACTCAAGGTATGTGAACTCTTAAAGGGGACCTCTCACTAGGTCATATGAGTTAAACTGGTTATCTGACCCTGATTCCAGCGCTGTTTTTCTTTTTTCCTGGACCCTCCCTTTCCAGAGATATGGCCACTGCTGTGTTGGCTCCCTATATGCTAATTTATTGTAGTTAGCCAACGGGGTGGAGCTAGATTCCCTGGCACTGATGCTGACCAATTATTGTGAGGCAGCTTGAGGGTACTTCACACTCTGTTGGCTAAATACAGCAAATTTGGCATAGAAGGAGCCAACCTAACAATGGGCCATATCTCTGGAATGGAGGGGTCCAGGGAAAAAACAAAACAGCGCCGGAATCAAGGCGACCGTGATAGGTCCTCTTTAAGTCAAAGCATTCCTATGCCACCGTTGGGTTGACAAGTGTAGAGCATGTTCACCTATACGGCCAAGCCCAATAGGCCCTGTAATCTGGCCAGGTTTGCCTGGCGGTGATGGAAGCCTTGACCATATGGTAGGAATTAATCATTTTTGGATTATCATCTTAATAAATTTTCAACCACAGATCTGCCTAAAGAAAACGTGTCAATATGCTGTAATTATGGCATATAGATGTCATATATGGGGATCCCCCACTTGAGACCCCTGTCTATGAACCAGAATGAAGAGCAATCTTGGTAGACCTGGCCCATCCACGCATTACATGTACGGCGAGTCATTTCAATGACTGCCATGTAATGCTACATAAGATAGCAGATGATCGCCGGAGGTTAGAGCCAAACATAACTTTCATTTACAAAGGGGTTGTCTTTATGAGACAACCCCTTTAACTCTTGATTGACACATGGGAGAGTTAGGGTGATCATGATGCGGGTGAACAAATCTCCCTTGTCATGAACCGTATACCAGTGGGATCTTCACATGATCGGGACAGATTTTCATCCTCTCAAAGTAGAAAATTAAGGTTCCCATTCTGTGACTACAAGCAGAGATCTTTGAAAGCGTGAGGAACTGATGCACAAGGTATATTAGAGAAATGCTTCACTTTTTTTTATACAATAATTACGCTTTATTTGCAGAAGCCGAAATACTCCGCAGTCAATAGCGACCGTGGCATCTAAGGCATTAGAAAGAGTGGGCAGCCCCAAGAGGCAGGGCTTAATAGGAGCCTGTAAAAATCACAATATACTGCAATACATTCATTTTGCAGTATATCATACAAGCGATTCAATGATCGCTGGTGTCCCCTAGGGGGGGCTAAATAAAAAAAGTAAAATAAAAGTTCCAAAAAAAAACCTTTTCTGATTTTACCCCTAAAGTAATGTAAAAAAAAAAAAAATTAACATAATTGGTATTGCCGCATCCGTAAAATGTCAAACTATTACAATATATAACATCATTTAACTGCACGGTGAACGCCGTAAAAAAATTAAAATTAAAACGCCAGAACTGAAATTTTTTTGTCACCTTATCTCACACAAAAAATGTGATCAAAAAGTCTTATGTACCCCAAAATGGTACCAATAAAAACTACAGCTCGTCCCGCAGAAAATAATCCCTCATACCGTTCAATCGATGGAAAAAATAAATCAGTTATAGCTCTCAGAATATGGCAAATATATCAATTTGGTATCGCAGTAATCATATTAACCCACAGAATAAGGTTAACATGTCGTTTTTATTGCACGTTGAACTCCGCAAAAACAAAACCCAAAAAACCCACAAATAATTTTTTTTCAGTTTCCCAGTAAAATATATGGTACAATAAATGGTGTTATAAAAAAACTACAACTTGTCCCGAAAAAAGCAAGCCCTCCTTACGGCTGTATAGTCGGAAAAATAAAAAAAGTTACAGCTTTTGGAAGGTGGGGAAGAAAAACAAAAAACAAAACAAGGGGTTAAATTCTTTTGTTGGCTTCTTTTTAGAACAACCATCATGTGGACTATTAAGCCTGGCAATAAATTATTTAACACACAACAGTTTTCTAATGAAGGAAAAGCCAAGTCGGAGAGGTAAATAACTGGTTATTCAGTCATAAATGATTTAGTAGACGTATTGACAACCTGGCAAAGGCCTAAATTGTATAGAGCACTCTAACGGAAAAACAGGATACAACTTAAAAGGTGGTTATTGGAAAGGTACTCCAATCAAAGACCTTCATTAGGAGAGGTAATAGAATGGACTATAGTAGCTCAAGGCACAGAAGATCTGATATTTTACAACCTATCAAGAAAAATTTACTACTTTTAATTTAAAGGCGTTGTCAACTACCCGACAACTGATAACCTATCCACCGGATAGGTTATCAGTATATGATCGGTGGGGATCACATAGGATAGTTATTTTTTTATTTCGATGTCAGATGCAAAGAAATATTTTGGACCTTAGTTCCATACCATTACCTTGGCACCTCAGCCTCCTCTACTCGTATAACATGTTAGTTCTAGGGTGAGGTTATATCATAACGTCATAAGAGACTGAACAAAAAAACAAAAATAACTGGCATTTGTACATGACCACTATAATAGTAAATAAACCCCCATGCTGGTCTACATTGAGCCGTGCACTAAATAGCTTTGAATACGAGCCTCGAAGGTCCCATTTGGACTGACTAAACATCCTTTTATTCAAGCAGCAATCGGATTTGGCAGCCGCCTTTGAAAAAGGGATTGTGTTTATATATAATTCACGAAACTAAGTCAGTTTGGTAAAAAATGTGAACGACAAGGTTATTTACAAATTCACTTTGCAGAAGCGGACCCAACCTCCATCCAAAAATTCACCACTTCATTGCTTAGTTGTTCCATTTCTATTATATAGAAGTCTAAACACAATTTTTTTCTAGAACCTTGGGTCCCAGCTGGATCATGGACCATGAATGCCCGAAGCAAATAATATTCCACCATGCCTGACTATCTTCTGCTCACACCTATCTAGTAGCAAGCATAAATATTAGTCTTACCCTCAATAAGACATACTGAGCAACCTTTGGGCTAGCAAATAAGAGAAAGTTAAACATTTAAAGGTGCTGTCCTCTTTGGACAATCCATACTTGTTAGTGTCCGTTGACAATAAGCAAAACACAGTGTCCCCTTGCTCAGACCTCCAGCGATCAGCTGTTATCTGTGGGGAAACCTGAGAGTAAGTGCTAAATTTCCCTGCAGCGGCACCACAGGATTAATTAGGCATTACCCATTGCCAATTTAAATAAATGGGTTGTCTGTCTAATGAAGTACATGATAGGTCCTCCAGAGTGAGAGACGTTCTTTATAACCGCAATCCTCTCTTGCTAAGAGATAAGGATCTTGAACAAAGGACCACCTCATAATTCCTTAACAATGGTTATGAAAATTGGTTTTCCAAATTGGACAAACCCTTTAACTTCAAAGCTTTGTCTTATATCATTTGAGTATAGCTCCCCAAAAATATCCACATTTTTCTAAAGTATACGTCTAACATCATGAGAGTGAGGAGACATGGATGTTATTTATTAAAACATTCTTGTACATACATTAGGGATCTTTATTACATTGGTAGACAAGAAACTAAAAGGTGTAGAGTCAAGGTTGAGGTCAGGTTTCCACCATATTTGAGATATTTACAAAATAAGTCAAGGCCAAGGCCTGATTTCCACCATATTTGGATTATCTACGATATAAGCAAAGGCTGAGGCCTGGTTTCCACCATATGTGAAATGTCTACAATATAAGTCAAGGCTGAGGCCTGATTTCTACCATAACTGAGATCTCTACAACATAAGTCAAGGCTGAGGCCTTATTTCTACATAATTGAGATCTCTATAAGATAAGGCAAGGCTGAGGCCTGATTTCCACCATATTTGGATTATTTACGATTATAATAAGCAAAGGCTGGGGGCTGGTTTCCACCATATTTGAGATGTCTACAATATAAGTCAAGGCTGAGGCCTGGTTTCCACCATATTTGAAATGTCTACAATATAAGTCAATGGTGAGGCCTGGTTTCCACCATATTTGATATGTCTTCAATATAAGTCAAGGCTGAGGCAGGTTTCCACCATATTTGAGATGTCTACAATATAAGTCAATGGTGAGGCCTGGTTTCCACCATATTTGTTATGTCTTCAATATAATCAAGACCGAGGCCAGGTTTCCACCATATTTGATATGTCTTCAATATAAGTCAAGGCTAAGGCCTGGTTTACACCATATTTCAGATCTCTACAGTACGTCTCCTCTACAAACCAGGGAACACCATACAATAATAGCAAATTTTGAGATACCACTAATTATACCAGAAGATCTATGTAGAATTAAACTTCAGTAATCACAATCTTGATGTCCAAAAACTGAAAGTCTGGATTTAATTGTTGACATGGAAGTATGAAGTGCAAGAGCATTGAGTCCATGGTAAGAAGCTTAGGGTCAGCTTCATGTCATTAGTGGCAAGCATCAGCAGGTGTTTGTAGGGACTGAGATGTTCTAGAGAAAATGAGGTGAGTACTTTAAAGAACATTTCTACTTAAAAGTCAAAAATGTCCTTGTAATTATAAATCCTTAAGTGGTCTTTCTTAGTCAAGTTGTAAAAATTCAACCATTTCTTATTTATATCTGCTCCTAGCCACTTTGTTTCTGAAAGTGGCAACAGGAATTGTCTGTCATTGAAGAACGCCTAAAGACTGGTTCAAAGCTTTACCAGATTCCTGAATGGGAAATCTTCCGAATATTTGGTGATATAGGGGGAGTATAAAACGGCATACTGTAAATAGATAGGTTGACCATTTAACACTCTAAGAAGGTTAAGCAACTACAGGTCCTGGACTTTGATTCAAAATCTGTACCAGGGCCCCCCAAACAACATGTGTCATTTATAACTCTGGTGTCCTCCAATGTGGTACCAGGGTCTGTGTGCGACTACTACATCTGCACCTCCAATAGTTGTGCCCTTGTTGACAACTATAGGTCAAGTCTATAAAACAACTCCTGTAGACGAAAAAAAAAATGTTAATGGTCTAAAAATCCCAATAATGTTCCCGTTCCTTCTCCCATTCTACAAGCATTTTCAAAAAGAATCCATAAAGGGATATGCCAAGGGGATACACCCTGTTATTATTACTAAACTCAAGACCCCTGCAATTAAGGGGCCGGTGCGTAGAGTCAGGGTGGCTCCAATCTGGCAGACTTGGATTGACTATTTATTACACATTACAAAGAAGTTCCAGATCAAGGCTAAAATAAAGGACTTTAATAGGGATGAGCCAACTGGATAAGCCTTGTGCATTTTCCGGTTGGGGTACATGGACGTTATAGAAGTGGCACCCCACTTGGATCCTGCTTAGCCAGAGCTGAGAGCCCCTACAAAAAGTGACTCCCGCTTTGACTAACTTGGCACGACCATGAATGGTTCCCCATTCATCTCAATGGGCGCTGTATTATACTACAATGCCCCCGAAGCCACTACTACTGTCATTCACACACATGCATATACCTTTTCGGGAGGTTTTAAGGATTAAATATGTCAAATAAAGTATTGATCATGGGGCAGACATTTTTCTGGACCTCCTGGCACTAATCCCATTAAGGAACACTATAGTCAATGACTGCTCTCAGGTACCAATGGTTAAGATTTAACTAAACCATTAATTGATATAACATAGGTTGCAGATTTAGTGTCCCCGTAAGGTGTGGTCATGGGTACGTAAGAGCCCTCTGGGTAAATATAATATGCATGAAAGTTTTCTGGACTCCTTCCAAGGAGCTCAATATTTTTCCCTTATATCCCTGGTATTGCTGGGCTGCTTACTGGCATTGTTCTTTCTAAAAACAGACACAATACAATATGCCATTCGTGGTGCCAGCCTCCTCAAATCTGCATCTTAACTTGCCATTCTGTAACACCCTGTCTAATCTTTATTCTAGAAACGTAACCCATACAGTATGTCAGTAACGGAGCCAAACTCCCCCCCCCCCCCCACGCAGACATACAATTTCAGCTGGGCTTTCATTCACATGCAGCGTGTGCAGAGTGTGCCAGACTCTGCCACAGCTTTCATTCATCATACGAATGAAAGATCAGTATGGGTAGTGACAATGCCAGTTTATTTTTCCAAAGGAAAGCCTGTTAAATGTTCTGTTCAGACACATAATCACAGCAGCATGAGCAAATTTCTGTGATATGGGCTGCCAAGCTTTACACTAACATAAAATAGAAAACGTAGCATCGGTACGTAAGAAATAGACCTTAATTTTTTTTTATATACAATATTCCTTCCAACAGGGTAGATATGGGGGCTACATGTTTGTGACCTATAGGATGTTGACATTATTGGGCAAAAATTGACATTTGCCGCACTAGATGTATATTAGATCTGGTGCAGTCAGAAATACTCGGTGTTACCTAATTATTTACGGTCCTCTGTCTTGCATTTTCTCTCTTCGTGTCTGGTGAGTGGGCGGGCTCCTCCTGGTGTGATGTAAGACCTGTGGTATGAACTCTGAACCAATCAGATATTTTCTCTCTTATGTTCCCCCTCCCCTTCACAGAATTCAGTCTCAAAACATAGGGAGAGATACTGCAGGTGCTTCTCCCTCCTCTCCCCTCCTCTCCCCCTCCTCTCCCCCTCCTCTCCCATCCTGTACTGTGTACTCTGAACCAATCCCCTCTCACAGAGTGCAGTGTCACAGACATAGGGAGAGATACTACAGCTGCTTCTCCCTCCTCTCCCCCTCCTCTCCCATCCTGTACTGTGTACTCTGAACCAATCAGATGTTTTCTCTCATATGTTCTCCCTCCCCTCTGACAGAATGCAGTCTCAAAGACACAGGAAAAGATACTGCAGCTGCATCTCCCTCCTCTCCTCCCCTCTCCCCTCCTCCTTGTTGCTTAAGCCAGTTGGATTTTTATGGGTGACTGAAAAGGTTGCTAAACATTTACAGAGAAAGAACATTTACAGGCTGCTGAAAGGTGAGGAAGGACATTTACAGGCTGCTGGAAGGCGAGGAAGGACATTTACAGCATGCTGGAAGGTGAGGAAGTATATTTACAGCATGCTGGAGGAGGAGGAAGATGCCGCTTGCATGTTTTCTGTATTGGCATGTACTACTGATTGATGCCAAATAAAACCCATAATGATGGCGCCATTAAAATATTGATGCTATATACCATAAGTACACAAATTGATTTGGTTTGAGGATATCTGTGGATGGTTTGTATGTTAAACAAACACTGCCCTTCCCCCATTACATGTACTAAATTTTACCAGGTATATATTACACAGTTGGAGCACAACTATCCATTACTTACCAATTTTTTATAAAATGCATAGAAGCCATTTAAGCACTAGGCGAACTCGATGATGTTGACTGAAACATATATCTCAATGGCGGACATAACCTTTGCGCAACCTGTGCAACTGCACAGGGGCCCTGAAGACAAAGGGGCCCACTGCTACCTTAATCAAATATTAGTACTTCCTACTATCTATTGGATCCCATGTAAGAGTCTATGCTTTTTCCTACCATGTCTACACAATTATTGGTGAATTGGCACAGGAGTTTGACACCACTAAATGTTCTATACAATAAAACATAAGCTCCATTCACATCACAGCGAAAACCTGTAACAAATTTTTAGCTGATCGGCTTTGTAAAAAAAAATGACAAAAATAAATACAGTTGTCAAAAACTTTATTTTAAATATAAATGAGTCATATTTCACATAATAAACACGCGTTTGCGCCTGACTTCTTCTGGCACTTCAGTACCATTGTCATGTTCATATCTCTGCTCTATATTCAGTAATCCTCTTCTGTACACAGAGATTTGACAGCCTTAGATTCGGCAAGATAAACAATATCAAACTCGTGTTAGCTGAGAATTATATCCGTATAAAAATCTCTGTAACAAAATTGTTATGTGGTAAAGGCCATTAATATTGTTGAGAAATGAGCGATCATACGCCGGGTTTGTGATTACATAAAGGTGCCGTTTCTATTAGTATAAAGGAAGCGGCGCAATCACTTCTAAATTAAGAAGGTGATAAATTTGTAGGAATCGCAGAATTCTGTTTATGCTAATGTCATATTTTAGAATACAGCTGTAATTTCTATGGTTCTATTATACAGAGTGGCTGGGAAAAGCTCCGTGTTTCAGGAGAAGCTTACAAAAAGGACGTCAAGGACAAAGAGCTTCTCGAAATGTGCTCCTATTATCATCCATCATGGGATTGTGCCAAAAACACGGCACAAAACACAAGCATCAGGCACAACGATAAAATATATCTCCCATAATGATCCCAATGAAACTGTGAGCATCATTACTGATCTTCGGAGTAATGACCTTCGTCAACCTTTGTCAATCATTTGTCACTTCTCAACTATGTTCTATCACCTCTTAGGCCAGAAAGTGGAAATGGGGTTACATGTAAAGCTCAATGAACCACATAGAGAGAGAGTGGTGTCAAGGGATCACATCTCGCGAAATCAACATCTTCGAGAGGTTCTTATGTTCTTCATATGTTTAGGGTTCCTTCAAAAGAATTTTCAGGTTAAACCCTTCCTGCATGATGACTGGGAATACACTTCGGCACTAATGTAAAAATCACTAGTGCGTGCCGTGTTACAGGTGAAGCTAAAAAAAAAGATGTCAAGGACTTAGAGCTTTACAAAATTGTGCTCATATTGCCCTCCATCATGAGGCTGTGCCAGAACACTATACAATAAAAAGCATCAGCCACATCATAAAATGTATCCCCCATAATGATCCCAATAAAACCATGAACCTTAGGCCCCTGCACACGGCCATAGCCGAAATTCTGTTTCTTGATAACAGCTACGGACGGCCGCGGGCAGTTTGCGGGCCGTTCTCCTATTATAAAGTATGGGAGCATGTCCTATTTGTTGCGGAGCATTTCTACGGCCCGGACACCTTCCAGTTCATATACAGGAAGGTGTCCATGGGCAATAGAAATGAATGGGTCTGCACTTTGATCCGCAATTACGGTCCGTATTTACGGATCAAAATTACGGCCATATGCATGGGGAGCTAGTCCACCTTTCAGGCAGAAGAAGCAATGACATCAGCATTCCAAAAAAAGCAAATCCTTTTATTGTCCCATAATGCAGACACCAGCAACGTTTCGACGTGAGCCTTTTTCAAGTTTGGTCAATCTTTGTGTCACCTTCCAATAATATGAAACTAGTCATGAACCCATGGTACTGTACGTTCCACTAACCTGAAGAAGATTCAGGATGACATACAAAGCCCAATGAACCACATGATGTGTTGGTGTCATGAATTCAAATCCCACCAGGTCAGGTTCTTCAAGAGGTTGACCTGGTGGGCATAGATCAGAGAAACCACCGTAATCAGTACTGATGAACCTGACCACTCACCACCAGGAGAAACGTTCAAAGGCCTAAGGATCCACAAGACAAAGTATGGGATCTCACCAGCTTCTCTCTTTTATGCCCACGTTCTTCAATCCGATTGGACCATGTGTTGGAATACTGAGGTATTATGGCTCCATATTGTATATTGTGCCCCATTATCACATTTACTTCGCCTGATTGTAATGGTTTATTATACAATTATGCAATAGATCTAACAGTTCCCATAAAACTTAAAGGTGAATTCCATCGTCATAACCCCTTTAAGTGTTCATTTCCTTGAGGATCCACTCTCCTCAACAAAAAAATAAAAAATATCACTGTATTTTTTTTCATATCTCCTGTTTTAATAATAATAATGATGGTAATTTTTCTTTATAAATCCAACTTGGACTTTAATTTTCATTCCCCCTTTGATACCTATTAATAAATCTTCCCATAACTCTTATTTATACAACTCTGTTTTCAATATTGACTAATATAAAGATGTCAAATCCATGAAATTGCATATCATCACTTCCTGTAGTTCATGTACCATAATATTTTTTCATGCTAATATGATTAATAGGTTTTACTTGCAATACCATTTCTGGCCAGATGGTGAGCTGTTCAGTGTAAACATTGCCATGACAATGATAGACAAAACAACATTTTTATTTTGTCATGTGTAATACAATACTCTGATCCCCACCTAGTGGTGGAAATATTTGCTGCAGTATTTAACACTTGTTATGTGAGATATAAATGAGACATTTATGTCACATTGCAGGAAAGTAAGGCTCATAGATGCACTCTACATTTTTTATTATTACTTTTTTTTTTCCTTAGTTATGATCAATATTTCTCTTAACTTTCTTTCACCTTCTTTTCCATTTTTAATCTATAAGTTGAGCAAAGATTTGGAAAACCACAGCTTTGTAAGACCCTTTCCCCTAACCGCTGGGTTATGTATATTTTCTTTCCCCTCTCAAGAAAACGTTTTAGCACATGTACCGACTGTTCCTTCTGCAGCCCGCAGTTGGTCTTGCATTCTCTTCCTGAAAGTGTAGCCGGTCGTACCTAAAAGGATTTCCTATTGATCGGAAAGTGAGGATTTCAGCGGGGCTCCAAGTGCCTTCAAAACTGGGTTAACTGAGAAGGTGCAGTTACTTTCCTGCATAAAAATCAGCAACATTTCTATCCACCTTCCACGAGAGTAATGCATCTACACTCCAGATACTTCTAATTCTTTCATGGAACTAATAGCCATGAAAAATAGCTGGAAATAAATACTCTATATATAGATGCAACAAGCAAAATATGAAATCTGTAATTCAATCAGATGGTGGGTGTTTTCAAGAAAAGATCTGGAAACAGACATGAGGAAGTTGCAAAAGATGGTAATACCTGAAGGACCATAACATGTGCTGGACCTCTCCTTCTTTAACTCTCATATGTATCAGTTTCTATCCAGTGGCATACATAGAACAGAGAGGGCCCTATAGAAAAGTTAAAAATGGGCCCTCCTTTATGGTCCTGACGTTGCCACCCGGAACAGAATGCCCTGGTGTAAGTTTCCCTCCACACTCCCTTTCCATGACCCAATTTCCTACCCTCTTGTTTGCTAAAAAAAAATTACCGTTTATTTGGAGAGGAGAGTTTATCACAGATTCTCACCATTCAGCAGCAAATGGGGTGGAACCAACCAGTGGTGGGTCCCCTATTTCTAAGGGCACCAAGGCAGCTGCATGGTCTGCCTCTAAAGTATGTATACCCTTGTTACCACAGCCACATGTGCCAGACCGTTGCTTCTTCAGCTCTCCTAAGCATCAGATTACTCCTTCTTTGGCTTTCCTATTTTCTGAGAACTGTCCTTCTTCAGCTCCTCTATGTGTCAGACCACTTCTCCTTCAGCTCTCCTATGTGCCAGACCACTCCTTCTTCAGCTCTCTTATGTGCCACCACTCCTTCTTCAGCTCTCCTATGTGCCAGACCATTCCTTCTTCAGCTCTCTATTATATACCAGACCACTCCTTCCGCAGTTCTCCTATGTACCCCACTACTCCTTTCACAGTTCTATGTACAAAACCACTCCTTTCTGAGATCTCCTAAGTACCAGACCACTCCTTCTTCAGCTAATCTATATACTAAACCACTCCTTCCTTAGTTCTTCTATAAACCAGACCGCTCCTTCCTCAACTCTCCTATGTACCAGACCACTCCTTCTTCAGCTCTCCTTTGTACCAGACCACTCCTTCCTCAGCTCTCCTATGTACCAGACCGCTCCTTCCTCAGCTCTCCTATGTACCAGACCACTCCTTCTTCAGCTTTCCTATGTACCAGACCACGCCTTCCTCAGCTCTCCTATGTACCAGACCACTCTTTCCTTGGCTCTCCTTTGTACCAGACTACTCCTTCCTCAGCTCTCCTACGTACCAGACCACTCCTTCCTCAGCTCTCCTATGTATCAGACCACTCCTTCCTCAGCTTTCCTATGTACCAGACCACTCCTTCCTCAGCTCTTCTATGTACCAGACCACTCTATCCTTGGCTCTCCTTTGTACCAGACTACTCCTTCCTCAGCTCTCCTATTTACCAGACCACTCCTTCCTCAGCTCTCCTATGTACCAGAACACTCTTTCCTTAGCTCTCCTTTGTACCATACCACTCCTTTCCCAGCTCTCCTATGTACCAGACCACTAATTTCTCTGCTCTCCTATGTACCAGACCACTCCTTCCTCAGCTCTCCTATGCACAAGACAACTCCTTCCTTAGCTCTTCTATGTAGCCAACCACTCCTACTTCAGCTCTCCTATGTTGCAGACCACTTTTTACTCAGTGCGCTATGTACCGGACCTTTTCCTCCTCAACCAAATGTACCAGACCACCCTAACATCAGGTCTCGTATATATCAGACTATTCCTTCATTAGCTTTTTTATATACCAGACCTTTCCCTTTTCAGCTATTATGCAAGGCCACGCCTTTTTCAGTTTTTCTATTTAGACCACCCCTTCCGCCTTGCTTGCCAAATCAATCAAAATATTTACTCTAGGTAACTTCATTGAGACATAATTTAATATAAAATGGTCTGCTGATGCATATCATGGTCAAATGTGTTAGAAGAGACAGCTACAGTAATTTATTCCTTACTCATAAAAGTTTAAAATAGTTCTCTGTCCCTTTAAATAACATTTCATATCAGACGTGAAAAAGTCACAGGTAGGAAATACTATAGACACATTATGTGAGAAATCTGTCGGTGGCTGATTGTTTTGTCACCTTTGTGTCCTCTCAGGATTAACAAATTGACTTTGATGTATCTGTCAGATTTTATTTTGGTTGTTGTTTCGAACTGTTTATTTTTTATATGAATAATAAATGTAATTTTTCTTATTGAAGTCAATGATCTCTGACTCACTGACCTTCAATTTCGTGACAGCGTACACATGAAATGGTTTTCGTCTAATGGGTTTCCCAATTTTCTTGTATATCTTAATTACAGACACAGCTCCCCCAACCTTTTAGTCAACACGCGAAGATAAAGATGTCATCTTGATTCCAAAAATACGTCCATCACAAAAATAGATATCAAGCACAACCTGTGGAATAAAGTTAACATGTCACTTTTAACGGACGCTGAATGCCGTAAAATTTAAACCCAAAAAAACAATGGCGGAATTGCTGTTTTTTGCCCTTTTCAGCCCACAGAGAATTTTTTACAACTCGTCCCGCAAAAAAAACAAGCCCTCCTACAGCTATATCGACGGAAATATAAAAAAAAGTTATGGCTGTTGGAAGACGGGGAGGAAAAACCGAAAATGAAAAACTGAAAACTGGCCTGGCCATTAACCCCTTAAAGACCAGGCCAATTTGAGTTTTTTTATTTTCGTTTTTTCCTCCCCGCCATAACTTTTCTATTTCTTCATCGACACAGCCGTATGAGGTCTTGTTTTTGCGGGACAAGGTGTAGTTTTTCATGGTACCATTTATTGTACCGCATAATGTACTGGGAATCTGGGAAAAAAATATTTGTGGGGTAAAATGGGCAAAAAAACTGTGATTACACCATATTTTGGGGGTTTTGTTTTTACGGCGTCCATCAGTCGGTAAAAATGACATATTCACCTTACTCTACAGGTTGATACGATTACGGAGATACCCAATTTTTTTATTTTTACCACTTTAAAAAAAATGAAAACTATTTACTAATGTTTTGTGTTGCCATGTTCTGAGAGGCGTAACTTTTTTTATTTTCCCATCAATTTTGCGAGGCGAGCTGCAGTTTTCACCGATACTATTTTGGGGTACATGCGACTTTTTGATCACTTTTTATTTCTTTTTTTTGGAGAGCTAAGGTGACCAAAAACCGGCAATTTGCATGTTTTATATATATATTTTTTTTACGGCATTCACCGAGCGAATTAAACAACGCTATATTGTGATAGTTCGGACTTTTATGGATGCGGCGATATCAGTTATGTTAAATGTATTTATTTATTAACATTGCTTTAGGGAAAAAAATTGTTTTTTTTTTGAACTTTTAATATTTTTTTTTTGAAAATGTAAAATTTTTTATTTCACTGTTTTTTACTTTTTTATTAGTCCCCCTAGGGGACCGGACGCAGCGATCGTTGGATCGCCTGCATGATATACTGCAATACTAATGTATTGCAGTATATCGTGATTCTGACAGTCTCCTTTGAAGCCCTGCCAGAGGCAGAGCTTCAAAGGAGTACAAAGATGGCAGACCTGGGGGCCCCTATTGGGCCCCCAGGCTGCCATAACAACCACTGTAACCGGCCGATCGTGCCGCGGGGACGAACTTTGATTCCGCCCGTTGCAGCGAGGTGTCGGCTGTGTAACACAACCGTCACCCGCTGTGTATGGAGCGAGCTCAGCCCGTGAGCTCGCTCCATACTTCCCCTTAACTGCTGCCGCGTACCAGTACGTCACGTCATTAAGGGTTTATTGAACCCAGCCGTGGCAGGGACAGGGCCCCCGTGTTCCTGGTCCTTTTATTGAATTTCCTCCGGTTTTCTATGAAGTCTCAGTGCTATTCATCTGTAAAAGTGCCATACAGTCAGGCTGGTGGCAAACGGCTAAATCTATTCCGCTGTTTACCCAAAAAGCAGCGATTTGTTGTGACGAATAAGCCGCGTGACATTGATTTTTATCAGAGGGACACGTCCTGTCTGCTTTCGGTACAGTCTGGAGGCTGGAGCTCCTGCAGCACACTCTGCGTAGAGGAAATGATACGGTTCTGCGTACACAGCTCCAATCTTGCCTAATGGCCGCCTGCGTGGTACTGTTATATCAGTCACACAGCTATTCCCCCCTGTATCTTCTCATCTTCAGCTTCCCAGCACTAAAGAAATTGGTGAAAAATGTGATTGCCCGAGAGGTGCGTCTTAAGATCAGAGAGAAGTGGCTTTAAGCGTGAGGCCGTAACATGGGCAGATCGTTTCAGTGTGTTTATTTCGAATGTTTTCTCGGAACGGAGAAATGAAACCCGCTGCTGCGGAGTCCCACTTGTGTTGTAATATAGAGTTGATGGCAGATGCTGCCACTAGTCCCTAATTTCTTCATTACTTTCATGATGCCAAGTGTGTTTTCGATAACTAAACTCACCCCCAGCTGGTGAATCCTCGAGTCATTGGAAGGAGGATAGATGTTTAACCCCCTTACAATCTACTGATACATCTAGAGGTACTTGGTGGCAAATTTAATAGGGGATTTCCCGAATATGTAGTTAATAATAAATTGTGCCAGCTCAAAACAGGACCAATCTCACAGCAGGAAGGGTTTTCGGGTCCCAAGAGATGGCAATTGTAAGGCCCTGTTCACACAGAGTTTTATGCAGGCAGAAAAATCTGCCTCAAAATTCCTTCAGGAATTTTGGGGCAGATTTTGACCTGCCTGCACTCTCTTTGCTGCGCTATTCCCTGCGTTTTTAGGCCGCGGGCATCGTGCGCCGCGGGCAAAAAATGCAGCGAAAAACGCTTTCTCTGCCTCCCATTGATATCAATAAGAGGTCAGAGACGGAAACACCTGAAGAAAGGGCATGTTGGATCTTTTTCCCGGAAGCATTTTTTTACCGCTCGCAGGAAAAAAACGCCTCTGCCTCCCATGGAAATCAATGGTTGGCAATTTTGGAAGTCTTCTGCCGCGGTTTTCGATGAGGTTTCCGCGGCAAAAAAAAACCAACTCTGTGTGAACAAGGCCTTACTGGGGACTGTGGCTGATACATACAAGGGGCAATGTGGCTCATTTCTATAAGAGATAATTTAACTAATACCTACAGGGGGAACTCTAGGTGACACCTAAAAGGGATATTTAGTCTGTCACTGTTATGATTAACAGCATGACTGCTGCTAATCCATTATTTCTATTTAATTCTGTGCTTGTGGGCGTTACTAGGCAATGCCTTTGGTCTGATTATGGATTTGGTCATCATTTAGCTTGGCCTGGTTGATTAGAGCGGAGTACTTTTTTTGGGCCTCTATTTACTTCAGGCCTGGATATCTCAGGAGCTGGTTATACTGTTTCTGGCATGTGCTAAACGTTTTCCAGATTCTTGTTGGTGACTATGTTCTTGTCTATGTGTTTGTTTGTACTGTGGGACCTGTTGGTCCTCTGAGGTATCTAGTTTTTGTATAGTGGTTTAATGTGTATCCTGGAATCAGTACTTCCACTGGTTTGTTTGCCTTTCCTGTGCGTTTGGTCAGCTAGCAAGCAGTTGTCTTACCCTGCTGTAGGATAGTATTCAGTTAGGGTCTGTGAGTGCTGTGAATTCTTGTACACTGTCTATTTGTCTGTTAACTGCTTGCATGCTATTCATCTGCCATCCACTCCATTTGTGCATCGTCTCCATCTTCTACTACTCGGTTCCACTCGTCCACTGGTGAGATACTTGTGCCTTTAGATTTCTGTTAGTGTTGATGCGTGCTTCATCTATGTGATAGCAATTGTCTGGTGTTGCGGTCTTGAGCACCATCAGTGGAGTAACAGTCACTTTATAGGATAACTGCAGCTTGTTCTTCTTATGTTCAGCTAGTGCTAGAACCGGGTTAGGCATACACATGGGGTCAAATTTATTAGAGCAGAATTTGGTAGAGGGAAGTAGGAACAATTTTAGGGGTTGGGGCTCCGTATTTCTTGTACAGAGCTTTAAATTTCCAGCCTCCTCTCACGCAGCCATAGTTAAATGATACAATTCTAGCTGCCTACAGCCACCACTAGGGCGAGCTTACAGATTTGGACATCTCCTGTTATACTCAATACTCAGTAAGCTCCTGAGCTCCCCCTGGTGGTGATTGCAGGCAGACAGAATTGTATGGCTGTGTCAAGTGAAGAATGTATTTGGAGCTCTGTACCAAAAAAATGGAGCGCTAATCCTTATAAAGATATACTGTGAAAGTAATTCTCTCTTAATTTCAGACCTAAAAACAAATGAAGTTTAAGGTTAGGGTTCCATTTTAAGTATGCCCTCACTTACAGGTTTTGATGATCAACAGGGCTTATTTTTTTTTTCCATTGATTTAACAAGAGTCACAAAAATCTTAGGAACTGCTTCCAGTCACACTAAAAGCTTATGTACAGCGTGAGCCAGGCATATTCTGAGCCACATCAATTGTGAAAGATGTGTGAGGATGCATACCCACTGCCAAATCTAATGCAATGCTTAAAGGGCAGATCCAAATGCTGTGCCAAGAACAAAAAAAAACAAAAAAAAAAAAACTGTCATGCACCTACGTCTGGCATCAAATCTAACATGGAAATCCAAATGCACTATATAGCTTAACACGTTAACAGCTTGCTCGAAGTTCATCACTAAAAGTATAAATATGGCCAAACCCAATGTGTACATTCGGGGTCACATTTGTTGTGCTGAAAACAAAGTACCACTTATTGTGTGATCACTTCATCTTATTATACATGACTTCATATGGTTCTGGTTAATGAATACTATTTAGTTATTTAGAGACAACCCCTTTAAGAATGCTACGGGTCCGGCTCCCGTCACTCCCGTCACCTCCAGCAAACAGTCGTGGCCAACCAGATGTGGGGGGACCTGAACGGGGATTCCCATTTATGAGTGGGGAAGTCATCTCTATGACATCTATATGCCATCCCATTTACTTAAGTCTTCAGATCCTTTAATCAGTAGTTTGTTAAAGAACTTTTTGCAGTAATTACAGCCTCAAGTCTTTTGGGGTATAAGCCTACAAGCTTGGCGCACCAGTATTTTGGGTCTATCTCCCATTCTTCTCTGTAGATTCTCTAAAGCTCTGTCAGGTTGGATGGGGAGTGTTGATCCACAGCTATTATAAGGTATTTTCAGAGATGTTCCACTGATTCCAATCCCAGGCTCTGTCTTGGCTGCTCAAGAACATTCCCACCCTTCGTCAGAAGGCAGTGATGGGGATGAAGCCCCCTTTGGCCTCAGGATTCCTTCTTTCTCAGGATCGGTGGGGGTCCTGGAGGTCGGAGCCACACTAATTATAAAATAATGGCATATCTTAGCGATATGCCATCAGTTTTTTTTAAGATGGGAATACCCCTTTAAGGTTGCTGTATTGTTGGAAGGTAAATCTGTGCCCTTCTCCAGAGCACTCTGGAGCAGATACTCATTAAGGGTCTCTCTGTACTTTGCATCCGTTCATCTCCATTCATCTTTTCTTCAATCCGGACTTAGTCTTCCAGTTCCTGCAGCTCGAGGGGAAGTGCTACAGAGAATGTTGTCCTTCTGGAAGGTTCTCGAGGAGCTCATGATCACCTCTCTGATGAAGTCTTCCCCCCGATTGCTCAGTTTGGCCGGGCTTACAGCTCTAGGAAGAGTCCAGGTAGTTACAAACTTCTCTTTTTCAAGAATGATGGTGGCCACTGTGTTCTTCCAAGTCTTCAATACTGCAACAACATTTTTACCCCGGCCAAGATCTGTACCTCGACAAAATCCTGACTCTAAGGTCTACTAAGAATTCCTTTGACTTGATGGCTTAATTTTTGTTCTACTATTCACTGTCAAGTGTGGAACATTATAGAGTGTACAAGTGTGTGCCTTTCCAAATCATGTCAAGTCGATTCGATTTTCGATAGGTGGACTTCAATTAAGTTGTAGAAACATCTCAAGGATGATCAATGGAAACCACTGGAGGCCACCTATTAGTTGCCTTCTTCCTCTAGGGCAGGTACACCGCTGCTGTTGGACAATTCGAGCAGGAGTGAAAGATACCATCTTACATCTATGATTTCAACCTTATAGAAAAGATCAACTATTGCACCCTGCACATTGAAGTCCATCTGTCTGTACAGATTGTGAGAGCATTTAATGTTCTAAACTACAATTCCCATAATACCAGAATCTTTCCACCTTTACGCTAAATAAATCAAGGCAAACTGGATAATCATTGAGGATCTTATTAGGGAAATAAGTGCTAATTAGTTTGGGAGGAGGCGTTCATATTAATTTGAAGGTGTTTTTTTCTACTTTAGATACATCTATTGTTAACCTGGGGGCGTTGGATTAAATTGGAATTTTAAATTAATTTTGTAATTTTAAAATGATAACAAATTTAGAATCCCTCTGTAATTAATACCTACATGGGGAGTTAATATAAATTAGTTAATATAAATTACTCGTATCAAAATTAAATGGGTGTATTCATGATAATATTGTGCTTAATAGAAATTGGTTGCGTTATAAATTAATCTGCAACAACAACAATGGATATTTGAAACCAGCTTACATAACTCTTTGTACTTGATACAAAATATTCTACTCCCACAATTCCAATGCAATTTACTGACTAGCAGAATTAATAAATCTTTACATCAGTCAATGATTTTAATTACAAAATTATATTAGATGGAAATGTAGTTTGAAATTATGACTTCCACCCCAATCTATATCCAACACACAGCCGGTTACTTTATTCACATGCTTATAAACAGACATGAGCATTTAGCTAAGCCCCGCCCATGAGGAACCAATAATGTCTTCTGTAGTTTATAGTTGTTTGTAGCCATCTTTATCTTGACTTTTAACGCATTAAATAAATTTTTCAATGTCTTTTGTTGTGTGATTTCACGCTGCAGCCTGACCGATACTAATTTAAATGATAAAAAAAATGATTGAAGCATCCCAAAGGGACTTCTCTCTTCCTGACTTTACATATGTTTTTCTTTTTGGTTTCTTTTGCATCTAAACAATGAAACTTTTTGAATTTAATCATTATGGATAAAGTACCAAAACAATTAGATGTGACCAATTAAATTACATGCTTTGAATTACTGTAGTTGGCCATAAATGGTCACTTACTTTTCAACAAACTTTTCATAAATCAAGAATCAATAAGAAATTGTGTAATATACCTTATTAGAGAAAAATGCTAATCCTAACTGTGCACTCACTCCAAATGTACTGCTTTTTCCATCGCCATAAGACAAGATGGACTATCAGCTCACTGAGGGATCAGGTTACAGCTGCCCATAGAAGTTTATGGAGGAGGGAGGGGAAGTAGGGAGCAGGAACAGAGTGAGAGAAAGGCCTAGGGACACACAGAGACACTGCATCAGCTTCCTAGTGTTTTATTTCACCCCAGTGCTGGATTCACAGCTACAATGCTCATTACTGCTGTATGTTATCCTAAATGTTGCTGCTGCTTCTAAATATGTGACAGATAGAGATAGGGGAGTAGGATGTTCTCTTCTTCGTGCGCAATGTATGGCAGACAAGATAGCAGTTAGGCTCCACCCACTAGTTCAGAAAATACTAAGAATTAGAGACAGAGACTGCAGAGGGGAAAACTGCTAAAAAATTATAGCATACAATTCATATAATGGCCAGAAATAGTGGTTTTCCTAATGTACATACACATGACGGCTTGTTCTGAAAAGTCACCTGAAAGGTGCAAGGTATGGAAACCTATGGTATAGCGTTTGGTGAGCACCACAACAGGCTTATCTAATGTAACGTCTATGGCCACGGCCCGTCGTTCGGTCGTTAACCTCGACGGCCGTGGCCATGGACAGCTTACCTCCCTGCAGCGTCGTCCCCCAGTCAGGCGCCGGCACTCACTTCCGGATTCTGAGTGTCTCCGGCGAGCGTGCGCGCCCGCACATGCACGCCTTAAAGGGCTAGTGCGCGCGTTTTTGCAGTAAATCTGCAATCTGGCCCAGGATGCCCTGGGCTATAAAAAGGGCTCTGCCCTCTTGCCCTTTGCCAGAGCGTTGTTAGTTTTCCATTGTTCATCTTGCTTATGGTCTCCCAGTGTCTTCCAGCCTCCCAGTGTACCTTGCTCCTGTATCCCGTATCCTGTTTCCGTGCTACCTAGTGCTATTGCCGTGCTGTGCTATTTGCCGTGCTGTGCTACAGCCTACACTGACCTGCTATGCCTCACCGGACGACTTCCCGCCACCTGGTCCTGGACGTGCCCGCCTCGCCTCTGCCTACGATTGCCTCAGGTACACTCGCTGAACTATCGAACTGTGTACTTACCGGTTTGGCCAGCTGCCATCCCGCTACGCGGTACGGCCCAGTGGGTTCACACCTCGCATCGTGACATCTAATATAATAGATTGTAGAGTAATGCTCGGGGAGAACTATCACAGATTAGCCTACTCCATAGGGAGATGGTTTTTATATATTGCACTGATGAGAACGAACAAACATGAAACATACGTAGGTTTTCGGGTTTTTTAGCTTTTTATATCTAGGTCACTAATCTAGTAACTGTTATAGCTATGGCCAGATTTACTCTACCTGCTTTCCCATGTTTTTATTTTTTGTCCTACATATCTTCTGTCCAACATCATGAATCAGCCTATGTATTTGTCCGAATCTTGGTGACTTTATATCTTCTTGCTTATGTTAGTAATGTATCTGTCAGTGAGTCCGTCAATATATCTTGTTTTATCGCTGCTGCCTATCTGTGTACAGTGTGTCTAAGGATTTATATTACTGCTTAATACTATTTCACTTCTACTGGTCAAATCCAAGAGAGATATAGGCAAAAGTGAAATTTCAATTATTATTTCAAATATTTTTACAATCTTGAATTTTTATGCATAATTTTTCCTCTGGTCCTGAGTTAATAAAAACAACTTTTATTTCTAAAAAAAAAATTCTGGCTAATTTTTTGAGGGATATCTTTACAATTTATTTTTTTATTTTTCAAAATGACGTTTTTCCCCAAAAAAAAAAAACAGAGTAGGACCATGTGCATACAAGCTGCTTCATGGCTTTTACCAGGGCCAAATCAGAATTGGTGGAAGCCCTTACAAATAAAATTTGGTGGGGTGCTCCCTACCTAGTAACCGTGTCATGTACTTGGCTAACTTAGAAAACAGGGTCCTCTTTTTTTTTTCTAGATACATCGCCATTCTCGTCCATGGTCTGTATCAGGTGTTGCAGCTCATCATCACTGACTTGAATGGATCAAGCTGCAGTACCAAACACAGCCCATGAACATGAGTGGCGCTGTTTCTCGAAAAAGAGCTGACCCTTTATTCTAATCCTGGTCAATCCCTTCAAGCTTGACATAAACGTAAGATAATTGTCAGCAGATCCCGTCAATGTTGAGGAGACGAGACAACAAAATAATATGTATGGGGACAGCCTGACTCTCCGCAATGTATGCAAGGTTTTAACATGCATAATCCTTTGTTCAACCCGGAGATAAGAGATGTCGGTTAGCTGCTTATCCCTCTCTTCCTAAGGAGGAAAAAAATTGATGCTAGACCCCCAGGTTCCTTCTTACTAGCAGTAGAGGAAAAAGGGGCATCGGAACTCTGGAGGGTAGAGGCCCGAGGGGAATTGCCCCTTTTACCCTTCTTATAAACTGACCCTGGGTGTTACTATCATATTACACAACATGTGCTTTGTATTAACATGGAATAGACTGACAACTAAGAAGTGGCCACAATCTTGGAGCACTTCTTCTGCATGCCTGGATGAAGATATAGTGATGTGTGCTATTTTTGTGTGTCCATTCTTTATGTTTTTGTATATGTGTATTTTCCACCCACACATAAAACTCATCCAGTGTTTCTGTATAATGTGTACAATTATCTTATTCATAGAAACATAATAGAAACTTAGATTATTCCTTCCTGGGAACCTGGGAACGTGACCGTGGCCGGAGGGTGGAGAATCAATGTTCTCCTGGAGGGGCTTTCCACTAATAACACAGATGAATAAAACATGGAGCTGTGTCCAGGTATTTCACGGAGGGCCAGCTGGACAAGGAGAGGAGCAGGTCCTATAATTGAGAGGTTTTCTATAGAGAAATACAGTGATAATCATCTACTGCATCTTATACGAGGAAATACAGAGGACAAAAAATTTTGAAAAGTCGTTTTGTTCCTTTTAGGTTCCAAAAACGGGTTAACCTGACATTCTTATCTTTGGTATGAAATACATAAATATTATCAAAGACAGAGTTGGTCTAGTTAGGCTGGGTTCACACGAGCATGTTACGTGCGTAATGGACGGAACGTATTTCAGCCGCAAGTCCCAGACCGAACACAATGCAGGGAGCCTGGCTCCTAGCATCATACTTATGTACGACGCTAGGAGTCCCTGTCTCTCCGTGTAACTACTGTCCCGTACTGAAAACATGATTACAGTACGGGACAGTTGTCCTGCAGCTAGGCAGGGACTCCAAGCATCGTACATAACTATGATACTAGGAGCCCGGCTCCCTGCATTGTGTTCGGTCCAGGACTTGCGGCCGAAATACGTTCCGTCCTTTACGAACGTAACATGCTCGTGTGAACCCAGCCTAAGAAGTCCATGACAACTTTCCAATATGGCCATTATTGGTAAATTTGAATGACTTAATTCCACCATGCAAGACCTACCTTACCTTAATTTCCATCAATGTCCATAGTCCTGGACCATCTGTGGGTTTCCAAAAACAAAGCTTATCTGACACCCTACAGGAGAAATTGTCAAGACGATGCCCCTTTCTCCTATATCACTTCCTGCTATGCAGCTATCAGCTGAAGCTGCATCACACAGACTTCCTGCTCTGCCAACCCTTTGAATGCACTCTGCACATAATACTTGTGATACTAAGAGCTCTCTGCTACATTTTAACTGCTTCCAACCAAGGTAGAGAAAATTATCTTGAAGAGAGCAGAGACCTTTCAGTATTACCAGTATTATCTACAGAGTGCATGTAGGGTGTAAGTAGAGCAGGAAGTCTGTGTGGTGCAGCTTCAGCCAATATCTGCAGAACAAGAAGTGATATTAGAAAAGTGGGCTCCGATTTGGCAATTTCTTTTCCACAGCCCGGGATCATGCAGCTATTTTGTTATTTCCTGTGGTGTTAAACCCATACAGAGTACAGAGCACCCTGAAAATTTGTATTTGAGAGATTATTGTAAAAGGAATAATTGCCCCAGTGTGTTACATAACCCTAGTAGTTCAGTACTAATCATAGAAATTCGCTTTGAAGTTTCACTTTACAGACTTTCATTGACACTTGATAGGAGAAGTTCGCGCTAGAAGGTGGAATATGAAGAAATAAATATTCTTTATTGCCAGATTATTATTTTTTAGGATTATTTGTGGATTAGCAACAACTCCAGACAGCTGGATGTATAGACCTTTGTCTTACTTGCCCATTAATGCACTTCTAAGTTATTCATGACACAACTATTTCGACACTTTCATTAACACTAATCCGCGTGTTAATAGGGCATCAGATTTTAGTATCTGTTACGACATCATTGTCTTTAATTCCCTCTAGCCCCAATTAATTATTTTGCCTTTTTCTTCGCATTCTTCGTCTCACTTCCAAACGGCTGTACAAGTTGTTTAGACATTTTTGAGTGTTTCACAGCTGAAGGGAAATGAGTTGAACCACGAGTACCGCAGTTCCCTATATTGGGAATCACAACAAAAATTTCCAATAGAACTGATTCCCACAACGCCCACCAGATGAAAATGAATAAATTGTTAGTTAAGACATATTGTGTATCTATATGATTGGTTACTGCATAATCAATTTAATAATATGAACTAAAGGGGTTTTGGGAAGTTACAAAAAAAAAATAAGCTTTTTGGCCAAAAACAGCGCCACTCTCCTCTTCTGGCTCGTTCTGGTATTGCAGCTCAGCCCCATTCACTTAGTCTGTATTAAAAAAAACAAAAAAACAGATGCCTTTGTGGACAAGAGCGACACTGTTTCTAGAAGAAAGCAGACCTATATTTATCATCTCATCCCCACACTCCTACTCACTCCAGACGCAACCCCAAAAATTCTGCACGCATCACCCCCAAAATGAACACACATAGCCCTACAATTTTAAGCACTCAATGCCACTCAATATTACAATGGTGTATATTAAATCAGTAAGGGGGCACCTTCTGGCGCTGGTTAATAATACCACATTCTAACCACATGGGGCAGGAGAATTTGGTGCTTGTTTGCCGTCACTTTTTTTTTCATGATCTTTGGGGTAATTCCCCACATCCTTGTAGAGTCTGTAGAGAGAGAATCCCTGCACAATTTCTCACCACCCATTAAAATAAGCGCTCCCTTTCTTCAGGAGCCCCATAGCACCTGCCTGCTGTGCCTCAATGTCACACTTTCCCTTGGGGTACATCATGACAACTGACAAGCTCAGCTCTGCTACATCTAATATGGGCCTGCACATCTTCGGTTCACTATAAAAGGCTTTCGGTAGTGTTGCTGGTTCCCAGTTCGCCTGTGGTTTACAATAGGTCAGACTACAATATAAGAATAACATGTATTTTTTCTCCATGTTTGACATTTCCTTTCCTAGCGCTGCATGTGAGAATTTCTTTCAGCTTTTGTGAATGAAATGCCGTGGAAAAACGTCACCGGTTGTACATTTCATATTTTTTCACATGGTCATAAGTTTCTTATTGTAAAGGACTTCACTCAATATTCCTGCTGTTCTCCTGACTCTCATAGAAGAACTCCGCTCATATTTACTAATGAAGAAACTTCTCTGTGGGGTTTTTACTGAAGACGCTCGAAGAGGATGAAAGGCTTAGAAATGTGACATGAAAGAGAATCTAGCAGTTTTATACATATATATATATATATATATATATATATATATATATATACACACTACCGTTCAAAAGTTTGGGGTCACCCAGACAATTTTGTGTTTTCCATGAAAACTCACTCTTATATTTATCAAATGAGTTGCAAAATGACTAGAATATATAGTCAAGACTAGAGATGAGCGAACCGGGACAACCGAACCCGGTTTCGGTCTGAACATCAGGAAAAGTTCGGTTCGCAGCGAAGAACAGAGTTCACAGCAGCACAGAATCTGCACGCTCCTCTCCTGAAATAATCTGTGCTGCTGTGAACTCTGCTCTTACCATTACGTAGCTCTCAGTCTGTTACCTCTCCTCCACTCCTGTCCTCAATAACACCTTCACATGATTGGCAAGTCACCACGTAATGGTAAGAGCAGAGTTCACCGCAGCACAGAGTATTTCAGGAGATGAGCGTGCGGATCTTGTGCGGGGTGGTGACTTGCCAATCATGTGAAGGTGTTATTGAGGACAGGAGTGGAGGAGAGGTAACAGACTGAGCTACGTAATGGTAAGAGCAGAGTTCACAGCAGCACAGAGTATTTCAGGAGAGGAGCGTGCAGATTCTGTGCTGCTGTGAACTCTGCTCTTACCATTACGTAGCTCTCAGTCTGTTACCTCTCCTCCACTCCTGTCCTCAATAACACCTTCACATGATTGGCAAGTCACCACGTAATGGTAAGAGCAGAGTTCACAGCAGCACAGAGTATTTCAGGAGATGAGCATGCGGATCTTGTGCGGGGTGGTGACTTGCCAATCATGTGAAGGTGTTATTGAGGACAGGAGTGGAGGAGAGGTAACAGACTGAGCTACGTAATAGTAAGAGCAGAGTTCACAGCAGCACAGAGTATTTCAGGAGAGGAGCGTGCAGATTCTGTGCTGCTGTGAACTCTGCTCTTACCATTACGTAGCTCTCAGTCTGTTACCTCTCCTCCACTCCTGACCTGTCCACAGAGTTTAAGGCAGCGCAGCACAGAGTATTTCAGGAGAGGAGCGTGTGATTGGCTGCAGAGGCCGCTGCAGCCTGTGATTGGCTGCAGAGGCGGTCACGTGGGATGAAGCGTTATCCCTGGAGGCCGGCCTTCTGATGTCATCCTGACGTGCGTGACCGCCACTACAGCCTGTGATTGGCTGCAGCGGCGACATGGATGAAACGTCATCGCTGGAGGCCGGACAGGAGGAATATAAGTATGAACGTATTTATTTTATTTTTTTATTACATTAAAATTTTATTTTCCGCGCGCCGAGCATGTACTGTCAAGGTTGCTGAAAGAGTTAGTGCAGCCCATTAACTCTTTCAGCACTGTGGACAGTAGCATGCTCGGCGCACGGAAATTACAGGTTCGGTCAGAACTAGTTCAGTTAGAATCGAACTTTTTCGTGAAATTCGGCGAACTAGCCGAACCGAACTTTTCATAAGTTCGCTCATCCCTAGTCAAGACATTGACAAGGTTAGAAATAATGATTTTTATTTGAAATAATAATTTTCTCCTTCAGACTTTGCTTTGGTCTTGGAATGCTCCATTTGCAGCAATTACAGCATTGCAGACCTTTGGCATTCTAGCTCTTAATTTGCTGAGGTAATCGGGAGAAATTTCCCCCCATGCTTCCAGAAGCCCCTCCCACAAGTTGGATTGGCTTGATGGGCACTTCTTGCGTACCATACGGTCAAGCTGCTCCCACAACAGCTCTATGGGGTTGAGATCTGGTGACTGCGCTGGCCACTCCATTACAGATAGAATACCAGCTGCCGGCTTCTTCCCTAAATAGTTCTTGCATCATTTGGAGGTGTGCTTTGGGTCATTGTCCTGTTGTAGGATGAAATTGGCTCCAATCAAGCGCTGTCCACAGGGTATGGCATGGCATTGCAAAATGGAGTGATAGCCTTCCTTATTCAAAATCCCTTTTACCTTGTACAAATCTCCCACTTTACCAGCACCAAAGCAACCCCAGACCATCACATGACCTGCACCATGCTTGACAGGTGGCGTCAGGCACTCTTCCAGCATCTCTTCAGTTGTTCTGCGTCTCACAAATGTTCTTCTGTGTGATCCAAACACCTCAAACTTCGATTCGTCTGTCCATAACACTCTTTTCCAATCTTCCTCTGTCCAATGTCTGTGTGCTTTTGCCCATATTAATCTTTTCCTTTTATTAGCCAGTCTCAGATATGGCTTTTTCTTTGCCCCTCTGCCCTGAAGGCCAACATCCCGGAGTCGCCTCTTCACTGTAGACCTTGACACTGGCGTTTTGCGGGTACTATTTAATGAAGCTGCCACTTGAGGACCTGTGAGGCGTCTATTTCTCAAACTAGAGACTCTAATGTACTTGTCTTGTTGCTCAGTTGTGCAGCGGGGCCTCCCACCTCTCTTTCTACTTTGGTTAGAGCCTGTTTGTGCTGTCCTGTGAAGGGAGTAGTACACACCGTTGTAAGAAATCTTCAGTTTCTTGGCAATTTCTCGCATGGAATAGCCTTCATTTCTAAGAACAAGAATAGACTGTCGAGTTTCACATGAAAGCTCTCTTTTTCTAGCCATTTTGAGAGTTTAATCGAACCCACAAATGTAATGCTCCAGATTCTCAACTAGCTCAAAGGAAGGTCAGTTTTATAGCTCCTCTAAACAGCAAAACTGTTTACAGCGGTGCTAACATAATTGCAGAAGGGTTTTCAAGTGTTTTCTAATCATCCATTAGCCTTCTAACACAGTTAGCAAACACAATGTACCATGAGAACACTGGAGTGATGGTTGCTGGAAATGGGCCTCTATACACCTATGTAGATATTGCATTAAAAATCAGACGTTTGCAGCTAGAATAGTCATTTAGCACATTAACAATGTATAGAGTGTATTTCTGATTAATTTAATGTTATCTTCATTGAAAAAAACTGTGCTTTTCTTGCAAAAATAAGGAAATTTCTAAGTGACCCTAAACTTTTGAACGGTAGTGTATATGGAGAAAAGTATTGGGACACCTATCAATCATTGAGTTTCGGTCTTTCCTTCAGTCCCATCCCCCCAGGTGTATAACATCCGGCACTCGCCCTGCCGTCACTTTACAGACATTAGTGATAGGACGGGTCATTGTAAAGAGATCACTGAATTCCAGCGCGGTCCTGTAATAGGACGTCACCATTGTAACATCAGTCCCTGAAATTTCCTCCCTCCTAGATATTCCACCATCACCTGTGAGTGATATTATTGTAAAGTGGAAGAAACCGCAGCAACTCAGACCACGTAAAGTTACAGAGCGGGGGGGGGGGGGCCGAGTGCTAAGGAGCAAGAGCAGAAAAGTTGCCAATGCTCTGCTGACTCCATAACTGCAGAGTACAGACATTCTCTAATATTAACATCCGCACAAAAACTTTGCCCAGGAGCTTCATGGCATCGGGTCTGAGCAGCTGCATGCCAGCCTTACAGCACCAAGCACAATGCCAAGCGTCGGATGGAGGTGTGTAAAGCCGCCGCCACTGGACTCGGGAGCAGGGGACACGTGTTCTGTGGAGTGACGCTTCTCTATCTGGCGGTCTGATGGACGAGTCTGGGTTTGGTGAATGCCAGGAAGACGTTATCTGTCTGACTGCATTGTGCCAACTGTAAGTGCAATAGAAGCAAAATATGTGTTTAAAACACCCGTAACAAGTGTGGGACCCCTCCTCCTCCGGCATACAGCTCATATGTCTGCCCCTGGTCACTGGCTTACACCTTCTAAAATTTGCATACTCGTCTAAGCTCCGCCTCGATCCACCAGGTGTCTTACTGTTTTGTGTACACAGCTCCTATGTAGATCTTTGTGTTTCTATGGTTACAGACTACAAACTAACCATGTGTAGTCAGATCCTGCAGTCATGTGTTTACGCTCTTCCATCTGTTTCCTCTTCTAATGTCTATAGGTTAGCAAGAAGAGGGGCAGTGGAAGTGGAGTAACACATGACTGCAGGATCCGACTACAAATAGGGTTTGTTTGTAGTCTGTAACCATGGAGATACAAAGGCCTGCATAGAAACTATGTACACAAAACGGTAGGAGTTTTTTAGTCACAACTATTGCAAAGTTGATTGATTTTTTTTATTTTAGATACATCGGAGCAATATAAATTGCTAATATTTTTAATATAATCTTGGTTTGACAGATTTTAAATTCAAGAGGTAATGGTGGCCATATGGATTGTGGCCTAGTCTTCCTAAAAAGAGATATAAAGACCTGGGGACCACTCAGGGACTTATATTTTCTGGTGTTTTTTGTTTTGTTGTTTTTAGTTAGAAATGTTTTTTCAGCTTGAAAAATAATGCCCAAACATATATATTTTTTGTAAAGTTTTGTGTGATCTACTTAATATTATAATTTTTGCACCTTGAGCTTTTAGAACGTACAGAGATTACCTACAGTACTATGTAAAATTACATGTTATCACAATGTGTCTTAAAAAGGAAATAAAGCTACTACAACTGACAAACTCGTTGCTACTACACCTGACAAACTCGACACTGCTACATTTGTATATGTCAAAAGCTGTGATTTTTTTTTTTTTTTAATTAGCACTCTCAGAATTAGCAGAATATTTTATTCTAGTTCTGGAGAAATCAGCTAGAGGATCATAGCGAGGTAATGTAGTGAGACCATGACTGCAATACATATCATGTGGCTGTGATGAAATATAGCAGCGGTAGTCTGGGTGACTCGTGTATTGTTCTGGTCGATCAGAAGCTTGACCTAACTTGTCCCTATAGTTTATGAGTGAGTATTGTGGGCTATGAATTAAATCCACAGAGGGCAGTAATGATGTAGA
Source organism: Rhinoderma darwinii (assembly GCF_050947455.1). NCBI lineage: Eukaryota > Metazoa > Chordata > Amphibia > Anura > Rhinodermatidae > Rhinoderma > Rhinoderma darwinii. Next base: position 10,498,865 of record NC_134698.1, on the reverse strand, counting down.
CGTGTAAGTGGAGCCTATGAAATATCAGCTGATTTAAGACTGGTTGGGGCATAGTGGTCTTACTGGTGGCAAGACGTCTCTCATTAACTCTATTTTTCATACCGGACCCGTGTCCTTTATGTACTCGCCTAAGATGAAATCAATAAAACCAAAAATAAAATCCTCAGAAAGCCCCTGAGATAATGAAGGATGCCATGGACCAAAGTAGGGGGGGATTCTTAGTGCCCATAGTTCTCCTCCCGGCCACCGGATCTGCTTCTGCATCCTGCCACTTTGCCCGTGGGTCATGAGGATACGCCGACAGACGTCCCTGACCCCAGCCATTGTACCCCATCCTTTATATCGGCCCTTCCAAGAGTGCTCTGGGTTTGAGCCCAGAGGTCCATTAGTTTACTGAAGTCTGCATAGGTGTTCGTTCCGACCTGGCTTGTATATCTGACCACGTCGTTCTGTCTGCTACACAATATAATAAAAACCGTATACCGTTATAATGTTATTATATAATATTACATGTTAACCACTCTAGACCTTGAGGTATACAAGATAGAAACCGATAACCAACCCAATCCAAGAGCCCCAGGCCCCATATAGCAGTACTGCCTGTACTGTCATAATGGTCCCAACAGTCCAAACAAATCTCTCCAAATACAAAGACATAACAGTCCATATAGAGAACTGTCCATATACCAGGATATAGCACTCCATATAGAGAACCGTCCATATACCAGGATATAACAGTCCACATAGAGAACTCTCCATATAGCAGGATATAACAGTCCACATAGAGAAGTCTCCATATAGCAGGATATAACAGTCCACATAGAGAGCTCTCCATATACCAGGATATAACAGTCCACATAGAGAACTCTCCATATAGCAGGATATAACAGTCCACATAGAGAGCTCTCCATATACCAGGATATAACAGTCCACATAGAGAACTGTCCATATACCAGGATATAACAGTCCACATAGAGAGCTGTCCATATACCAGGATATAACAGTCCACATAGAGAACTCTCCATATACCCGGATATAACAGTCCACATAGAGAGCTCTCCATATACCAAGATATAACAGTCCACATAGAGAGCTCTCCATATACCAGGATATAACAGTCCACATAGAGAACTATCCATATACCAGGATATAACAGTCCACATAGAGAGCTCTCCATATACCAGGATATAACAGTCCACATAGAGAACTGTCCATATACCAGGATATAACAGTCCACATAGAGAACTCTCCATATACCAGGATATAACAGTCCACATAGAAAATTCTCCATATACCAGGATATAACAGTCCACATAGAGAGCTCTCCATATACCAGGATATAACAGTCCACATAGAGAACTCTCCATATAGCAGGATATAATAGTCCACATAGAGAGCTCTGCATATACCAGGATATAACAGTCCACATAGAGAACTCTCCATATACCAGGATATAACAGTCCACATAGAGAGCTCTGCATATACCAGGATATAATAGTCCACATAGAGAACTCTTCATATACCAGGATATAATAGTCCACATAGAGAACTCTCCATATACCAGGATATTACAGTCCACATAGAGAGCTCTCCATATACCAGAATATAACAGTCCACATAGAGAGCTCTCTGTATACCAGGATATAACAGTCCACATAAAAAATTCTCCATATACCAGGATATAACAGTCCACATAGAGAGCTGTCTATATACCAAGACAGAACAGTTCAGATAGAGAGTTCTCCATATACCAGGATATAACAGTCCACATAGAGAGCTGTCCATATATCAAGACAAAACAGTCCACATAGAGAACTCTCCATATACCAGGATATAACGGTCCACATAAAGAGCTTTCCATATACCAGGATATAATAGTCCACATAGAGAGCTCTCCATATACCAAGATATAAAAGTCCACATAGAGAGCTCTCCATATACCAGGATATAACAGTCCACATAGAGAGCTGTCCACATACCAAGCCATAAGTGTCCACATAGAGAGCTGTCTATATACCAAGACAGAACAGTTCAAATAGAGAGTTCTCCATATACCAGGATATAACAGTCCACATAGAGAGCTCTCCGTATACTAAGATATAACAGTCCACATAGAGAGCTCTCTGTATACCAGGATATAACAGTCCACATAGAGAGCTCTCTGTATACCAGGATATAACAGTCCACGTAGAGAGCTCTCTGTATACCAGGATATAACTGTCCACGTAGAGAGCTCTCTGTATACCAGGATATAACAGTCCACATAGAGAGCTCTCTGTATACCAGGATATAACAGTCCACATAGAGAGATCTCCATATACCAGAATATAACAGTCCACATAGAGAGCTCTCTGTATACCAGGATATAACAGTCCACGTAGAGAACTCTCCATATACCAGGATATAACAGTCCACATAGAGAGATCTCCATATACCAGAATATAACAGTCCACGTAGAGAGCTTTCCATATACCAGGATATAACAGTCCACATAGAGAGCTCTCCATATAGCAGGATATAACAGTCCACGTAGAGAACTCTCCATATACCAGGATATAACAGTCCACGTAGAGAACTCTCCATATACCAGAATATAACAGTCCACATAGAGAGCTCTCTGTATACCAGGATATAACAGTCCACGTAGAGAGCTTTCCATATACCAGGATATAACAGTCCACATAGAGAGCTCTCCATATAGCAGGATATAACAGTCCACGTAGAGAGCTCTCCATATAGCAGGATATAACAGTCCACATAGAGAGCTGTCCACATACCAAGCCATAAGTGTCCAAATAAAGAGCTCTGCATATACCAAGAAAGAACAGTCCACATCAAGAGCTCTCGATATTCTCAGACATCACAGTCCTTCACAGTCCAATACATTATATTGTGCATTCTCCATTCCAATATTAACAGGAGAGCTAGATAAGAATATCACATTCCTGTATACAGAAAATCTGGGACTTATTCAAGGACAAACAAAGGTGAATGTAAAGGTTAATTACCCAAATACCCAGGTAATACATGTAGTGGAAAAAGAACCCACTAGTTAAGATCTTATTACCTGTTAATGGGGTTATTCCCCAGATTCCACCCTCATTTCTACATCTGAAATACATGTCGCCAAATATTTTTACATCGTTACACGAATTTGCATTTCAAATCACGTCAATTAAGCTAATGAGTATCTCTGCGTTTATCTGATTAACATAATTTTGAAAGTGTGCCCGGAGGGGGCTGGGAGGGGGATTCTTGGTACGAATTTGCCTTGCGGTTTGTGATGGGTTACAAGGCCGGTTGCTGATTAGACGCTAAGATATTAACTGTATGTATCCCGACGCGTTTCCACCTGCTATCTGTGCTGATGATACAGAATTAATTAGGGTATTCGTCAGAGCATGTGCTCGCTGTATATATAAAGCTTTGTGTCTGCTTCCAATTTGTACGTGGTGTGATATATATGAGTGTGCCACTGTTCAGACTGCCCGTACCCACTAGTGTGTGCAGCAGTATCTATACTTGTGTGAGGGCATCGCAGTGCAGCTGAATAAATTGTTAATATTAAAGGGGTTGGGCCACGAAGACACACCCGTTTCTTTGTCGGCGATCAGAGATTATAATCTGCAACAGCCATTACCCTGTCATGGCCATTCATATAATTCATAGACACGCCAGGTCCGCCGGGAACCTCCCTCTTTGACATCTTTATGCCCTAAAAGGGTCTATAAACAGGGGTTTACTGGGTGAATAAAAAGAATAGAATAGTTACCTCCATGGGTAGATAACTTCCAAGGACTGTTCAGTCCCAAGTTTATTGAAATATTTTTTTATTAGCTCCACCATCTTTACACGGCTTCTTCCTTCCTTCCTTCCTTCCTTCCTTCCTTCCTTCCTTCCTTCCTTCCTTCCTTCCTTCCTTCCTTCCTTTCTTCCTTCCTTCCTTCCTTCCTTCCTTCCTTTCTTCCTTCCTTCCTTGGCAATCTGGCCTTCACTCCTGCAATATTCAGAATTATGGAGATGTTTTTGGAATTTTTTGTCACAACCTTGTAGAAATTTAGTCTGCACTAGGGCGGACATAGGCCAGCCCAGATTTACATCTTGTGCTAACGTCACCCACAAATCTTTTATCCAACTAATAAACACCTTAGCTGTGCCCAATTACCCCAACCCACAGATCTGCCACATTTTTGAAGAACCTTAGAGAGGTAGCCCCTGAAACTTTACGGGGCAAATGGAGAAGGGAACTTAATTTGCTGGTTCGCTTTTAACATGGGGAGTGAGCCCTGCATAGGGAAACAACTCTTCACATCCCCACTACCCTGGTGAATAACGGTAGAGTTGCCCAACTCTCTTTACTTCTACAAGAGATAAGAAGCATGATCGAATGGTTGGTGGCATGAACCAGACCAAGGGCAGGGCCGGCTCTAGGGGTGTGACCTGTGCGCCTCATCTGTCACTACTGAATGGGGCATCACTAGCCCTGATGGACTGGGCACCTGGAGCTTGTACCCCTGGGCCCACACTTCATGCTCAACCTATGGCTAAATAGATACACAGGACGCTGCTACATTCCTTAGTTTATTGTTTGACAGTAATTTTTTGGAAACTGCCTGGCAGAGCTAAATGGGCGACTTATGGCAATGTTATTTAAGCACTGTACGATTATATTATTTGGGCACTGTATGGTAAACCATAAAGGGGTGTCAATAAAAGTACTATACAGGGCACCAACAAACCTAAGGCAAGTCCTGTCCAGGGGGTAAGGTATTTTGATTTTTCCCGCACCCATGAGCAACCCTGGTGCCAATATGTAGTATGTGCCCTCATCTTGTGTGCCGTCATGGAAGGCCACCTCCAAATAATGGAAGATAAACCTGGTTATTTCAATGTTTTACACTGAAAAGTAATGCGAACTATATCCTCAACCAGTGTCAGATGTAGAGAATTAATTTGTAAAACTTCAGGATGTCTCAGAAGATTTTGTTGGCTGGTAGCATCAATGCCAGTCCTCGGCTATGATCTGCTGGGCCGCAAGACTCTGAATTTTTGGATTCCGAAATAATACCCAAATGCACTAATTAATCTTTACCAATCTGACATGGCCCCTGAGCTGCGGCATATCCCTGTACTCGTTACATGGTCTCTAATAATTGGCAGAATAATTCAATGGAATTCAAAAGTCCTGAGAGGAACATGATTCATTTGGCGTCCAAGGTCAGTATGGTGCCCGGTGCCAAGGCTGGCACCTTGGTTCTTATCAGTATTATTTTTGGCTTGTACATATTATTAATACCCAGATTTGAATACGTTTAGACTCCAGATTTTTCCCAAAAATGTCAACATATATATTAGATTTACAGTCCATCCTCATTCCTATTTTTAACCCCTTGCTGCACCATGATGACACTGTATGTCATGGTGCAGGGGGAGAAGTATGGAGCAGGCTCATGGGTTGAGCCCGCTTCATACTCTGCAGGTGTCTGTTGTGTAATACCTCTCACTAACGGCTAGAATTGGATTGAACTCCGACCCTGCCGATTAACCACTTAGATGCCTTGGTCAATAGCGACTGTGGCATATAATCTGTTAAAAAGAGCCGGTACCAAAAAAACTACAGCTTGGACCACAAAAAAACAAGCCCTCGCACCGCTCCATCGAAAGAAGATTAAAAAAGTTCTGGGTCTCAGAATGTAACTGTAATGTCGGGGTAGGGAGACAGACAGGTGAGCCCTAATCTACCCGCCACTCAGTCCCTGCCTAGTTGCACGGCCCGTCCTAGGCGACGGCGTACAACTGGGCGACGGTCCCTATGCTCAATATGTGCACGACAGACAAACAGACAAGGGTACACAGAAGCTAAGGGAAATGGGACTGTTGCCCACGGCAACACCGTGATCAACAAGAGTAGTGAACGAGCCGAGTCAAACCAGGAGTGTATGAGGTACCAAACGCAGAGCAGGAGCGTAGTCAGTAAAGCCAGGGTCAAAATGAAGCAAGGTCAATAATGATAGCAGGAGCAGCAGAGCCAGGAAACAGGAGAGAATCACAGGCAAAGACAAGAAGCAAATGAAGGTATAAATAGACCGAGGGCAGGAGCTAGCTCGGTCTGGCCAGGTTGTGATAGGTTCTCACACTCCTCAGCCTACCAGCCTGAGTGGTAGCAGATCGAGTCACTCTATCAGACCTAGGAGCAGATGCAGACTGATTAACCACGGGTGTCGACACAGAAGCTGTGTCTGGCAGATCCTTTACAGTAACGATAGAAAATATTTTTTTTACAACAAATGATCTCAATTTGGTATCGCCGTAATCGCATTGACCTGCAGAATAAAGTTAATATATATTTTTTTACCACGCGGTGAATGCAGTAACAACGAAACCCAAAAAACAATGGCGGAATCACCGGTTTTTTTTCCTATTCCACCTTACAAAGATTTTTTTTCCCGTTTCCACTACATTATAAGAATCATTATAAAAAATAATGGCTTTTCGAAGACAGGAAGGAAAAAATGAAAATGAAATTCCAAACAAATGGCTGTGGCGCCAGGGGGTTAATGGGGGAACGACTCCTACAACAGGTCATACAATACTCATACTACATGTGAAATCAGAGACCACTCATCCTGTAAACTCCTGAACTGAACTGATGCAGCCGCGGTTTTGCACGTGTCGCTGGAAAGCGATGTGACAAAGACAACAATTAACAGGAAATAATTATGTTTAGTTAATTGTCAAGTACTTTTCAACGAAGTCTATGGCCAATATTACTGGTTCTCGGCTGGCAGCGATTCAGAGTGTCGCCTATAACCCTGTTTTGATGCCAACGTGGTCTTTGTTTGAACGCCAGTATTCGTTACTGTGGGATGAACATAAAGGGTTACTATAGAAATGAAGGGGTACGTGTAACATAGACTGGGGTGAAACAATGGGGGAAATATATCAACAGGTTTACACCGGTTTTCTGACTTAAAATAGTCGCAAATTTGGCGCACGAAAAGTTGCGGGGTTTAGCCGAAGTGACGGAGACAACATATTTATCAGAATCGATGCCAGAAACTGGCGCAAATTTACACCTGCTCATAACAGATGTCGATTTATATTTTTTCGCACAGATGTTCAAAGATGCGCTAATGCAGCTCTTAATATATTCGGTGCATTTTCCGCCACCGTAAATTCGTTGTAAAGCCAGTCTTAAGATATTTCCCACAGTGGCTTAAAGGGGAGGTCTGGTTTAGAAAACCCATATTCAAATATTCTATTAGGGAAATCTGGAAAGAACACCTCTCTCTCTCTGGAGGACCCGGCACAGGCGTGTATAACACAAACAACCCATTGATTTACAATGCTCAACGTGTAATGCTTTATTTCACCTGCGGTTGTGCTGCAGGGGAATTGAACACTTCTGTTGGATTTCCCTGAAGATTATATTGGATTGAGGGACCCTTGTAACAGCTTATTATTTACGGATCACTTCTGCAGCTAAAATGGTCTCCTTTATTTCCTCAATTATCTAATAGAGTCAGCAACTCATCTTTGTACATGTTCAATATGGGGCCTAGAAATTTATGACAATGTCCTGGGTACAAAAATAAGTCAGACCGGGGTTCTTTAGACTGACCCCCTAGAGGAAATTGTTCTGAGGTCAGGGGCACACTTAGTTTCCTAGTTCCCATAATCCCTCCTTTGAGCAGTTCAGAAGAAAAGCATGAGCTAAATACTAAAATTATTTATGTCACCACTAGGGGGAGCTCACTGCAAGTGAATTCATTACAGCATTCAATGGGAGCTGTATAAATCTCGATGCAGTGAGCTCCCCCTAGTGGAAGAGGCAGACAGACAGAATTTTATTACGTTCATTTATGGCTATTTGAAGGGAAACAGCGGATTTGGAGATTTGGCCACTGTATCAGAACCCTGGACGTAATTATATCAAATACAATTATAGGTGCACTTCCCTGCCCTAAACCACCACTAACCCCTACCCAATTTTTGTTCATATCTATACTATTTGTAGGATTTGGTGCAGATTTAACCCTTTGCAATGGTTATTTGTGAATTGTCCGATAAGAAAAAGACCCAATTGGCAAGTGATTGTCTCCAAAGTCCGCTCCAAATGGGGTTGACTTAAATGCATCCTCTTCAAAGATGGGGAATCTGATTAATGTGGCTTTCAAAAGCACCAAAAAGACTGTGCACCCACCCCAGTCATAAAGAGTGGCCATTTAGTACAATGCTCTAAGGCGCCATCTAGTGGTTAAAATATGTATTGCCGTCATTAACATTTTCTATGCAATACACATGACACTTCATGATGCAGAACATAGAAAATAAATGATAGCGCCCAAGGTTGGATAAAGGCACATATGTCACATATAGATGCTGATGTCAATGAGCGCTGCGGGTTCAATGATTCATACAATTTCACGTGGTTACTGCATTGAGTAATATGTTATTTATATTCTGTATTGGGAAAAGTTGAGTGACAAGCAACCTGGCCTCCCTTACATCTTCCACAGGGATTGTCACCCAGCTTTCCTAGAATCCTGAACAGCAAGTCTGTCCAGTTATAGAGCAATATGGGTGTTTTCAATGGACAGCAAGCTGGATTTGCCATTCAGGACTCGGGGAAAGCTGTAGTTGTAATGGCGACCCCACTAGTTGTCTCCTACAGCATTAAAGCGGTTTTCCTCATCACAGACAAGTAACATTACATAGCGGTCATTCAGACTTGGAAACTTTTGAGAAGGGATCAGGGAGATTCTGAAAAATAATGTATGAAGCGGCACGCCACAATATCTTGTACATTTTGCCCCGCCCATGAGTATAAGACACGCCCACAATCTACATTATTTAAATCCCAAACAGTGCATATGACCTAAAGTAATACAGACCCTCTAAACAAATATTGACAACTACAATTTGTATCAAATTGGGTTTTTGTAAAACAGCGCCACTCTTGTCCATGGATCACGTCTGGTACTGCAGCTCAGCCCCAGTCACTTGGATGGGGATGAGCTGCAATTCCAGGCTAAGCCCATGTATAAGACTGGCGCTGTTTCAGAAAAGAAAAAACATCCCTTTTTCTAGTCCTGGACAACTCTTTTACTTAATAATAAGGACTGATTCTAGAAGTTATATTTACTGGGGATTTTTTATTTTATAGAAAAATGCTCTTTAATCATTAAAAAAAAATTGGCAATAGACAAAAGGGCATTATCCTTCTAAGGACAAAGTCATTTTTGGCCTTTATAACCAGAATAAATCTTTGATTTTTGCTTCCAAACCGTGGTTGTATCATTTTTATTTGAGGCAGATGTTTGCGTCTATGTGTGTCTGCAAGTTTGTAGTGAGCGTACATATGTATACGGAAGTGTAGTGAGCGTGTGTATGTGTATATATACATATACAGTGAAGGAAATAAGTATTTGATCCCTTGCTGATTTTGTAAGTTTGCCCACTGTCAAAGTCATGAACAGTCTAGAATTTTTAGGCTAGGTTAATTTTACCAGTGAGAGATAGATTATATTAAAAAAAAACAGAAAATCACATAGTCAAAATGATATATATTTATTTGCATTGTGCACAGAGAAATAAGTATTTTTATCCCTTTGGCAAACAAGACTTAATACTTGGTGGCAAAACCCTTGTTGGCAAGCACAGCAGTCAGACGTTTTTTGTAGTTGATGATGAGGTTTGCACACATGTTAGATGGAATTTTGGCACACTCCTCTTTGCAGATCATCTGTAAATCATTAAGATTTCGAGGTTGTTGCTTGGCAACTCGGATCTTCAGCTCCCTCCATAAGTTTTCGATGGGATTAAGGTCTGGAGACTGGCTAGGCCACTCCATGACCTTAATGTGCTTCTTTTTGAGCCACTCCTTTGTTGCCTTGGCTGTATGTTTCGGGTCATTGTCGTGCTGGAAGACCCAGCCACGAGCCATTTTTAATGTCCTGGTGGAGGGAAGGAGGTTGTCACTCAGGATTTGACGGTACATGGCTCCATCCATTCTCCCATTGATGCGGTGAAGTAGTCCTGTGCCCTGAGCAGAGAAACACCCCCAAAACATAATGTTTCCACCTCCATGCTTGACAGTGGGGACAGTGTTCTTTGGGTCATTGGCAGCATTTCTCTTCCTCCAAACACGGCGAGTTGAGTTAATGCCAAAGAGCTCAATTTTAGTCTCATCTGACCACAGCACCTTCTCCCAATCACTCTCAGAATCATCCAGATGTTCATTTGCAAACTTCAGACGGGCCTGTACATGTGCCTTCTTGAGCAGGGGGACCTTGCGGGCACTGCAGGATTTTAATCCATTACGGCGTAATGTGTTACCAATGGTTTTCTTGGTGACTGTGGTCCCAGCTGCCTTGAGATCATTAACAAGTTCCCCCCGTGTAGTTTTCGGCTGAGCTCTCACCTTCCTCAGGATCAAGGATACCCGACGAGGTGAGATTTTGCATGGAGCCCCAGATCGATGTCGATTGACAGTCATTTTGTATGTCTTCCATTTTCTTACTATTGCACCAACAGTTGTCTCCTCACCTAGCATCTTACTTATGGTTTTGTAGCCCATTCCAGCCTTGTGCAGGTCTATGATCTTGTCCCTGACATCCTTAGAAAGCTCTTTGGTCTTGCCCATGTTGTAGAGGTTAGAGTCAGACTGATTCATTGAGTCTGTGGACAGGAGTCTTTTATACAGGTGACCATGTAAGAGCTGTCTGTAATGCAGGCACCAAGTTGATTTGGAGCGTGTAACTGGTCTGGAGGAGGCTGAACTCTTAATGGTTGGTAGGGGATCAAATACTTATTTCTCTGTGCACAATGCAAATAAATATATATAATTTTGACAATGTGATTTTCTGTTTTTTTTTTTATATAATCTATCTCTCACTGGTAAAATTAACCTAGCCTAAAAATTCTAGACTGTTCATGACTTTGACAGTGGGCAAACTTACAAAATCAGCAAGGGATCAAATACTTATTTCCTTCACTGTATATACATATATATGCTGGAATGTATGTAGTGAGGATGTATATGTATGCAGAAATCTGTGGAGTGAGCATGTATACTGTGTGTGTTGAAATGTATGTAGTGAGCATACATATTTGTGCTGGTATGTATAGAGTGAGCATGCATATCTGGGCTGAAATGTACGTAGTGGGTATGTATAGGTATGCTGGCTGGAATGTATGTAGTGAGCAGGGGCGGACATACCGCATGTGCAGCCGGTGCAGCTGCACAAGGGCCCCGCGTGGGAAGGGGGCCCGTTCCTCTGCTGGCCGACTCAGTTCTCAGCTGCGCGATGCTGAGGACTGAGACAGAGGCCCGTGGACCACTGGCGTAGCTATAGGGGTCGCAGCGGTCGCAATTGCGACCGGGCCCCGAAGCCAGGGGGGCCCACGGCCCCCCGCACCACATCAATAAAAAGTTACTATAGTAACTCGGGCCGCGGGCCCCTGTTACTATAGTAACATACTTTACTTACCTTCCTGGTTCCGGATCGCAGCGGAGGTCCTGACGTCAGGCGCTGTGCGCAGCGCATGACGTCACAGCGCTATGCCGCCGCGCACAGCATCGAGACTACAGAACTCCCGCCGCGGCCGAAGAGGAAGGTAAGATAGCCCTGACTGGCGGGGTCCGACTCCCGGGACCCGCCAATCAGCTGTTTTGAAGGGGCCGCAGCACTCGTACGAGAGCTGCTCCCCTTCATTCCTGTCACTTCATTCCGGTCACACTGTGAATCGGTTTCGGCGATTCACAGTGTGGGCGAGTAGTGAAATGAAGGGGAAGCAGCTCTCGTACGAGTGCTGCGGCCCCTTCAAAACAGCTGATTTGCGGGTCCCGGGCGACACATCAGCTATTGATGGCCTATCCTGTGGATAGGCCATCAATGTTTAGGGACTGCACAACCCCTAAGCCTACGATGTAGCAGGCTTAGGGGGCCCATGAGACAGGATCACAGATTGTGTGATGCTGTCTGCTGGGCCCTGTATCTAAGCCAATCACATGGTAGGCTTAGATACATGGCCCATGCGTGATCCTGTCTGCTGGGCCCTGTATCTAAGCCTACCACACTGTAGGTTTAGATACAGGGCCCCAGCACACAGTAATCTTATACTGTATAAGATTACTGTCTGCTGGACCCTGTATCTAAGCCTACCTTGTGGTAGGCTTAGATACAGGGTCCCACAGACAGTATCACACATGGGCCCTGTATCTAAGCCTTAGGGTATGTGCACAGACACTAATTACGTCCGTAAGTGACGGATGTATTTCGGCCGCAAGTACCGGACCGAACACACTGCAGGGAGCCGGGCTCCTAGCGTCGTACTTATGTACGACGCTAGGAGTCCCTGCCTCGCTGTGGGACAACTGTCCTGTACTGTAATCATGTTTTCAGTACCGGACAGTTGTCCGGCAGCGAGGCAGGGACTCCTAGCGTCGTACATAACTATGATGCTAGGAGCCCGGCTCCCTGCAGTGTGTTCGGTCCGGTACTTGCGGCCGAAATACGTCCGTCAATTCCGGACGTAATTAGTGTGTGTGCACATACCCTAACACATGTGTTACTAATCATTTTTTGTGTGTTTTCTTACAGGTTCGGTCGTTGGACTACGGCGGATTCCAGGACTACTTCGATGACAGCTTTTTTTTTATTAATAAAATGGTTAATGAGGGTTGTGTTTTTTTTTTTTATTTCAATAAAATATTTTTTCTATGTCTTTGTGGTTTTTTTTAAACTATATTACTACCGCCTTAGTAATGGCCGCCGGCTGATTGACAGCATCCATTGCTAAGGCAGGGCTTAGTGTTAGCCGGTGCAGAGGCTAACACTAACCCCCTTTATTACCCCGGTACCCACCGCCACCAGGGGTGCTGGGAAGAGCCGGGTACGATCCAGTACCTGACCATCTGTAGTGATGGTCGGCCACTGGGGTGGCCGCAGGCTGGTATTATCAGGAGGGGAAAGGCCAGATACAGTGGCCCTTCCTACCCTGGTGATGCTAGGCTGCTGCTGCTTTATTGTATCTGGCTGGTTATGAAAATGGGGGGGACGCCACGTCATTTAAAAAATAATTGGAAAGAACGATGTCGGGTCCCCCCCAATTTTCATAACCAGCCAGATACAACACAGCAGCAGCAGGCAGCATTACAAGGGTGGGAAGGGCCACTGTTTTTGGCCTTCCCCAGCCTAATACTACCAGCCTGCGGCCACCCCGGTGCCTGCCCGTCACTACAGCTGGTCGGGTACTGGTTTGTACCCGGCTCTTCCCAGTACCCCTGGTGGCGGTGGGTACCGGGGTAATAATGGGGGTTAGTGTAGACTCTGCACCGGCTAACATTAAGCCTCGCCTTAGTAATGGAGGTTGTCAATCAGCCAGCGGCCATTACTAAGGCGGTGATAATAAAGTTTAAAAAGATACAAGCACATAGAAATTTTTTTTATTGAAATAAAAACACAACCCTCATTAACCATTTTATTGAGAATAAAAAAAACGCCGTCATTGAAGTCCTCGTATCCGAAGTCCAACAACCGAACCTGTAAAAAAAACACAAACACACAAAAATAATCAGTAACACATAAAGAAGCAAAATTATTATTCTTACCTTTCCTGGGTCCAGCGCTGGAGCCGCAATGTCAGCGAGCTGGGCCCTGTATCTAATCCTATCATGTGTGATACAGTCTGCTGAGCTGTGTATCTAATCCAATCATGTATGATACTGTGCTGGGCCCTATATCTAATCCGATCATGTGTGATACTGTCTGCTGAGCCACTGTATCTAATCCTATCATGTGTGATACTGTCTGCTGAGCCACTGTATCTAATCCTATAATGTGTGGTACTGTCTGCTGAGCCACTGTATCTAATCCTATCATGTGTGATACTGTCTGCTGAGCCACTGTATCTAATCCTATCATGTGTGGTACTGTCTGCTGAGCCACTGTATCTAATCCTATCATGTGTGGTACTGTCTGCTGAGCCACTGTATCTAATCCTATCATGTGTGATACTGTCTGCTGGGCCACTGTATCTAATCCTATCATGTGTGATACTGTCTGCTGAGCTGTGTATCTAATCCTATCATGTGTGATACTGCCTTCTGAGCCACTGTATCTAATCCTATCATGTGTGATACTGTCTGCTCAGCCACTGTATCTAATCCTATCCATAGTTTATAGGGTCGTAGTGCTATAGATATGCTATGCTGTCTCCTATACACACACTTTTTTTTGGGGCGGACACATATGTATTGGGGCTATTTCCCGGACATTTTAAGCCCTGAGGGTATGTTCACACGGCAGCGTCTGTTACGGCTGAAATTACAGAGCTGTTTTCAGGAGAAAACAGCACCGTAATTTCAGCCGTAATGGCATGTGCAGGCGTCTTTTGCTGCGTCCACTACGGAAGTAATTGAAGCTGGTTTTCCATGGAGTCCATGGAAAACGGCTCCATTTACATCTGAAGAAGTGACAGGCAGTTTTTTACGCGCCGCCTTTCGACAGCGGCGCGTAAAAAAAAATGACCATCGGCACAGAACATCGTAAGACCCATTCAAATGAATGGGCAGATGTTTTCCGACGCTTTTGAGCCGCATTTTCGGATGTAATTCAATGCTAAAACGCCCAAATTACGTCCGTAAATAGTGTGTGTGTGAACCCAGCCTTAGTGACGCCCCGGCTGCTAGTGCTGCATTGTTGGGTCACTTAGGAGACCCAGCGATGCAGCTGAAAGCGGACCGTCGGCCATGAGAAGTTTGCGGGGTGGGGGGGGGGGGGCCCTGGCACATTATCTGCACAGGGGCCTTTTGCAGTCTGTGTCCGCCACTGGTAGTGAGCATATAGATGAATGCTGAAATATATGTAGTGAGCATGCATATCTATGCTGAAATGTATGTAGTGGGTATGTATAGGTATGCTGGCTGGAATGAATGTGGTGAGCATGTATATGTATGCGGAAATATATGTAGTGAGCGTACATATGTATGCTGAAATGTAAGTAGTGAGCATGTATAGGTATGCTGAAATCGGTGTAGTAAACATGTATGCTGTGTGTGCTGAAATGTATGTAGTGAGCATACATATGTATGCTGAAATATAAGGAGTGAGTACGTATATGTGTGATGTGTAACTGCTCAAGCGGGAGTGCATTACATAGTGAGTGTGAATATGTACAGTATGTAGTGACTACACATATATGTGTGTGTGTGTGTGTGTGTGTGTGTGTGTGTGTGTGTGTGTGTGTGTGTGTGCGCGTGCGCGCGTGTGTGTGTGTGTGTGTGTGTAAGTTTGTTTATGTACTAATTTTATTTCACTGTTTAGGGTCACTGAATGGCACAATTATTTGGGCACAGTGCGGCACTATTTATAGCAGAGGTTACCCTGACTCAATAATTGATCTGGAATACCCCTTTCAAATGCTCGTTATTGGCCCCAATATTTTCAAGTTACGCCCTTTAAGTTACACCCCTGCTCTCAGTGCCATATGACTCACGATATGATGCACCTCTTTATGTCTATAAGCCAAGAGTGCTAGCTCCTATGGTTTTTACCCAGATGAAGAAAAAGTGCATTGGAAACCATTATTTCTAGTTAATTATGGGGTCTATGGGCGTTGGGTGGGGGGGCTTCCGATCTGTTATGACATGGCTGATAATACCAGAAGAATGTTGGGATTTTTTTTGCGGATCCATTGTTAGTCCACTGCTTGCTTGCTGTTGTGCTTTCGTTGCTGCTCTATGATACTGTATATAACGCTATTGTGCTTGTTAATGTCTTCCTATTATTATTATTATTATTATTATTATTATTATTGTTGTTGTTGTTGTTGTTGTTGTTGTTGCTCTCCGAGGCACCGGGGAGGAAAAAAAACACGACCGAATATTTCTCCCGTTTCTAAATCAATCAATGTATTGAAAATGATTACACAGGTGGAAACCGATGTTTTCACCGACCGAGGAAATACAAAATGATCCTTAACTGTATAACAACTAATGGAAGGACGGCACTCTATTGTCTACTGATAACGCCGGAGGCTGGAGACCATATAAAGTGGCACGCTGCCCCCTCCTGGTCATATCAGGGAATGACAGAAAAAGAAGAAAAATAGCACAGGCTATACTGTAAGCTCCAGAAGACCGGTGTGATCATTTCAATATCATCTGTAAAGCCGATGATGTCATCGGCAAAGCCGTAACTGTCATTTCCTTCATCCGGGGCGAAGATTCAGTTTGCTGCCCTTATCCCTGTATCTAAATGTCCCGGCCAAGGCAAATTCGCTGGTTGGCTCCCCCTAGCTACAACCTATTCAATAAGATATTCGGACCGCCACTGATCGCAAAGTGATGGCATATCCTAGCGATATATGTTATCACTTTGAGTAACGGGAATAACATATCTTCCAATCGTCCTTGAAAGGGGCGCGCTTATGCAAATGAGTATTTCTAGAAGTATTTCTAGAAGGTTTTCTGGGTGTCCTCACGTGGATTGGGGGCAGGACCTACTGATGTGTCCTTCCTTTTCTCTTATCTCAACATATCCTGAGATGTGTGGCACGAGATGACCAGCTTTGAAAAAGTCATACCCTGTCACGAGATGTCTATTCTATGTGTGTCTTTGTGTGGCCACCCAGTGGTTGTGATGTGTATTGCAGCCTGTCAAGAGTTTTGCCAGCATGTCGCGATATTGTATTGAATTGCTTTCATGAGGAATTGGAATTCTTAATCGAATTCAAGCAACGGTAAGGAGGGGAGACATCTGTAAAATATCCCGTGAATGGGGATTCAAATGATGGGAGGTATTGAATAACCCTTTAACAAGGCAGACGCACCATTCATGGTTGTACTGACCCTTCAGAGGAATGGAGGATTGTCTGGTAGGTTCGAGTCCAACATGATAACGGGTCCCTACCAGAACAGGAGACATGAGCCTTGTAGAAGACAATCCCGACTGAGGCTGTTACTGGAGCCCAAAGTCCCCCAGTCTGTTAAAGGGCAACTAAAAATCGGCATCTTTTTTTTTTTTTTAAGTACATATATTTTTATGGTGTTTTTTGTTTGTTTTTGTTGCGTTTTTTTCAATTAGTATGTTTTAGTACCTGACTTTTTACAGTTTTTTGTGGCGTTTTTCACATTGCAAATCACGTGATTCGAAGATTCCTTTTCAGATTTATTTAGAAAAAACGCCACTAAAAACGCTATAAAGCGTTTTTCCTTAAATACTCTGTGTGTGAAGGTACCCTCATAGAATTTTTAAAAGTGGACAAGCAACTCATTTACTGGGGATTGTTTTTATTCTATTTACGGGATCTGAATTAATGTTGGGGTCTGATTTGCGGTCTGAAATAATTTTTGGCTATGGTATGATGCTCCCACGCTCCCATCGTGATTGTGCAACTCCCATTTATCAGGACATGCTGGGAGTTGTACTTTCACGAGCGTTGTGATTTTATACCACGAGCTAGCAATTGTGCCGGTGTGGTGAAAGGATCCTATTTTTTTGATGATCTCAAAATTGAGGGGTGTATTGAGTACAATGGATGTTTAACCCTCAACAGATCATTCATCGCCGATTCTGAAAATCCTTTATTAATATTTTCAGAATTATTTCATTTTGCAGCTGAGTTTATACAGCAGAGTTTTCTGATGATAGAGATAAGGGCGCCACCTGCTGGCAGGTCAAGGTATACAGCTCCAGCAGCAGTTTGTACTCATTGAAAGCATGTTTACCCCAGTAGGGGGCATCCCATCAGGCACTTCCTGAATATTGTCTAAAAATATCCTTCCTATTCTTCCTGTCAACAGGAAATAAACAGTTCAGTGACGAGATCTTCAAGTATTTCTGAATATTGAAAAAAAACAACAATAAGGCTGTGCAAAGATGAAAGAAACGTACATTACATACACACAGAATTGAGGCTGCCGAAACCTCATTCACATGGCGCAGAAAAAAAATTCATGCAGCCGTCGCCGATGCGGGTTGACTAGGGTAGAAGCAGCGAGGGAAAAAAGGAGATTTCAGTGAGAAGGAAAGGATTGTTTAAAGGGTTAATACTTAGGGTAGGGGCTTAGTTGGTGCCCGTCAGAGGAAGAGTTTATGTCATGCCCCCTGCTCCTTGTGTTGTATTAACCGTTCCCCGGCGTCCTGGTTCACGTTGCTTGTCTATTTCTTTCTCAATGTCTGGAGGCCACTCTAACCGTCGCCGCTCTACGCTGGGTCCTAGTGCACGCGCGCTGACCTTTGCATTCTGAAATGGCCGATGCGCGCCAAAATTATTTCTCCTAGCTTTCCCTTGGCATAAAAGTCCTGCCTTGTCTAGAACTCATTTCCAGAGAAATTTGGTTCGTCTTGTGTTTCTTGAGTTCCAAGAGTTCTCCTGTTTGCTAGTGGTTGGATTCCCGTGTTTGACCTCTGCTTGTACTTTTTAACATCCGTGCCCGCCGCCTGTCCTGATCTTTTGCTATGTTACCCATGACGGACCTAGGCGCCTGCCTTTAACCACTTGCTATACCATACCTGACCACGCCACGCCTGTTACGTTGGCTGTCATTAAGGGAGACTACTTTGAGGGTAGCAACCTGGGGTTCCCCTGAAGCAAAGTCCAGATCCCTGTACAGGGGTTATAGGGTGAAGACCGTGGGTTCCCTCACACCGCTTCCCGGTTTAACCCTTTGTCAAATCCCTTGGTGATAAGGTGGGTTCACACCGCCCTCTGCTTGCCCCGTGGCAGAAAATCCAAGGGGCTCCATGACAGGTTAAATAGTGTCAGATAAGAGGAGTGAGGTAATTGCCAGTGGCGGCAGAATAGTGAAGTTCTCGTCCACCTGCCCTCACTTGGATTTTTTCGGGTTGGTTTGGTTGGGTTGGTTTGTCATAGCATTAGTGGCATGAGTTGGGGTCCTTAAAGGCAGAATTAATGGTCACACAGATATGTGCACGAGAGAAGGGTCGTAAATTATGTTGGAAGAGGATTGGGCTTCTGTTGGGCCAAAGTCCCCAGGAGCAAATGGAATAACTTTTCTTGGTGTCCTTGTGTCAGGTGTCCACGGCCAAGGGCAATGGTCCTATAACAAAAAAGGACAAAGGATAGGATGGGGACTGCCTTCAAGGACATTTGTCTTTCCATTAGTGACAGTATGTTTTATTGTACTGTTGGATTTTTATGTACATTATATTTGAAGAATTTTTTGAAGTTCCTAAAAAATTGACTGCTATGGCTTTCACCAGAACAAAGTGTCTGTATTTTATCATGTGGGGATCGTGTCGAGTTAGGTCATGACGAGTGAGAGTCTTCGGTCCTTTAACTCAAGTTTTTATACCCAATACCACTGCCCTTAAACACTTGGCCACTGTACAGAGAAGCTCTGATGAGGACACGTGGTCTTTCTCAATGCTAAACAATGCTGAAAGTTGTCCACAGTAGATAACTGGTGAACCTCGTCTTCTTGTGAGAACTGTTACGGTAGCACATGGTCATTGATCTACAAAAATGTTGAACTTTTTGAGGGGTTTCCACTGCTAAATTCTCACAGTACAAACTTCTATCACCAAAACACCAGGAAAAACGTTCATACCTCCAGATATGTTCGATCCAAAGTGCACAGCTTAAAGTCAAGTTTTAGTTGCTCAGGGCCTTTATCTTTAAGGCAATGATAAAGGATCTGCCTGCCCAAAACATTGACTAATTCTTGACATGGGGAAAAGGGATTCTCCACTCAACTTCATGTACCACAGCCTCTACTTGTGTATACAGTACAGAACTGTAGAGAACGGTACATTTTCAGAAGGATAGGTCTTAGTAAGAAGCCGCCAGGATTAACAAACGTTCCCTCTGTAGCATCTTACCCCAGTGGAGCATGATCAGGGGACTGTAGAGTGCGTACACTCCTACCGGGGACATGTGACTTCACCCACTCCCCTTCCCCATTATTGGCCATCCCCTTTACCAAGACCCCCATCCCTATAATAAAACTCGGACACTTGGGTTGGATAAATTTGGCCACAGCAGCCATTTTATTTACAAACAAACATAATGAACAACAATTTACAAATAATAATAACAATTGAAGGGGAGTCCTTGGAGCTACAAAAGTCTGTCACCAAACAGCCCACCTGCATCGTATTTTACTCCCAGCCGTCACCCTACTTGCTCAGGGGCACCGTTATACCTGCAGTTGGCTGACCTAAACCGCAACCACTCCCCGGGACACCACCCAGCAGGAGCCCAAATTGACCAGACTACCAACCATAATAAATTGGGGAGGGACCATACCCCCGATGAGTCCCCTCCCCCACAGTAATTTACCACCAACTCCAAGGACCCCCAATCCGCCATACAACTGCTGTGACATTGCAAAACTGTTCCACAGCATCCTCCGGCACCTGCGGAAAAAACAACGAGCAACAAAGCAAAATACCAAAATTGCCAACACAGACGAACAAAAACATTTAGGGATGGAGGGCGGGACAAGCTTTCCTGTGCTGCTAGGTGTAATGGCGTCGTCCTTCCTGTCTGCCACCCTTAAGTAACCTAGCCCCGCCCCACTAACCTCCGCCCCCTAACCACCCCTCCTACCTCCTTAACTCCTTCCCTGCCTACATCCCTGATCATGGTGGCCTCCCCCTAGGGCATTCTGCCGGGTCCAGCCTGTACTGGATACTAAGGCTGGCGTTGAAAACTGCCCCTTTATGTCTATGGATTTTGAGCTCTGTATAAGACAATCCGGAGGGGCACATGGTTTGCACCGTTTGGTCACTATGAGTCTTTCTGCATACATTTATATCTATACAAATATGATACTATAACGGGTTAAATGGGCCTTTATAACACTATAATGCTGATGAAAACAAGTGCACGGTCAGCAGCTGAATAATCGTTTTGTAGATTTCAATGGCTAGTAATATCCTCACATAATATCAGAAAGTATCACTCAACATGCTGCATGCTGGAAAGTGGGAAGTGTATTATAAAAGCTGAGGCAGGAAAATATTAATGTGTCCAGCGGTGGACCGGCTCCGGCATCCACTTTAAGGCACTTTGCACGGTCTTATTATTTACTGTTGGGTGTGTTAATGCGTGCTGCTTACGTTGAAAGTGGCAAGTGATATAATGAAATAGTAATAAAAATCTAGACCCCCCGGGGCTGTAATAGAAAGCTAAGACTTGTAGGGCTACCGTGATTCTGATGCGATCGCAATGGTTTTCTATGGCAAAATGATCGCAAGTGTCCTTGCGTCTGTTGCATATAATCCAACCATGTCTGATTTTTTTGCAAACCTCACTTGGTTGCTTACATAAACATAGACCTCAGTTTAGCTCCAAATTCAGCTAAATTATACAATTCTGGCTGATTCCTGCAGCCACTAAGGGGAGCGCTCTTCATATGAATTTATGCAGCTCCCACCCACTCAATGGTAAATGCATTATCTGGCCAAAGTATTTGTACTCGTGACCATCACACCTAAATGATCTTGTTTGACATCCCAATATCCATGGGCGTTAATATGAATTAGACCCCTTTTTGGAGCTAGAACATTCTCCACTCTTCTGGGAAGGCTTTCCACCAGTTTTGGAGTGTGTCTGTGAGAATTTGTGCCTATTATTATAATACATACCTCAGCTGCTGACGAACCTCATTATACATGCCTTAGCTGCTGCAATTCACCATCACTCACACCTCAGCAGCTGCAGAACAGAGAAAGCAGCCACTCTCCACAATGACCCGCCCCTGCGGAGCCCTCCGGAATTACAAAAGAGGGCAGCATAGATTACAGCCGCTGTGAAAGTAGAGAGGAATTAGAATTTCGACCACTGAGTCCTATTCGACCCAGCCGCAGACCTAGGGAGGTAAAAGTTACTAGCAGAACTCCTGTATACCCTGCAAACCGCCTATTCAATATCCTCATTCAGGATATAGGTTTAATGACACGACCAACAGGCAATGCCACACGTGCACCCACCATGCACACCATTTTCCTCTACAGGGAAGGCGGCAGCCTGGGCTTAGTAGGATAGCACTGCAAATTGACAACCTCTCAACATGGAATATAAAAATATTAAGAGCGGGCACAGTCATGTCTATGACTGAAAATGAGATCGAGTAACAGGTCACAGTGCTACTGTGCAACTAGTTTCCATCTCTAGTTGCCCCAGAGGAAGCCGGAAGGGTGAAACCCAGGGTCGGGCGAGACTGTTTGGCGTGCCGCCTAGAAATTTTAAAGATTTTTACTTACCTTGATGCTTTTATTGCTTGTTACTTCTGTGAGTATGGATTAAACTTGGCGTGGAGCAATCTTTTTTCAGAGGGTGTTGCACTATGTGTCTTCCTTTTTCCATCTATTAGAGACATAAGATCCTTTTCCTACCAGGAGTTCTTTGAATGTGGAGAGAGACGATAAGGAGCTTGGTGGAACTACAAGGATAAGAATTACCATCCACACCCTCATTGGATTGCGGACTGTCCACTGCATTTTTCTGGGAGAGAGTGTCTATACTGAATGATATTGGACTGTTACCAGTGCCGTCTGAGCGGTAAACTTCACTGTACTTTATATCTGTTATTTAGGGTATTTGTTGGATCATACCCAATTTAGTTTTGCCTGCTCCGGTCTGAGAGAGATTTTGTGGGTATTTGAGCCAAGAGAAACCACCATTATATTAGTTTCCATCTCTACCTGGCTCCGCACCAACCCTCGCTGCCCAGTCTGCCGTAACCACGGCTTCCAATGAAGAACTCAAAATACACCAAAGGCCTTCAAGAAGGAGGTGAAGATTACGGCACTCATAAGGTAGAATTCAACTTGTACTTCCGCCAGTGTAAGGGGCCCCATACATACATTGGAAATGCATTAGTTTGAAGGCTGGACAATAAATTCACGTCCTTTCTTCTTTTAGCCTGGCATTGGGCAACAATATGCCAAGATCCAGACTAACCATTTATGACATGAACTAACTTTAGTCTTCATGTGTCTGCCCATCTCTCTAGTCTACCACAAACTTTGGTCAGCATCTCACCATACATGAAGGGTCGTGAAGATCACGAGGTGTCCTTCATCTCAACAACACCCGGTGATGATAAGTGACCTGTGACTCCTTCTTCTAACTCCACACTGATAAGTCTGAAAAGGATGGAGAAAATCGGGTCATGACGACCTGTAGTTCAAGTAAGAATAAGACCACCTAATGGTCATTTCCACCATGATCCGAGGATTCCTCATCTACTACATAAGGATACCAACTCCACCGTGTGCAGTGATCCTGGGAACAGCGACTTCTCTGGACTCGGATATTGCCATACAATCCAATGATTGGCAAATGAACAAATAAAATACAAAAATATTTACCATCTTTGTCTGGTTTGTTTACAAGGAACTCGTTCATCCATACATAATTGGTGCAATAAAAAGTGAAAAATCATATAAGATCCACGCAATGGGTCCCCCCTACTGCTGCACCCCCAGGCTGCAAAATCCCCCACACAACATCCCCCACTCTGCCCTCCTCATTTTTTAACCCCCTATACCTGAGACATGTTGCTATAATGTTTTTTAAGCCCCTTCAGCCTCCACGATCTAACATTTATCACCTACTGTATCCCATTAATAGGTGTTAAATATAAAGGGGTACTCTCACTAATTCCTATGGGAGATATAAAAACAGCCAAGGAAGAGGAATCGGCAGTTTCCATAACTCCCATTGGAGTTCCCGAGATAGATGCAGGTCCCAGACATGGGATCGGCATCTATCAGACATTTGTGGCCTATCCCGTGGATATGCCATAAATGTCTTAGATGGTAATAACCCTTTAACGGTTGGAATACGCATTTAATCATTGCCATGTGATGAGGGCATTGTGTATGGCTCTATATACACATGTGCCGTGTGAATACAGCTTGTAAAACTATTTCAGACAAGAACTGGAAGTGTTGCCCATAGCAACCAATCAGATTACTGCTTTCATTTCCAAACTGCTTTAAAAAAAATAAAAGCTGAACTCTGATAGGTCGCTATGGGAAACACTGGAAGTTCTTGACTGCACAATATTCATACATGCCCAGGTTATAACCAAACAGTGAACATGTAGGCCTAAGTAGTCCCCCAGAACATCACCCCAGTAATTACCTTAAAATTAAAGGTGTTCATCTGGTGAAACCCAAGACACAAAAGTACATCTGCTCCAAAGAGGATCCAGTCAATGAAATGAAGATCAGTGTTTTCTAATCCCATAAGATTTGGCCACTTCACCCATTGCCAATAGGTGCAAAAAATCACGAATACTCGTCCTGAACGGTTCAGTGACTTTCAACACAGCACTGTGATGTGATGACAACCAGGGCTGGCCCGACGGGTGTGTGACCTGTGCGACACAGGGCGCCTCATCTGTCATTACCGAAGGGGCCAGTATTAGCCCTGATGGACGGGGCACCCGGCGCTTATACCCACAATCCCACTCTACATGCCTACACCCACTAATTTACTGTTTAGGTAATTGTTCGCCTTATTTTTTAGTGCCATAAGGGGACTTTTACTTTTGATCTTTTTTTTTTTAATGTACAATGTCCTGGCATATTTCTATTTATACTGTATATGAATATATACCGGTACATTATGCCTGGGAATAATAATACTTTTGAAGCATTTAGGTAGAGCAAATGCTCTCAATGTACGAAGTGCAGCCTGCGGTCACTGCTGATGTTTCTGCCTCGGCAAAGACAAACCAAAGGGAGAGACTGAAAAAGTATTAAATGCATAGAGGGTGCCCCCAAAACCGGAAAAGAAGTGTCGAGACTGGCCCCTTCACCATGTCCTGTGTAAGAGATTAAGGGGTTAAAAAGTTGAAACGCATGCGCAAGGAAAGCTCCCAGCAGATACGCTGAGCATATCCAAAGGGCCCTATTTACCAAAGTGTGTATTTTTGGCATACGCCAGGACGGTAAACAATGGCATCACTTTTTCTCAACTGTATAGAATAGCGTAGTCGACTGTGCTATTTCATACAGAGGCGCCCGGCAAATAAGTATATATGTCCATGCCGCAAGCAGATGGCTCCAGTCACAGAATATCAGCCGAGCTTCAGTACTGCAGCACGGTCACTATACAGTGTACGGAGCCATCTGCTTCCTGCTCCGAATACTGCATACCCTGAATAACATCCGGCACCCAGAAGCAGCTGGAGCAGCTGATCGTGTGAGGTCCGGGTGTCGGACCCCCACCGATCATAAATTGATGACCTATCCTGTGGATCGGTCATCGGTTGTCCGTGCCTGAATAACCCATTTAAGTGTTAATATTTTTTTATTATTGCAGGGGCAGCAGAAATATATTATTTTTGTATGTTACTATATATTTTCTAATTAGGCCACTTTCGATAATTGGTTGTCATATACAATACCAGACTTAATGCTGTAAAATTCTGTCTGTGACTTCAGCACTAGAGGGGTGTGAAATGCGTCAGACTGAGATCTGAAGACTTTCCACCTTTTGTACTGCACTTTATAATCGGCATTCATAAAACTTAAGGTTTTTGCTGTAAAGAGGAATGACTAATATATCACAACATAACATGATTGATCTTTGATCTGAAGTTTTAGAAGGAAAGATTACAGATTTATTTCTGTCTATGTTTTTCATGTTGCCTTAACACAAGGGGTTTGACAAACTAGGCAATTGCCTAGGGACCCCTTTTTATAGGGGGCCCTGTGGACAGAAACCCCAGAAGCAAACTAAAACCTACCCAGCATTATTTAGCAGTGTATGCTGGTATTATGTGGGAATTAAATTGTAGTATTAATGTGGGAAATTTATGGCAGCATTATGTGGGCTCTTTAGGGAGTATTATTTGGATGCTGCATATTATTTGGGTACTATATGGTGGCATTATATGGGCTATATGCGGTAGTATTATGTTGGCACTATATGCCGGATTATGGTATTAATTGGGCTGAGAAAAATTGTCTAAAATGGCAATCAGGGATAGAGGGACGGGCATTACTTCCACTAATAGCCCAACAATTGGCTATCACTCCACAAAAACACATATTTCATTCCACTAGAACAAACCCCTTGTCCAGGAATCTCTCGAAACAGGGGAGATCTTCTGAACTCTAAGCAGAATGGGCAAATCTCTTGCAAAATGTTGCTGTTAGCTGCCACTAGGGGGTACTACCTGTCTATGTATTTATAGATTGATTTCAAAGAAGCTGTTTAAATATGTATGCAGTGGGCTCCCCCTAGTGGCGACTGGAGGAAGCCAGAATTTTATTGAACAAGAAGTACTCTGCTGCACTGTTTGTTAGGTGGCACTCTGATTGTAGTATTTTTATTGGAGGCATTCTGACATATCTCTAAACATTTGCATTCACATTCGCGAGACACCTTTAAGACCCGCCCCCAATCCATCTGGGACACCCCCAAAACAAATTTGCATAAGCCCCACCCACTTTGATGCTCATATGTAGGACATCCCACTAAAAATGGAACGGTTGAAAGGAATGATTCTGCTGGCACTGTCTATGTGAGACCCTCTGCTTGCAGTATTGCGTATTGAGGGCATCAGAGAGGTGGTCAGCCAGGGCCGGCATTAGCACGCAGCAAGGTCGGGCAGATGCCAGGGCCCACTATGTGAAGTCCTGTGTAGTTTCTACTATAAAGAAGATACTACAGAGGAGACATATGCTGTGGAAATCCATGGCTCTCCCGGAGCGTCTTTGACATTGGTGGGTGGGCTCTGGCACTTCCCTGATACACGGATATTGGCTCATAAATTTTCCAATTTTCATCTCCAATCTCTGACATTTGAAAACAACAATGAAAATGTCACATGTGAACATTGAATTGGCGACGGTGTAAGAAGCTGATATATAAGGGTGCCCGCTGCGACTCTATTGCCCAAGGGCCCATATAAACCTAAAGCCGAACCTGCTGATGCCTCCTTCTGGTAGCTGTGCCGTGGGGTAGAAAGTGCAGGAGATGTGGTGGGGGGGGGCACAGAAAGGTTGAGACAGCCCCTACATGCGGTGCGCTGATCAGCATACGGTTGGGTGGGGGGTGCGCCCCTAACGCCGGTCTTGTATTTGATATTATATTAATGTTAGTCTTCTGTATACAGTGCTGTCTCTCTAGGCGCCTCTTAATATATATGTACTCAAGTATACTGTGCCGGCAACAGGGACAAACATGAGTCCCTAATCTGAAAACCCGAAAACCTTTTTAAGGGATATGGACATCATGAGGGAGGTAAGTCTCCCGCTATTATTAGCGGTCATGTTTTACATGGTAGGCACTTCAACTAATGACGTGTATGCTAGACACGATCGGCAGGCAGTAGCCGCATCATAATGGTCATACTCGTCATGCCAATTGGACGGGCTTGGCAACTGTGCCCTGTTGTTAGGGCATGCTTAGATGTACTATCAGAAGACAGGATCATCTACTGGCATAAAGATACACATTGTCAAGTCCCATTATTATGAGCAGCAGCTAATATCCATAGTAACCGGCGTGTGAAGCACGGACAGCAGTGGACAGGCTGGGGGTGACTCAATAAGGTGCTGGTCAGTGGTCTCCGGTATCGGGAGCCTCGCTGATTGCAGAACATCCCACATTTGCAAGAGGGTGCGTGGGGGATGATCCATAGAGCGAACAGGATCGAGGTGGTTCCACAGATGCTAAATTAGGCTCAAGTCTGGAGAATTAGGGGCCAGGGAAGTACTTGGAAGTCTTGGTCGGGCTCTTCCGGTCGGACATTTCTAGCCGTGTGACATGTCGCATTGTCTTGCTGGAAGATTCCATCTGCCCCAGGGAAGACAAACCGCATGTATGGGTGGACGTGATCTGCAATGATGGATTCACACCCAAATCGGTTCAGAGCCTTCCTCATGAATGAGTGGCCCAGAGATGCCTGGAAATAATCCCCCGACCATAACGCTGCCGCCACCGGCATGTGTTCTTCCAGCAATGGTTGCCGGGTGTTTGTTCTCTGATGTTTCTTGCCTGACGCGCCAACGTCCATCCGTTCCATGAAGCAGAAAACGTGACTCATCAGAGGAGATGACCCTCTGCCAATCATCGGTGGTCCAATCCCGATACTGCCGTGCAAATTGAAGCCATTTTTTCCGATGCACCTTTGTTACATAGGAGCAGTGACCGTCCGCCGGCTTCGGACCCCCATACGCAGTCAGGTTTGCTGAACTGATGTTTTAGACACACGTCTGGTCGCCCCTGGTTGATTTTCCCGGTGAGCTGCTTCACTGTAGCGTGTCGTTTGGTCCTCGCGCACCTTCATAGCGGAAGTTCACCTCTCACATCAATGGCACGTGGTGCTCCGCAGTTTCCACGTCGGTTATTCCCAATGGTGCCATTTGTCCACTCACGATACACTGTCACCACAGCAGCACGCGAACAGTTCACCAACTGCGCTGTGTGAGAAATACCGCCGCCCTTGGCCCGAAGGTCAATAATCATCCTCAAATCTAATAAATCGCCCCTTTTACCAATGGCAACAACGAGTGATACGTGTTCAGACAGCCTAACGCACGCCTCATACACCCACCAAGCCAGCCCACGACACATCACTGCCTTCATGGGCTACGCGCTGCTGACGTCGAAATTAGAAGGTGCTCATAATAATGTGACTTGACTATGTATAAGCCAGTACTGTCAAAATACAACTCGTCCCACAAAAAAAAAAACATGGCCTCATAAAGCTGGGTCGAACAAAAAACAAATATAGGCAAAAAGGCAAAATTAGAAAATTATTCATGTCCTCAGGCCAAAATGAGCCTAGTCCGCAAGGGGTTCAAATTAAATTCTGTTAATTTCAAATATTTAATATTATATTGTCACCTTATGCCACGTTCACATGGATTTGATGCAGGTTTTGGGCGGCTATTCCGAAAATTTCTACGCTACTTTTTTTCTTGGTAAATTCCTCTCATATTTTTTCAATTATCCAAGGAATTTTTTCATGTGTGGGACCTAAAGGGGCTCATCAAGCGTAATAGTGCACCTAACTGACTAACTCAGAAAGTTCTTCTGAAGATCAAAAATTATCCCAAAACTTTTTTGAGAAACTCGTTTGACCAGGAACATCCAATGGAGACGAAGGATGGAAATTAGGTAGTACAAAAATATTTTAAAAAAACTATTGAGGCCGATTTACTACTGTGTCTGCATCTAGAATGCGCATTTCATTTTAGACTAATTTAAAAACAGATCGTTTGCACCTCAAAGGGGTAATTGCCTATTTAACTCCAGTGATACCGAGAGTTGGATAAGCAGCTAAACACCACTGGATCCGCTTATCTCCAGTTTAGACAAATGAATTTAAATCTCTGCCCCATATACATTAGATTGTTGTTGGATTCTGTCGATATCAGTGGGATCTGGTGACCATTATCTACATCATTCTCATCATCAGTGTGTATGATGTCATCAAATATGTCATCGTCCCTCAAAGTCGGACCCACCCACAAGGAGCAGATCACGTTCTGGAACCCTCTGAGTTTCTATACCTATAATATCTATATATCTATATATCTATAACTGTTCCCACTAAATGTATGCAGCTCCGCTCAACGACTGCTACATCACAATGGCAGAACAACATGTGCAGAACGCGCCCGTGAGTAGTCACCCAACAATCATTTATACACATAGAGTTATTCAAGTCAAGCAATACCTGTTCAATATTTTAAGGGGAGCTCCACTTTTAGACAGGTTTGACCTAAAGGGATGAAAATAAATGTATTTGTGTTACGAAAATAAAAAAAATATACAATATTTTTTTTATTTTTTATTTGTGGCCTTTTTTTGATGGGTGGGGCCTCGTTTGAAGTAATTATATGTATTATATGATACTGTTATGTTAATTCTTGTTGTCATGTCACTATGGAAATAAGTGTTCTATATATTAGGGGAACACAGGCAACGTACCATAGAGGCAGACCATGAGGCTCTTATGGGGCCCTTGGAGAAAGCGGGCCCTGTCCATGTTGGTCCGATAAAATTTGCTATCAGGGGGTGACAACCTGCGCAGGGCTTCATCACCCTCTCCTTGGCGCCCGGTATCGGAAATACTGGATACATCAATATGTAGGAGTGTGTATATCCAGAATTGCCACCATGAGACCCTGTCTGCTGATACTAAGGAGCAGCCCAAACATATGTGGGGCATATCATGTAGACGGCAAAGGCAGGTGCCATGGGGCCTAGAAAAAGAGGGGCCCCAGCGTAGGTAAGCCAACCATTACCCCATGGACAAAGGGCCCCCTTCTCTACAGACCCAACAGAACGAATGGTCTTGCTGCCCGTCTCTCCACCATGGGTACGAATAGTACAAATAATCACCGTCTGTTCACCCTGGTTAGTTGTCCGCACGTTGTACGTCATGCGACGCAGCAGCTTAGCTCCAACTGTATAACTGTCATCTGAGCTCCCATAATGCACTGCTCTCAGGTAACCAGAATCCTGTATTTAGCTTTGGATGTGACTGGAGAAGCATCACACCATTTATCGGACACTTCAAGCACATAGCAGAGCTGTTCGCGCGCATCCGTAATTCACTATTTCTAAATGATACATTTATTGATATATAAAGTCTGCGGGGGGTTTGCTAATATTTGTAGGTGCATTTCATTGACCCCGTTATTCTTTGGTCTTAACATTATTTTGTTTATCGTTCTTGAAGTCATTTTAACTTTTTTTCTTTTCTTTTTGTTTATTTTTTAGTGCTACTGGGAGACACGCCAAACTGGTTGCCAGAAAAAGTCATGTGGCTTTTATCATATATTGCCAAGAAATATACAGGGGCTGTTCTTACCGCCGACTAGTGGTAAGGATATGGGGGCATAGGTTGGCCATTTATAGAAATACTATGTCAGTTCTATTTTTAGAGATGAGGAGGTCATGTAGTTTAAAAGGGTTGAGAAACAAGGGTCTGTATTTTTTATTTCTGAAAACAGCGCCACTCTTGTCTATAGGCTGTGTCTGGTATTGCAGGTCAATGATTTTTTTTTTTCTAATTTCGGATAACCATTTCAGCTCAAAGGAGTTTTTGATGATGACCATTGCTTCTAGTATCAAAATGTTGGGCACTTATATTCCAAAATATAGAGTCAAGGTACATGCTCCATATTCATCAAAGAGTTAGGACACTTTCTAAGTGAGCTGATGATAGGTTTCAGAAAGAAGCCTCTATGCACTACACAGCCAACCTTTCTATTAAGCGGACGTATACATTGCAGCCATTGCTTGGGTGCCGGGTCATCTGTGGCGACCCCGTTCAGCAGGGGATGATATTGCACCCTGTGAGACTGCTCAGCTACGTCATTTCAAAGAAAACTACAATCAGCAAATTCTATTTGTTAGAAACCTACATGTAAAACATTCCCAACATTAAAGAGTTTGTCCGGTTTCAGCAAATGAATCTTATTTTTTGTAAAAATTAAAAGTTATACAATTTTCCATTATACTTTCTGTATTAATTTTTCACCGTTTTCAAGATCTCTGCTTGCTGTTATTCAGTAGGAACATCCATTGCTTGTATCCAGTGCACGGTGCACGGCTCGTTACATGGTCATGTGATGATCACACAGGTTCTGAGATCATTAGAAGACACAGCTCTTACACGTACTGTAAGGCTCTGTTCACACTGAGTTTTTTTACGCTGATTTTGACGTCGGAATCAGAGCCAAAAAACGCCTGTAAACCCCCCACCCCTCCCCATTCATTTCAATGGGAGGCAGAGGCATGTTTTTTTGCCACGGTTCCGCCGCTGATCTCCTATTGAAATCAATAGGAGGCAGAAAAAAAAGCGGTGCTCGTTTCTGAACGTTTTTGCACAGCATTTTATGCCCACGCTCCCTGCATTAGTATCAATGTCCACGGACGAAACAACGTTGCGAAAAACACAGCGAAAACTTCAGAAAAGAAAAAGCGCCGGCAAGTCAAAATCTGCCTCAAAATTCCTGAAGGAATTCTGTATGCAGATTTTTTCTGTCTGCAAAAAAACCCTGTGTGAACAGGGCCTAACTGTAACGAGACATGCACCCGTGTGTCCATCACATGAGCATGGACAGAATTTTATCCACTGGAGGTAAACAATGAATGTTCCTACTGTAACAGCAAGCAGAGATCTTGAAAACCGGGAGGAATTAATACAGAAAGGGTATTGGAAAATTGTATAACTATTAATTAAACAAAAAAATAACATTCATTTGCTGAAACCGAACAACCCCTTTAAAAAAAAACCTCCTTGTAGGAGTTAAAATTGTCGAATATTTCCATACCTGGCCTATACAATGTCCAAAAATTGACCCCAACGTGATATTTGACCCACACAAGACCAGGTTTAGAACTGAGCTTTCATTTCTTCGCAACAGGAGGTCTTCAGAAGATAGAATCATGGTCAGGGTCATTCAAGGACATGGGCGCTTGTATGATGAGATCCTATTGTGAGTGCTCAATTGGTAACAGGGGGGATGGGAAGTTATTCGGTCACCTCTGTCTTTAATGGCCCTTTGTGCCCATATGGAGATATAGGGAACAACAACTAGGCCAATATGGCGAACATTGCTGTCCTGATGAGCTTAGAGGAAAAGTTGAAGGGTCCATGGTCAAGTCTATCTAAGGTTCCTCAGTATTTTCCACTTTAAGGTCATCAAGGTTCAAATAAAACCTACGTAGTTTCGGGTACGGCCATAAGTGACCATTACTGTAGATTGTAGAGATTTATACGAGACATCTATTGTATGATAATATCTTCTTATTCTTTATGCCTCAGACGTTCAGGTGCAGAGTGACGTCACACACCAAATGCCTCTGACGATAAAAATATACCTACTGGATGAAGATGATGAAGAAGAAGAACTGGATGACAGTAAATACATCCTTAATTGATCTGATGATTAAAAAAAAATCATGATTTCAAAAATTTTCTTATACTTAAACCATTGGGTGACAACATAGTTGCCGACTGTCCGTAAATTTAGAAGATTAGTTTGTGGAATTTTTTTTTCCCATTTTAGATAGCAATGTTCTGCGAAGTTATGTCTGGCCTAAAATAGTAAATTAAAAACTTTTTAATACATTCCCGATACCAATACTCCGTACAGTAGGTCTCCTGTCTATCCTGTTGTTCCATGCATAGAAGGGGGCAATAGGACATATTGTCCATAGTGGCAACACGTGACTTTACTGTAGTGGTCAATATCTGCCACGGTGTTATGTCATAGATGGTGACATCATTAAGGCAGGCAACAACGATTGGCTGTCCCAGTCAGGTGACACATTCTTCCAAAAAAGTGGCAAAAGACTTTCAAATGAGTGCATATGAGGCCAATGGCGGGGGAAACAAGTCTTAAAATTCAGAAAACCCCTTTACTACCTATTAAGGAGGAGAGAAAGCTAAATATTATAGTATATTAATGTGATTAAGATTATTAATGTATCATCCAAGCAGGATCGGACTGGCCCACCAGAGAACCAGAGGATCCTCCGGTGGGCCCAGGCTCTAACACAATAACGGACCTTAAGGCTATGTTCACACGGAGTATTTTGGAGGAGGAATATCTGCCTCAAAATTCCGTTTGGAACTTTGAGGCAGATTTTCCTCTCCCTGCACGCCTACTTTCGCGCCGTTTTTCGCCCGCGGCCATTGAGCGCCGCGGGCATAAAACAGCGCGAAATACGCTTTCTCTGCCTCCCATTGAAGTCAATGGGAGGTCAGAGGCGGAAGCGCCCGAAGATAGGGCGTGTCGCTTCTTTTTCCCGCGAGGCAGTTTTACTGCTCGCGGGAAAAAGACGCTGACGCCTCCCATTGAAATCAATGGGAGGCGTTCTCGGGTCGTTTTTGCCGAGTTTTGTGACGCGGTTAAAAACTCTGCAAAATACTCCGTGTGAACATAGCCTAAAGGTCCAGCAGAAGACAACCCCATTTAGAGGTGACTTTGGAGCAATCACTTGCCACTAGGCTCTATTTCTCATCAGTTGATTCACAATGAACCTATCAGAACTCATAGATGGTGTGTACAATGATAACAACAAGGACTATGATGAAATAAAAAGTAGAAATGTTCTATATAGATGGAGGGTGGGCCCTCAAAATCATATCCTCTGGTGGGCCCAAGGAACCCGGTCCGACGCAGTATCCAAGAAATACCCTCCTCCTATGTCCAGGAGCCCCTGTGTTATGCTATGGGAACTTCTACACATGGGAGAGCTATTGGGGGACAAGAAGTCAAGGAGCTCTTCTTCAAGAGGTATATGAGGGAGCACCAGGGAAGTAACAAGTAACCATGGGGCCCATGGCAAAACATTGAATGGGGCCGAGCACAAACACCTTTAGTATCATGGGAGTCCAGGACATGAAAAGTTCATGGCTATTTAGGCTTCCACCGTGTTCTCCTTGTTGTCCCCATTTTCTTGGTCTCCGAGTGATCTTCATTCGATTTTCCACTGCTCTCTTTTTCTCTGCCCATCCAACCTCCCCAAAGATCCCCTACATCTAACTACAATGACCCCATAGCTGTATATACTGCTGGTTATTATATTTTATATTACTCTACAGTTACAACAGAAGAAAGAGTTCAGACCCAAGAGGAAGAAGCGGAGGAGAAAGCCATAATAGCAGTTTGTCGTTCAGCAGGTAGTAATATAGATACTTGGATTAAGAGGAAGCTAAACTATAGAGACCATCAGCCATATATAATCACTAAGGACATCTACCTACTGGGTCAGTAGATCATGGGGCCTCATGATGCTTAAAACCAGGCTCGGCAGTCACGGGGACACTACATACTACACCATGCAACATGACATAATCATACTAAAGTATCATATCCCTGGTAGTTTAGGGGTTAATAATCTTATTCCTGGTGGTCTTTGGATTTATTAAAAATGATGCTGGTAACTGGTGTTAAAGGGTAACTAAAATTAGTGGAAAACTAGGAAAAGCCGATCAGAAACGAAGCGGCACAGTGCTCACCGGATCGTTTTAGCCTCTTAGTTTTAGCGATCGGTGGGGGTTTCAGTGCTTGGACCCCCGCCGATCAAAACTGCTGACATGTCAATATGAGTTGTCAAAGAATTTTTAAGAGTTTTGTTATACTATAATAATAATATCCTAAAGCTGCTGCTGCTACGACTCAGCTCGAAGGACGGAAGTCTTGAAAAGAGGTCACAGGCCAAATGTGCCCGACGCCTCTCAATACTGAATCTGGGAATCTTCCATGGGCAAATCATTCCAACAGTCCTAAGCTGATCCAGAAAAACTTTCTATTTTAGGAGACATATTTAAGATCTCCGCCTGTGAAGAAAAAGAACATCATGAAGAAGAGACTCCTGGAGGTAGAATTTATAGACTATCTAGAGTATAGACAGTCTACTGTAACTTGCATTTATACAGATGGAGCAGCAATATCACTATGTCAGTCCTCACCATCGGGGCTATATCAAGGTTGGTGGCAAAGAATTTGGTGGAGGACCACTTCTCCTCTTCTTTCTGCCATGCCATTCAGCAGTAGCCACGCCATAACCTTGAATTACAACCAACTGAAGTCTTCCTCCCTAGGTTACTCATTGTTTGAAACTATCATGTCTGGCTGATGGAGTATTTGGTAAGTGATGGAGGCGACTGGGTGGTGAAGGTCACTAGGTGATGGCGGTTCCTTGGCAAAATGCCCTTTTGGATCACCCTATAATCTGGCCGTGCTACTGTTTCATGTTCCTCATGTTTTGAGCATCATGGCCAAGGTACATCACACACTTATATGTCAGTTATTAATTTCCCTTCACATAAATTGCCCACTTCAAAATATAACCACTAGATGGTGCTAATATACAGGGATTTAACCTGTTAACAATTTTTATATTTTATAATGGAGACTAAATGACTACGCTCATTGAGAGTAGGTCGAGCATCCCACAGAACTAAAACTTTGTTAATATACACTCACATTTTTTAGCCTCTTGGATGGGACCTATAAGAAATAGGTAGGACTTGGTGTTCGTCGGTCGGGCTTTCAATATGGCTCTCTGCGCCTGCGCTGCTTCCCTGGTGACGCGTCCCGGGATTCGCGCATGCGCAGTGGGTCACTGAGGTCCGACGGCGATATCCAAGTTCCGTCACAGTCAGGCGCCGCTGAGATTGGCTCCTGATTGGCAGAGGGGAGATCAGATGACTCTATCGATGCACATATAAACAGGGCACCAGTATAACATCTGCACCCCTTGAGAAAGCTACGGGCGAAACGCGCGTCGGGGCGCTATCCTATACCGCTGGGTCACACTCCACCTCCCATACATGGGTAAGTGCACACTCTGGATTTACTTTTTTGCCATTTTTTAGGCAATAAGTACCTACTTTTCAGTCACTATAGACCCTTTCAGAGTTAGGCACTTTGCCTGTTTTTCATACAAATCATACTATGTTAATGCACCCCATGTTGGAGTTACATTGAGTCATAGTAACTGTGCATACTATCTGTGTTTTCCAATATATACAGTGACTCAATGTACACTTTTGTGATCCATTTAAGGACAATTTTTGGATTCTCTGTCTATGTTATTTTATGTATTTTATTCTTGTTTCTTAATAAAGATATTTAGTTGTTTCACACATTGATATATATGGACTCTGTTTCTCCGGTTTATCATATATTGTTAGAGTCCTTATCTCTAATTTTTCATATGGGTGGTTGAGTGTTTTTCCCACCTCTATATGCACTTGTCCTGTGAGACTCTTGTTTAATCAGAGACAATGTGGAAGTGCGGCTCTATTTTCTAAAGAGGTACAGAAGAACCTGCACAGCAAATGCCCAATACAGCACGTACCTGGCACAAAGAGCATGAACAGTGGAGAACGTAAAACCACAAACGCCCCCGACGGAAACCCAATGGAGTCCATTAATGTCATTGGGTCCAATCGGGTGCCAATTGTCTCCCGGAACGGAACAATGAAGTTCTACATTATTCATGGTTTCTACTACAGGAATAATTTTTCTTGGCAGGAGGTGACAATACTAAACAGAAACCCCCTGACCTTGGAGAAAAGAAAGCATTAGCACCCCCGTATGAGAAAGGTACAGTGTTACTATTCATCATTACATGGGGGGAAGGAGATGCATTTCTAGCGTATATTTTACATTACCTCTAGTATTATCTGTGATGTATGACTTCTCAGTCCCGAAAACTTTACAGGACATGGAGGGCAGAAACCCCCTGAGAACCATACAGCTCCTGTAGGCACAAGTGAGAGTACCACTGGCAAGAATCCACCAGGACCCCATGATGATCCGCCATCTAAACCTGAGAGATCCGCCAACTGGAAGGGGTCCCAGCACTATTATAGAGGTGTGTGATCCATTTATAAACTAATACTATCCTTAGTAGAATAATGACAGGACAGTCACATGAAGTGGTTGGTTCTGTCCCATTGGAACCTTTCCTTTTTTGATGATGGTTTTTGTATCAATCAGTAGTATGAATACATAAAGCTTTGTAATATACCTTATTAGGTACGAAAGAAAAAAAAAGGAGAATAAACAAATAATAATATAGGTGCTGATGGTCCAGACACAGTCCCTAATCTCCTATTTGGAGCGCTGTGCGGCGACCAACAAATATGTTTAATGTATAATACTTAACCTATAGCACACAGTTCATTTTATTATTACTTTGCATATGACACAACTATTGGATTCAATTCATTTATTAAGACTAAATAAAAATAAAAAGACTAAAAAAATAAAAACTATTGCTTATTAGGGACAATGCATCTTCTTTACCTTCCAGCAGCCTGTAGTTCCCTATGCCTACAAAATCTCAGTCTATTTTTACAAATTTCCTCAGTCTTTCAATGGAAGACAAGGAGTTGTGGAGAGGAGGGGGATGCAGCTGCAGCTTCTCACTCTGTTTCAGTGGAAGAGGAGGAGGAGGAGTAGAGAGAAAATGTTACTACCTCCTATGCAGAGACAAAGCAGCCTGCGCCCCATCCCTTTTTGCAAGCGGAAAGTATTTGACCCCTTCTAATTGTCCTCTAATATTGTTGCATTATTACTTTTTTATATATATTTTTTATAATTTCTACAACTAATATTCCTCAGTTTACTTATGAAAACAATATAATTTCAGGTGGTTATAAGAAAGATGGCCAAAGATGGAGAAAAAGATACTGGTACACAGACTATGACCAATACCAAGCAGACAAGGGTTATTATGGTATGTATTACGGTATGCATTATGGTATGTATTATTTATACATGTCTTTTTTCTATGTTATGTAGCTTATCTAGATTATTATATGTGAGACAAGACACAACTTCAGTGAATTCTAGTATGAGGGGAATGTCCTGCTCTTTGGTGCTGTCATATCCCTGCAGGGACAGCAGCTGTAATATATGCAGGAGCAGTAAACGTCTTGTCTTGCAGCAGCTGAGAATAGGCTGTACACATAAGATTTTAACAATTAATTCATATAATAATTTTTTTTACTAATTAAAACCAGATACTGATACATATTCTTTTTTTCTAATTTATTTTTATTATCATACTGTAGATTTTGTTTTTCTATTTTCTGTACATGGTTATTAGGCGGTCATCTTGTCTGAGCTGCTACTCAGCTCTGTTAAAGCATTTAGAGATATGCTTTACAGCAGCCACATGGACCTTAGGGAACAATAGTCTGGAGCTGACCCATTGACTTGGGACAGTGTTGTGGGCATGCTCTGTGACCTGTTCAGAGGTCATTGTGCAGGAAGGGATAGGAGAGGAGCTGTGTCCATCACCTATTATGAATGGTGGATCCTGTGTTATCTATATATAAGTGTTACCTGTCAGTGTAATCCTGCCAGTGATGATAATGAGATGACTGCTGAGAAGTGATCTCTACAGAAAAGGAAGGGTCAGTCTATTATGAATGGTGGATTCTGTCTTATCTATATTTAGATGTTACCTGTCAGTGTAATACTGCCTGTGATGATAATAAGATGAGTGCTGAGAAATGATCTCTAAAGAACAGGAAGGAGCAGTATATTATGAATGGTGGATCTTGTGTTATCTATATATAGGTGTTACCTGTCAGTGTAATCCTGCCTGTGATGATAATGACTGCTGAGAAGTGATCTCCACAGAACAGGAAGGGCCAGTCTATTATGAATGGTGGATCATGTGTTCTCTCTCTCTTTCTCTCTCTTTCCCTCTCTTTCTCTCTCTCTCTATATATATAGGTGTTAGAACAGGAAGGGTACGTCTATTATGAATGGTGGCTCCTGTGTTATTTATATATAGGTGTAACCTGTCAGTGTAATACTGCCTGTGATGATAATAAGATGAGTGCTGAGAAATTATCTTTACAGAACAGGAAGGAGCAGTATATTATGAATGGTGGATCTTGCGTTATCTATATATAGGTGTTACCTGTCAGTGTAATCCTGCCTGTGATGATAATGACTGCTGAGAAGTGATCTCCACAGAACAGGAAGGGACAGTCTATTATGAATGGTGGATCATGTTTTCTCTCTCTCTTTCTCTCTTTTTCTCTCTCTCTCTCTATATAGTTGTTAGAACAGGAAGGGTCCGTCTATTATGAATGGTGGATCCTGTGTTATCTATATATAGGTGTAACCTGTCAGTGTAATCCTGTCTGTGATGATTATGAGATGACTGCCGAGAGAACAGGAAGGGTCAGTCTATTAGGAATGGTGGATCCTGTGTTATCTATATATAGGTGTAACCTGTCAGTGTAATCCTGCCTTATGTTTAACATAAAAACTTGATTTAAAGGGAATGTGTTGCCAGAAAAACATGTTTTTTTTTTTAAATTAAACATTTATTGTTTGGTTGATTAAACATTGTTCAAATTTTTTTTATTTTTTTCACGAGTCAGGAAATATTATAAATTAATTCTAATTTAGAATACTTCCCATTTCTGGTCACTAGATAGAGCTATTCCCAAAATTGTAGCATTGCAAAATTGGGTAAAAAGCCCTCGCTCTAGTGAGCTCACAGCATCCCCCCCCCTCCTTTATCCTGGCTAGTGCCGGGATAAACGAGGGGTTTGAACGGTGTAACCTCCTACACTGTGTGTCGCCATTTTTTGAGCTAACACACAGTGTAGTAGGTTTACATACAGTAGTAAACACACACAAACACGAACATAGATTAAAATCTCTTACCTGCTCCTGCCGCCGCGGCTCCCTCCGGCCCGTCCGCTCCGTCTGCTGCCGCTGGTCCAAGTGCACAAGTCCGGAAGCCGCGACCGGAAGTAGTAATATTACTGTCCGGCCGCGACTTCCGGTCCACAGGAAAATGGCACCGGACGGCGCCAATTTCAAATTGGACTGTGTGGGAGCGGCGCATGCGCAGTTCCCACACAGACGCCGTACACACAAGTGAATGGGACGGGAGCCGTTCGCAGTCCCTATGGGACTGTGGCTGCCGTATTCCATGTCTGTATGTGTCGTTAATCGACACATACAGAAATGGAACAAAAAATGGCAGCCCCCATAGGGAAGAAAAAGTGTAAAAATAAGAAAAAGTAAAACACAAACACACAAATAAATATAAACGTTTTTAATAAAGCACTAACATCTTTAACATATAAAAAAAATAATTTGTGATGACACTGTTCCTTTAAACAATAGGTAATTTTCTGATGACACAGTCCCTTTAAAGCTCCTGCACCCCAATGATAAATCTGTAATAGGGTCCCACACCTCCTTACCATGTACCATTTATAATACTAGTGTTTTCTTACATGACAGAGGGACCTTTGAGCCCTCTCATGCATCATAGCCCAGATGTGACTGTTTCTTCTTCACCACCTATAGCTACACCCTGCATAGAACTATAGTAAAACCTACAACATTTTTACAAATCAGTTAAGAGACTAATAAGTTACTAAAATACAAAGACATTATTTACTTGCTCTATAAACACATAAATTGGTACTGCAGAAAAGTGGCAAGCTCAGAGCTGGGTTCAACCCCCCACCCCCCTTAAACAATAGATTAGGTACAGATGTAGTAATCCTTATCTTGACTCTGATAACTTGCTTCAGTGTGATAATGTGTCACATAAGCCATTGCAAAAAATCAAGTTAAAGTTTCTTGTCATTGTGTATTTATCGCGTTAAAAGTCAAGTTAAAGATCGCTTCATTATATTATGGCCCCTATATACACAATGCACCCAACTAAAAATGTAGAATTAAATCCTAAAATGCATCACATGTACTTTCTGAAACTAGCCACAAGAGGGCAGCAAAAAATAATTTGACTATATACTCTGTATGTTGGCTTGAATAAATCACAGTTTTTTCATTCATCCTATTGGAGTGCTGCAAGATTTTTTCACCTGAATATATATATATACTATGGCGTAAACACATATAGTAATATGCACAGTTACAGTATATAGCCCAGGGGTCGGGAACCTATGGCTCGCGAGCCAGATATGGCTCTTTTGATGGCCGTATCTGGCTCGCAGACAGGGCTCCTACCCAGTGGCGGATTATCATTAGGGCGTTTCGGGCGGTCGCCCGGGGCCCAAGACTGCCAGGGGGCCCAAGGAGCCTATGACCGCCCGAACCCCCTCATGCCCAGTGGCGTCGCTAGCACCGGAGGGAGCCCCGGTGCCAGGACCGCACCTGTCAGGCGAGGGGAGCTTTGCTTCTACTTAGCAGCCGTGGTCTGTGCTGCTTTAGAAGCTCCCCCTCCAGCCCCCCTTCCCTGCTCTAAACATCTCTGCTGCTAGCTGTCGGGACATGGGGGAGGGGAGACTGTCGGCGGGCTCTGTGCTGTGAGCAGGAGAAGAGCTGCAGTGAAGACATAAAAGGTAAGTGCATGTGTGTTTAATATCCATATTCATGTGTGTTTAATGTCCATATTCATGTATGTTTAATGTCCATATTCATGTGTGTTTAATGTCCATATTCATGTATGTTTAATGTCCATATTCATGTATGTTTAATGTCCATATTCATGTATGTTTAATGTCCATATTCATGTGTTTACAAGGTGTACTTTGTGTATAATGTGCATACTCGTGTATAATGTGCCTACTTAGTGTATAATGTGCATACTCGTGTGTACTTTGTGTACTATGCATACTTTGTGTATAATGTGCCTACTTTGTGTACTTTGTGCATAATGTGTGTACTTTGTGTACTGTGCGTACTTTGTGCATAATGTGCGTACTTTGTGCATAATGTGGTACTTTGTGTACTGTGCATACTTTGTGCATAATGTGGTACTTTGTGTACTGTGCATACTTTGTGCATAATGTGCATACTTTGTGCATAATGTGTGTACTTTGTGTACTGTGCGTACTTTGTGCATAATGTGCATACTTTGTGCATAATGTGGTACTTTGTGTACTGTGCGTACTTTGTGCATAATGTGCGTACTTTGTGCATAATGTGCGTACTTTGTGCATAATGTGCGTACTTTGTGCATAATGTGCCTACTTTGTGCATAATGTGCGTACTTTGTGCATAATGTGGTACTTTGTGTACTGTGCATACTTTGTGCATAATGTGCGTACTTTGTGTACTTTGTGCATAATGTGCGTACTTTGTGCATAATGTGCCTACTTTGTGCATAATGTGCGTACTTTGTGTACTTTGTGCATAATGTGCGTACTTTGTGCATAATGTGCGTACTTTGTGCATAATGTGCATACTTTGTGTACTTTGTGCATAATGTACGTACTTTGTGCATAATGTCCTTACTTTGTGCATAATGTGCGTACTTTGTGTACTTTGTGCATAATGTGCGTACTTTGTGCATAATGTGCCTACTTTGTGCATAATGTGCGTACTTTGTGTACTTTGTGCATAATGTGCGTACTTTGTGCATAATGTGCATACTTTGTGTACTTTGTGCATAATGTGCGTACTTTGTGCATAATGTCCTTACTTTGTGCATAATGTGCGT
Source organism: Rhinoderma darwinii (assembly GCF_050947455.1). NCBI lineage: Eukaryota > Metazoa > Chordata > Amphibia > Anura > Rhinodermatidae > Rhinoderma > Rhinoderma darwinii. The sequence continues at coordinate 10,455,932 of NC_134698.1, read as the reverse complement.
ACTTTGTGCATAATATGGTACTTTGTGTACTGTGCGTACTTTGTGCATAATGTGCCTACTTTGTGTACTTTGTGCATAATGTGGTACTTTGTGTACTTTGTGCATAATGTGCGTACTTTGTGCATAATGTGCCTACTTTGTGTACTTTGTGCATAATGTGCGTACTTTGTGCATAATGTGCGTACTTTGTGCATAATTTGCGTACTTTGTGCATAATGTGGTACTTTGTGTACTGTGCGTACTTTGTGCATAATGTGCCTACTTTGTGTACTTTGTGCATAATGTGGTACTTTGTGTACTGTGCGTACTTTGTGCATAATGTGCGTACTTTGTGCATAATGTGCCTACTTTGTGTACTGTGTGTACTTTGTGCATAATGTGCGTACTTTGTGCATAATGTGCCTACTTTGTGTACTTTGTGCATAATGTGCGTACTTTGTGCATAATGTGCGTACTTTGTGCATAATTTGCGTACTTTGTGCATAATGTGGTACTTTGTGTACTGTGCGTACTTTGTGCATAATGTGCCTACTTTGTGTACTTTGTGCATAATGTGGTACTTTGTGTACTGTGCGTACTTTGTGCATAATGTGCGTACTTTGTGCATAATGTGCCTACTTTGTGTACTGTGTGTACTTTGTGCATAATGTGCGTACTTTGTGCATAATGTGCCTACTTTGTGTACTTTGTGCATAATGTGCGTACTTTGTGCATAATGTGCGTACTTTGTGCATAATTTGCGTACTTTGTGCATAATGTGGTACTTTGTGTACTGTGCGTACTTTGTGCATAATGTGCCTACTTTGTGTACTTTGTGCATAATGTGGTACTTTGTGTACTGTGCGTACTTTGTGCATAATGTGCGTACTTTGTGCATAATGTGCCTACTTTGTGTACTGTGTGTACTTTGTGCATAATGTGCGTACTTTGTGCATAATGTGCCTACTTTGTGTACTTTGTGCATAATGTGCGTACTTTGTGCATAATGTGCGTACTTTGTGCATAATTTGCGTACTTTGTGCATAATGTGGTACTTTGTGTACTGTGCGTACTTTGTGCATAATGTGCCTACTTTGTGTACTTTGTGCATAATGTGGTACTTTGTGTACTGTGCGTACTTTGTGCATAATGTGCGTACTTTGTGCATAATGTGCCTACTTTGTGTACTGTGTGTACTTTGTGCATAATGTGCGTACTTTGTGCATAATGTGCCTACTTTGTGTACTTTGTGCATAATGTGCGTACTTTGTGCATAATGTGCGTACTTTGTGCATAATTTGCGTACTTTGTGCATAATGTGGTACTTTGTGTACTGTGCGTACTTTGTGCATAATGTGCCTACTTTGTGTACTTTGTGCATAATGTGGTACTTTGTGTACTGTGCGTACTTTGTGCATAATGTGCGTACTTTGTGCATAATGTGCCTACTTTGTGTACTGTGTGTACTTTGTGCATAATGTGCGTACTTTGTGCATAATGTGCGTACTGTGTGTACTTTGTGCATAATGTGCCTACTTTGTGTACTAGTGTTTAGGTAGTGTTAGCAATAGTTACGGCGCGGCAGGGTGGTGGTGGAGAAGGGGGGCCCAAGTTTGGGTAACAGCCCAGGGCCCATGGTCTTCTTAATCCGCCACTGCTCCTACCTGTCTATGGGAAGGATGCATGCACCGTGCTCCATCAGCCCGTGCACCGCGCTCCATCAGGCCGCGGTGCACGCTGATATTGGTAGTTCTTTGATGGCCTGATAAGCATTGGCGGCAGTGGTGAGCGGCAGGGAGCATGGACTACATTTCCCATAACTCCCTGCATAGCCGCGCCGTCTGCAAGCACGCACCTGCGTCCCCTAGTGAAGCGGCATCTGCCTCCTCCCTTGTGTCTCCCTTGGACGTTAACGGTAGGAAGTATTCTATTCGTCGTTGGTTAGCAACAGCATTAAAACGTTATTATGTTATAAAAAAAAGAGTTCGGAGATTTGTTGTTCTTTAAAATTAAATACAAGTCAATGTGTGCACTTTATGTACAGTGAGACTATTTAATAAAGTTCAATTATTTATTACGCTGGGTGTGCCTGCTTGTATGTACCACTTTAAGTAGTAAATGCTTTAGTTCCCTATGGGTCTGAGCCTCTCTTTTTTGTTCATTTTCTGTAAGACCAACACTTTTAAAAGGGCCACTGACAGATACAATTGCTCCAGCGGTCACTTAGTACACAAAGGAGTGTTCCTCTCTGCTGCACTAAGCCACCGCTGGACCTAAACAATAATTCGCTGTAAAATAATAAAATAGATAATTGACATAACTGACAATGCGTTGTGTGACATGTCCAACATTCCAGCTTCTTTCTTCTGCGAATGCCTCAAAGCTGGCATTCTCTCAACATCAGGTGGGAAGAATGCCAGCTTCCAGTCATGCGCAGGAAAAAGAAGAAGCCAGACTGCTGGACTGATGTCATGCATCGCAAGCTCACAATGTAAGTTATTTATTTAATTTTTTTACTGCTAATTACCATTGTTTCAGTCCAGTTGTGGCTTTATACAGCAGGGAGGAGCATTCCTTGCTGTACTAAGTGAACATTGGAGCGATTGATCTGTCAATGGCCCTTTAAACATATTGTACGGCTCTCGCGGAATTATATTTCAAAATATGTGGCGTTTACGGCTCTCTTAGCCAAAAAGGTTCCTGACCCCTGATATAGCCCATAACAACATGTCAGCACAACTAAATATTGGTAAATTAATCTTAAAATGCAGCAAATGTCCTTCTAGCCACAAGAGGGCAGCAAAACAGCATCACACTCTATATCTAAAAAATACTACAAAGTTAACACACAGATGAACAGTATGAAGCCCATTACAGCAGGTCAGCGTACTTGTATGTGATTATTAAAAAGGGTACGTAGATTCTAGATGTTACTGGTACTTCCAAGGGCCGCAATAAAACTTAATGGAGTAAAACTGATAAATTGTGTTGTACCCGGTGCTTGGCCTGAGGAGCTGGTGCATGACGCAGGGATATAAATACAACCAAAAACAGAATCCACGCGTCATGCACCATCTGTTTTGCCCACATCGCCTTTAAGTTATTTAAAATATAACAGTGACAGCCACAGTGCCCCACCATAGAAGTCACATGCCTCCTCATGGCAGTGAGAGCTATAGTGCCCCCATAACAGTAACAGCCACAGTGCCCCACCATAGAAGTCACATGCCTCTTCATGCCAGTGAGAGCTACAGTGCCCCCATAACAGAAACAGCCACAGTGCCCCACCATAGAATTCACAAGCCTCCTCATGGCAGTGAGAGCTAAAGTGCCCCCATAACAGTAACAACCATAGTGCCTGCCATTGCAGTGACAGCCACAGTGCCCCTATAGAAGTGACAGATACAGTGCCTCTCATAGACGTGACAGCCACAGTGCTCAACATCGCGGTGACAGCCACAATGCTCAACATCGCGGTGACAGCCACAATGCTCAACATCGCGGTGACAGCCACAGTGCTCAACATCGTGGTGACAGCCACAGTGCTCAACATCGCGGTGACAGCCATAGTGCCCAACTAGCAGCACCAGCAAACTTTGCAACTTTGTTAGTAGTCTTGTATGTCTCCATGGTTATAGACTATAAAAAAACCTTGTGTAGGTTGATCCTGCTGCATACTCTTATCCATTGGTAGCCAACTACTTGCCAACATACATTTGCAGGAAGTGGGGAACAGGAGTATGACTGCAGGATCAGACTACACATGGTTTGTTTGTAGTCTGTAACCATGGACACACTTAGATCTGCAGAGGAGATATATACACAAAACGAAAGCAGATTTTTAGTTAAGACTATTTACAAAGTTGTTTCATTTTTTATTTTAGATCCATTGGAGAAAGATGAACATACTCTTAAAAAATCTCTATGCAGAACTATGTGTTTCCATGGTCTCAGACTACAAACAAACCCTACGTAGTCTGACTATCCCCTACTTCTTGCTAATGTACATTCATTAAGTAAGAAATGGGGGACAAATGGAAGGACATTTTCATCTCTTGGCTTCATAAAACCCTTTTCCTCAAGGAAGGACTTTAATCTTAACAGAGTATGTTCTTATTTCTTATTCCATAAGGTTAAAATACACAAGGTGAGACCTGGTCCTTGTTTCTTTCAGACAATTACCAACCTTGCAGGAAGCCCTATCCAAAAGGATGGAGGAAGACGTTGATGTATGAAGAGAAGTATACCGGTATTATCTTAACTCATACAGTATATTATAATAATCTCTCCTACCCCTATATATGGACAATGGTGGTATACATAGAATACAATATGGTTTCCTTTCAGAGGATAGCAAACCTGCTTGCCAGGGACGGAGCGATGATCATCAGCAGGCAGACAATAGACGTCATGGTAAATACAACTATTGTCACGATGCAGGGTGTGGATCCACTGGGCCTTACCGCGTAGCGGGATGGCAGCTGGTCAAACAGGTATAGTACAGAGTCTATAGTCCAGAATGGGTACCTGTGGCAACTCGGACAATAGCAAGGCAGGCTCGGCTGGGACCAGGCAGCAGTAACCTCTTCTTGTTAAAAGGGTTCCTTGACAAGAAGCTGATCACAAAGTGTCCCTCTGCTGAGACACCAGCGATCAGCTGTAATCTGTGGGGACATCTGGCAGTGAGTGTTTAATTTCCCTGCAGCGCCGCCACAGGGGAAATGAAGAATTACACACTGTCCATTCAAATTAATAGGTTATCTGTGTAATGCAGGACAGGACAGGTCCTCCAGAGCGAGAGACACTCTTTGTAACCGCTCTCTACTCTGGCCAAGACATGAGATTCCTAAATAGAGGACCCCCCTCTATTAACTCAGAATTCCCTAATAGGGTGAATGAAAATGGGGTTTCTTAAACCCAATTCAAAACTCTCAACCGTAATATCAAAGCAATTAATTTCTCCAGGTCAGGACCTTACGAAACACGTGTGAACACTAAAGGAAGAAAGAAAGTCTAAATATTCACTGACCAGTAAGAGTGGGCAACACCATACAAACCAATGTGTGGCCAGGCTGGACCTACCAATATTGTCCATTGGGGAGGTTCAGAGAAGTTCAGGACCCAATGCTGGGGGTAGGGGGCAGAGAGAGGGGATAGAAGAAAGCCAAGGCAAAGATTTAACGAAACCATGCCCCAGGAAGTCAGGGGGCACTTTCTCTACTATGCTCCAGTCCCTATTAAAATGAATGATTAGTTATATTATAAATATATATATAATTTTTTTCCTACAGACAACTACCGACCAGCCAGGAAACCCCCTGGAAATGGATGGAGGAGAACATATTCCAATGAAGAGAAGAATTTTGGTATTATGTACATCTTTACGATTAGGAGCCACCCGGAGCCTCTGTCACAGATGTGGTAAAGTATGGCAGAAGAAATAGCGCAGCATGCTGCGCTATTTCTTCCAGTGAAATGACGGACCCTGACAGAATCTCAGCGATACCCATTGAAGTCAATAGGTTCTGTCAGCTGCCGCCAGTGTTCGCCATGCAATGGCTCCATCACTACAGTTTTTTCGTTCTGCTGTTCTTACGATAAAACTGAAAAACTGAAAAACTTAATGCAGACGTGAATGTAGCCTAAAAAAAAGGGATAAAAAAGTATATACATGAATGTATGGAAGGAGGGGCTTACAGGATTAACCCCTGCCCCACTTGGCAGGACTGGGGTTGCCAGATGCCAGGATAAGTGTAAGGACTCTATTGCCTGTGCAGCAACCAGGGTTTAAGGAGTCGAGGCAAAGCAGGTAAATGAAGGGGGTTGTGGCTGCACTGCTATAGGGCATGTGACTGGCACTGTTATGGAGCATGTGGCTTTAACTTTTATGGGGCAAGTGGCTGGAGGTATTAACTGGCATGTATATGGGGCAATCGGGCTGACACTTTTATGGGAGCTTTATTATGAGGGCTTAAATGTGACTGGTACTGGCACCTGCTTTGTTACATGGGGCATTGTCCAGCTAGACATTAAAGGATGGGTAGGCTATGGTCATAAGGGCATATGATCAGCAACAATACTGTTAGGTAGGTAGGATATGGTAGTTAAAGATGCTACGTCAGTATAAAGGGCCCTATGATGTGTCAAGAAGGCATTCCCACCACTACTACACCAGTCTGACCTGTTGACATAAGACAGGATAAATCCATGGACCTATAAGGTCTACCATCTACATGATGCAAAAGATATTGACCTTCATAAGATTAGGCAATCTATCTCCTACTGTATCTTCCAGTTTGGGGAGCCTGTATGCCCCTATTTTTCTGTTCTTTGATGCCAGGCTTGTAAGTAGATGTGGTTCTCTACAGTTTCCAAGAAGCAAGAGTATACGGAATATAGAGGCAGCCTATACGCCTGCCATGTGGCCCATGGATAGAGGGGTTCATCCCAACTATGTATTTTCATAATTTTAATGTGTGGTGAGAACCTCCTCAGGGATGTTTTCTCTACAAGTGCTGCAAAAGAGGAACTAGAAAATGTACGCAAGTCCTAAAAATTGTGTGATCAGGACCTCCTGTCGTGTGTGGTAATTTTTGCCTTTGCTATGGGTCCATTGTCTATGTGCAGTATGCCACTGCTGAGAAGCTCAAATCTGGCACCAATGATGCTTCAAATTACATTAGTTATCCATAACTTCTGCACAATAATTGGACATCTTAAATAATTAGCGAATAAACGTTTTACTTTTAGAGTATTACCAGTTTAACCATAAGAAAAGATCAAGGGAGAATAAGAAATCCATTGCTCGGCATTATGAACAAGACCAAAAGCAGACAGGTACCGTGTTTGATGCCAGTAATGTATGTATTGTTGTTTCAGGGGTGAGGCTGGAAGGCAGGATCTAGGTGCCAAGGGGGGCATCAAGGAGCCACTCAGCCGGGTCAGGCTATTTAGATACAGGTCTAGGACAGCTAACATATTTTTTTCCCTGGGTAAAAGAAAGCCTAGCTACAGCTCAAAACATTGTGAGAATTACCAGGACAATAGTGTGACAATGACCAGGATAACAGTGTGAGAATCACCAGGGGAACAGTGTGACAATGATTAGGAAAACAGTGTGACAATAACCAGGAGAATAGTGTGACAATGACCAGGAGAACAGTGTTAGAATGACCAGGAGAACAGTGTTAGAATGACCAGGAGAACAGTGTGAGAATGACCAGGAGAACAGTGTGACAATGACCAGGAGAACAGTGTGACATTGACCAGGAGAACAGTGTGAGAATGACCAGGAGAACAGTGTGACAATGACCAGAAGAACAGTGTGACAATGACCTGGAGAATAGTGTGAGAATGTCCTGGAGAACAGTGTGGAATGACTAGAATAATATTTTGAGAATGACCAAGGAGAACAGTGTGAGCATAACCAGGAGAACAGTGTGAGAATGACCAGAAGAATAGTGTGAGAAGAACCATTAAAAAAGTGTGAGAATGAACAGGAAAACAGTGTGAGAATGACCAGAAGAATAGTGTCAGAATAACCAGGAGAACAGTGTGAGAATGACCAGGAGAACAGAGTGAAAATAACCTGGAGAGCAGAGTGAGAATGACTAGGAGAACAGTGTGAGAATGACCAGAATAACAGTGTGAGAATAAGCAGAAGAACAGTGTGGGGGTGAACAGAAGAATATTGTGAGAATGACTAGAACAATAGTATGACAATACCCATAAGAACAGTGTGACAATGAACAGGAGAACAGTGTGAAAATGACCAGGAAAACAGTGTGAGAATGACCAGGAGAACAGTGTGAGAACAACCAGGAGTACAGTGTGAGAATGACCAGGAGAACAGTGTGAGAATAACCTGGAGAATAGTGTCCGAATAACCAGGGTAATAGTGTGATAATCTCCAGAAGAACAGTGTGAGAATGATCAGGAGAACAGAGTGAGAATAACCCAAAGAACAGTGTGAGAATAAGTAGGAGAATAGTGTGACAGTGATCAGGAGAATAGTGTGACAATGATCAGGAGAATAGTGTGATAATGATCAGGAGAAACGTGTGAGAATGACTGGGAGAATAGTGTGACCATGACCAGGAGTGCAGTGTGACAATGACCAGGAGAATAGTGTGGCAATAAACAGGAAAATAGTGTGACAATGACTGGAAGAACGGTGTGACAATGACCAAAAAAATTACCAGGAGAATAGTGTGAGACTATCCAAGAGAACCGCATGGAATGACTAGGATAATATTTTGAGAATAACCAGGAAAACAGTGTGAGAATGACCAGGAGAACAGAGTGAAAATAACCTGGAGAACAAAGTGAGAATGACCAGGAGAACAGCGTGAGAATGACCAGGAGAATAATGTGAGAATGACCAGAAGAATAGTATGACAATAACTATGAAAACAGTGTGAGAATGAACAGGAGAAAAGTGTGAAAATTAGCAGGAAAACTGTGTGAGCAGTGTGAGAATGACAAGGAGAACAGAGGGAGAATAACCAAGACTATAGTACGAGAATGACTAGGAGTACAGTGTCAGTATAACCAGGGATATAGTGTGAGAGTGACCAAGAGTACAGTGTGACAATGACCAGGAGAATAGTGTGACAATGACCAGGGAAACTGTGATAATGACCAGAAAAACAGTGTGACAATGACCAGGAGAATAGTGTGACAATGACCAGGAGAATAGTGTGATAATGGCCAGGAGAACAGTGTGAGAATGACCAGGAGAACAGTGTGAGAATAACCAGGGATATAGTGTGAGAGTGACCAGGAGTACAGTGTGACAGTTACCAGGAGAATAGTGTGACAATGACCAGGGAAACTGTGACAATGACCAGAAAAACAGTGTGACAATTACCAGGAGAATAGTGTAACAATGACGAGGAGAATAGTGTGACAATGGCCAGGAGAACAGTGTGACTGGACTAGAAGAATATAGTCAGAATAACCAGGAGAATAGTGTGAGAATGTCCAAGAGAACAGAGTGGAATGACTAGGATAATATTTTGAGAATAACCAGGAAAACAGTGTGAGAATGACCAGGAGAACAGAGTGAGAATGACCAAGAAAATAGGGTGAGAATGACCAGGAGAATAGTGTGAGAATGACCAGAAGAATAGTATGAGCATAACCTTGAGAACAGTGTGAAAATGAACAGGAAAACAGTGTGAGCAGTGTGAGAATGACCAGGAGAACAGTGTGACAATGACCAGGAGTACAGTGTGACAATGACCAGGAGAATAGTGTGACAATGAACAAGAAAACAGTGTGACAATGAACAGAAAAATAGTGTGAGAGTGACCAGGAGAATAGTGTGACAATGACCAGGAGAATAGTGTGACAGTGACCAGGAGAATAGTGTGAGAATGACCAGGTGAACAGTGTGACAATGACCAGAAGAATAGTGTGTCAATGACCAGAAGAACAGTATGACAATGACCAGAAGAATAGTGTGAGAATAAGGGGGAGAACAGTGTGAAACTGAACAGGAGAACAGTGTAAGAATAATCAGGTGAAACTGTGTGAATGACCTTAAGTCCCCAATTTCTCTGCTCTCATTGGCTGAGCTGAATGCTTATTACCATTTGGTAACGACCAATTCTCATAGGAGCTCAACTTAATTTAAAATCGGGATATTATTTTTTCTCAGATAACTACCGTCCGCCTAAGGAACCCTCAAGTAGAGGCAGAAGAAAGACTGATTTCAACTTGGAGACGAATAACGGTATAAATATAATGATATGATATTTGAAGTATGTTGTAGAAAATCATAGCAGGAGTTTTATAAATACATATATATTTGCCATCTAAAGTCTGATAATTTAGCACATGTTTTAAGGGGCAGAATTTCAAGGGCAGTAGGTGTAGGTCAAGGTAATTGGTGGAGTCCCTCTATGACTGTGCATTTACAGATAGCTGTCAATCATTGATGAGGACCGCCCACTAGACTCATAAGCATCGGATTTAATCAGTTAATGACAAGTTATACTGAATCTATTCCCACACATTTCTACATCAGTGTGCTCAGCTCCTCCTGCGCCATAAAATTGTGACTACACATAGGTCAGAAAGTTCAACATGAAGAGTTCCCTTTTAGGTTAAGACTGAAATGTTCATTTAAAGAGATGTGGCATGAAGGCAATCATTTGCTAATAGGGCATATAAGCGTCATAAGAGAGGGGTTCCCCACTCGCGACCCACCTCCATTAGCCAGAGTGGACTAAATGGTCATATTTGATTGGCACTTATGTTACAGTACATATATCCTGCCGCGGCCGCTGGAAATGTCTCTTTGGCTACGACTTGCCCCGGCACATACAACTGATTGCCGCACTGGCTTCAATCTGTTGTCTTTCTTGGGATTACCCCTGTAAAATTATGTGTTCCTCTTTTTTAATGCAATGTCTATGTCACGAGGGGTACGTGGACCCACTGGGCCGTACCGCCTTGATGGTATGGCAGCTTAGCAACAGGACACAGGTCACAGTCTATAGTTCGTATAGTGTACCTGTGGTAGCTTAGGCAGTAGAAAGACAGGCTCGGCTGGGACTAGGCAGCAGGCAGGCACCAGGCGTGGTGTAGCAGGACAGGCGTGGAACACAGCACAGCACGACTTCAACTCAACACGGCACTTGACCAGGATAGCACGGGATACAGGTTACAGGTAGCAGGAACGGGGAACACTGGGAACTGGGAAACACTTAGGCGACCATTTGCATAGACATACTAGGATAAAGACAACAAGGCTGAGGCATTGGAGGGAGGGGCACAGTCCTTCAAATAGTCCAGGGTGCTCTGGGAGCAATCAGCTCAATCTTCCACCGTTGTACGACCCGGCTCCTTGTCTGGACTGAACTCGCGAGCGCACCCTGGTGGTCACTGTGGAACAGGACGGCCACATGTGCAGACATCTCTGGAGAGAAGGGTGTCGACCGGATGGAAGGAGTTCGTGGTCAGCGACCAAGGATGTTACAGTCCATTTTTAAACAATATTTCAACATAAGACTCAGTTCACACATTCGTAAGGAGGCTTCATACGGGGTTCTGTATGCCATTCTTGTATTTTTTTATGGCAAAAATATCGCAGTCTGCAGTCCAAATTTTGCCCTAAAAAATATCAGGCCAGTGCCAAGGTGCTAGAGTGAACAGAGCCCAAACATATAATTTTTTCTAATTTTCGTTCGTTTTTTTTTCTATTAATATCCAAGCTCAAAATTAATATGAATGTTCTTCTTTCAGAAAATTACAAACCATTCAGAAAGCCCTTTACCGAAACCTTCCGGAAGCAAAAAGCCATAGAGAAAAATACTGGTAAAATTATTATCCTTTTACAGTCACCCACTCCTGCCCCCCTCGCCCTGGTGTCTATTGTGAGGATATTACATATTAGTTGGCTTAGGCTTTCATATAGGTCTTGGTTTATCTCAGAATGTATCAGTAGTGGCTCCTCGATAGGCAGATCCTATCCCATTCTGCCCTTTTAAGTCTCTTTACACTGACCAGTGATCGGGAAAATGAGGTGAACGCTCGTTCCTGATCATTGTCCTGTCTAAACAGGTCAACGACCAGCCGATAAACGAGCAAACGCTGGTTCATTGGCTGAACTGCTCATTTATGCAGCCAATTAAATTGTCGGTAGTCGGCAGCACATTTCCATGTGTAAGCAGGGAGATGTGCTGCCAACATAATGCAAACGAATGGGCAAAAACGATCATAACGATCACTCATCCCCATACATAACCGATCATTGGTTCTTGTGAAAGAAACAAACGAATGCTGATCGACAAGCTGTCGCGTCGATCGCCGCTCATTTGTATGGCCCAAACATAAAGTCTTAAAGGACCTTTAGGAAGAGAAAGGATAACTGATAAATCTGGTAGAGGGTGGATTGTCTTCTTCGGACTGTCACGGCGCGGGGTGTGGATCCACTGGACCGTACCGCGTAGTGGGATAGCAGCTGGACAAACAGGTATAAGTAATGTCTATAGTTCTGGAAAGAGTACCTGAGGCACCGTAGACAGTAGCAGTGGTTTCAAGCTGAGATGAGGCTCCAGCACTAGGCAGGCACCAGGCGGGGTGCAACACAGCAGATGCAGCAGAAAGCACAACACGACTCCCACACTTTAAGGCACAGGGGCACGGTAGCACGGGATACGGGATACTGGCAGCAGGAACGGAAACTGGAAACTGGGAAATACTAAGGGACCATTTGCAAAGACAGACTAGGGTAACACAACAACGCTCAGGCAATGAATGGATGGGCATAGCACTTTTTATAGTCCAGAGGCATTCTGGGCTAATTTGCAGATATTCTGCATGTGCAGAATTAAGGCCGAGCACGCACGTGCGCGCGCACCCTTCGGGATCCAGTACCACGATGCGGAAGTCAGTGCCAGCATCTCCCAGGAGGGAGATGCCGCCCGGCACTCACTAGTCCATGGCCGCGGCCTTCATGGGTTAAGTCAGGACGATGGTCCGCGGCCATAGATGTTACAGGGACTTTAGTTCCTGATGTTGCACAATTCTCGCTGCGACACGTTAACTGTCACATTCTCTATGTCAGTAGATCAGACAACATAGTAAGCCTAATTCTGAACAGGAGGTTCTCGAAGTAACATATATTTTTTTTATATATCGCCCTTACAGGGTCTAACCAAAATCTGGGAAATGCATCCTCGAAAGAGAAAAACAAAGATTCCACTTCAATGTCCAAAACCCAATCAGCACAAAGGCAGCCTGGTAATTGTGTACTATAAGGGACAATGTCCCCCCTACTTTAAATTCCAAAGAATATTAGAAGTCACCTTAGAGTTCCAGAAATGCCCCTTTTAACCCCTTAAGGACCGAGCCATTTTTAATTTTTTTTGTTTTCGTTTTTCACTCCCCGCGTAGCCATAACTTTTTTATTTTTCCGTCAATGGAGCGGTGTGGGCGCTTAATGTTTGCGGGAGGAGTTGTAGTTTCTAATGGCACCATTTAAAGTACCATATAACAAACTGGGAAACTGAAAAAAAATTACTTGTTGGCTAAAATTGGATAAAACTGCGATTCCTACATTGTTTTTCGATTTTTGTTTTTACGGCTTTCACCGTGCAGTGAAAACTACAACGTAACTTTATTCTGCGGCTCAATCTGATTACGGTGATACCAAATTTATATTGTTTCTTTTATATTTTATTACAAAAAACTTTTTGTTAAAGATGAAACTTTTTTTTTCACCACATTCTGAGAGCCATAACTTTTTAATTTTTTCGTCGATTGAGCGGTGTGAGGGCTATATATTAGTAAGTCAGATATTAGAGAAGCAGACAAGATTTGGTAATTATGTTTTATTTAATTACAGAGGTATTGGCATTTTACTGTTTTATTCTAGCGGCCATTTTGAAAAATAACAACAGGAAGTGCATCCTTGTGATTGTCAACTTTCAATAAGCTTCTCAAAAATGTATGGTCAATATAAGTTTGTTGGCGTATTCAATCAATAACTAAGTGACAAGTTACTGAGAAGCTAATTCAAAGGTGACAACCAATATGGCTGCACTTTTTATTGTCACTTTAAAAAGATGGCCGCCGCAACAAAGGATGCCCATATCTCTGTAAGGACATAAAACATAAGTATCAAACTTTGGCAATTTCTGTAAATATATGGCCAATTTTAAATTTCGGGTGGAATTATTTTTAGGGGAGCATGGATCGGAAGGGACTGTCAGAGTTTAGGGGGTGCTGTGGCAGTCACTATTATGGAACCCCTATTGCTGCCATCTTGTATGCAGTTTTAGTTATTTCTGACTTTGTCTTTTCTTCTAGATTGACACGGAAGATAGACCTACAAAAATATTAATTTTAATCTCCAGTGAGATCTGCTCACAAAATATAACAAAAACCTAAAAAGGAAAACTATTTTATGACTTTAAGCAGAAATAAATTAGTTATAGTCATAGCGTTAGTGTATGAGCATTACTAAGAGATCCAAGGCCATCGTCCCCCTCTAAGGAGCCCCATAAATCTTAAGCACTAAGCCGTCAATCACTAATGATTGACACATGATCGATGTGGACTTTATGGGATACAGTAGATAACTGCCATATAAAAGAGGTAATATACAAAACATACAAAACTTTATTTAAATTTGACATCAACCAAAGTTTTTTTTTATGGGACATTGCACATTAGCTCTGATAGACCTCAGAAGTATAAGAAAAAAATATGTCATAAAAGAGAGGAATGAGAAGAGCGCCAGCAAGATGGATGGACATCATGGAGAAGGAGAACACAAGATGAAAGAAAGACCTTCATATGGCGGGAAAAATCGACGTAACAGCATATAATATTTTTCTATATAAAATAGGCATCACATAATGGACCAGCCTGAGATTAGACAGCGCCCTCTGTTGGTGCCCCCCCCCCTATATCGTGTACAATGTACAAATAATGCCAAACTGTGCCTAATTATAAGTACCATAAGATAAGGTGCCCAAATAACAGTGCCATACTTTGGACTAATTACATTTTACATGCAGTTGCCTAAATAAAAATGCTATAACAGTGCCACCACCATCATACCCTACCCAAATACTGCAGTGCCATCCAAAACCAATATGTCTACATAATACTAATATTCACAATTCGTGGTGGACACTAGCCTCTGATGCCAGGCTGAGCGAATCAATTCTACACAAATTGAATTCGGTCCGAATTTCTAAAAAGTTTCCGATTCAGCAAAACTTTTTGGGTTTGCGGCCTACGAATTGCAACAAAATGACGACCGATGCTGTAATTTGAGGCGTTGTCCACTATTTATTTTCACGAATGTGCGGGTAGCAGCATTGTGTGGCACTTACTAATACATAGAATTCATGAGATCAGCGCCGATGTCATCCTCTGTGAAGTGCTGCGCCCTTGTTAGTACAGACTTCCTCACGGACTGTACGGCGCTCCCTTTCTGATCATGGTCGCTGATGTAGGGGACGTCCATCAGCAGCCTCTATTAAATAACAATGCACACAGTAATACGAATGCTCTAATTGTGCTTGCTTATTCAATGGAGGCCACAGAAAGACGTCCCTGGCCACTTGTCTCTCTATCAGTGGCCATGATCAGAACAGGAGAGCTGTACAGTCCATGGAGAAGGCTATATCAACAAGGGGCAGCGCTTCACAGAGGAAGATCGGCGCTGATCGGGATAATTTTATACGGGCTGCAATGGGCAGCGGAAATAAACACCAGAGGTTAGGTGGGCCTCTTTTTTTATTTTTGTGGCCGGGCCCCTGACATGAGTTCTACCTGTACAGTTCTGATGACTGCCCTAATCAAGGGAATAGGGGTCCGATGACTCACGAGAAGGTGAAGCCGGGGAGAACTTGTCTGCTCTAATAACCTGGAATTTGTGTTAAAAGTTTCACCTTGGAGCCACAGTATATTAAAGTATAACTCCAACTTTAAAGGCTCACATTTTTTTTGTCCAAAAATTCTGGTTAATTTCTTTATGTATCTTTATAAAGGACAGAGTTTCGTTTTTGTAATATAGAGGACTAATAGACTGTATGGTTATAGAATTGAATGATAAAATACTAGCTGCCACTAGAGGGAGCTCAGGAGTTTTCTGCATACAGATTTATTATTGAGTACAATAGAAGATGTATGAGTCCTGTATGTATGCAATAAGCTCCCTCTAAGGGTGGCTGCAGGCACACTAAAGAATTAATTTAGAGATCTGTAAAAGAAAAATGGAGGTCCATCTCTTATAATGCTATGTTGTAATAATAATCAGCAGAGAACTTAAAGGGGTTGTAAAGGATTAAAAAAAAACAAAAAAAACATGCCTGCTTTGTTCCAGAAACAGCACTACACCTGTTACCTGTTGTGTCTGGTATTGCAGTTTAGCTCAATTGAAGTGAATGAGGCGGAGCTGCAATACCACAAACAACCTGTGGACAAGTGTGGTGCTGTTTTTGGAAGAAGGTATCCATGTTTTTCTTATCTTGGACAGCCCTTTTAAATAACCTAATAATAAAATGATCTTCAAAGTTGGTCTTTACTATATCATCTATTACTTTCCACCCAAATATTAAAGGAAATGTATCACTTACATTATTTTTATTACTTAAAACTAAGCTGTGTCCATCACCTATTGCTTGTCAATGGTGGATCTTGTGTGTGTATGTATATAAATATATATATATATATATATATATATATATATATACAGTAGGTGTAACTTTTCATTGTAACCTGCCTGTGATGATAATGAGATGACTGCTGAGAAGTGATCTCTACAGAACAGGAAGGGTCAGTCTATTATATATAGTGGACTTAGGACTGTCACCTTAAACAGATTAAAAGATTAAAATGGTCTAGAATTTAGGCACTATCTCTAAAACACAATGGGATGACATTTTGACTACTCTAGCTAGTTCTAGGCTAAGCTCTTCATATAATTTGGTACAACACAAAATATTACACAGGATATAGTATACGCCTGTGGGAATCTTCCCCGGGTACATGGCAGACCACTATGTTTATCAATTCTTTATTATAGATCGCAAAATACTGTATTGCCAAAAATTGGGTGGCCAAAAATTCTCCACAGGTGGCAATATGGAAGAATCTTGGTAGGGAAATAATGTATCTCTATGAGTGCAGGAAAAACTAAAATGTTAACCTTCTTCTCTTTTTTTTTTTTTTCTCTCTATTTTCCATTTTGTCACCCTCTTTTGGGCTGGGCTTGGGGGTTAAAGTATATATAACTAGAATTTTACATCTTATTGTTTTCTCTACAGATCATGTCTGAAAATCAGTTTGGTATTAGCAATTTTGCACATATATTAGATATTATGAAAGGATCAGAACAGAAAGGATCAGTCTATTATGAATGTTGGATCCCATGTTATCTATATATAGGTGTTACCTGTCAGTGTAATCCTGCCTGTAATGATAATGAGATGACTGCTGAGAAGTGATCGCTGCAGAGCAGGAAGGGTCAGTCGATTATAAATGGTGGATCCTGTGTTATCTCTATATAGGTGTTACTTGTCATTGTAACCTGCCTGTGATAAGATGTCTGCTGAGAAGTGATCTATGCACAACAGGAAGGGTCAGTCTATTATAAAGGGTGGATCCTGTATTATCTATATATAGGTGTTACTTATCGTAACCTGCCTGTGATAAGATGTCTGCTGAGAAGTGATCTATGCAGAACAGGAAGGGTCAGTCTATTATAAATGATGGATCCTGTGTTATCTATATATTTGTGTTGCCTTTTATTGTAATCTTGTCTGGGATGATAATGAGATGACTGCTGAGTAGCGATCACTACAGAACAGGAAGGATCACTCTATTATGAGGCTCAGTGGCCAGTTTGAAACCTGCAAGATTTAAGGATTATATTTTAATATAAATAATGACATGGAAAATAAAATTAATCATCTAAAACTCTTAAAAATATGTTTAACATAAACACGATTTAAATAATAGGTCATTTTCTTTAAATCCAATCTTAGTGATATGTAAATGTATAAGAAAATTTGTGTATATTTGGTGCCATGCCCAATTCAAATACAAATACATTTAGGGTTGGTACTGTCCGCAGCCACTGGCTTTGGGCAGCCTTTGGCAATCTGGTTAAACCAAGGGTGGGGTAGGCAGGTGGCCCACTGTAATTCTGTTGCACATAGGGCCACATATGCTGGTCACTATTTAGGGGCACAATATTGGTATAGGCTGGGCTGTAATAACCACCCAATCTTCTGCATGGAAAAAGGAGCGGTGGCCACAATTCATAGATGAATAGAAATGGTTGAAATAATATTTATTGTTAAAATGTAAAAATTTTTTTTTTTAATGGAAATGCTATGTAATTTAGTCTTTGCATTTTTATCATCTACTGTTTCGTTCTTGTGGGTATTTTATTGCTTTCGCAACACCTTTGCATAACCCTGTCCTGTGTGACTATAGAATTAGGGAAGTTACGATAAGACATATATTTCCTAAACAAAATCTTATCTTGGCTGCACTTAGATATGTGTAAGGGTGTGCGGGTGAATTTCTATACTTTGCTGCCTCCGATGTATATTTTGCACATATATCAGTAAATGTCAATTTATTGATGCTCTTTGACTTTATTCCCTAAAGGACTCATAACTTTTTTTTTTTAGGGCAATTTTTATTTTAATGTACTCGAATATATCTATATACCAGTACATTAGACTGAGTACTGATATTATGCCCTAACAACAGGAAATATGATCAGACAGCCCAGGGTTCGGTCCTTTAATGGACCAGGGCTGTATGTCCCTCAAACGCATCACACAGATTACCTGTGACACGATCAAAGGGGGGGTCCTCCCTTCTTACTTTGCCTTTAAATGCCGCAATCAGATTTAACCAAGGGGTTAACGATGGAGATCAGAGGGTTCTCTGATCTACACCGCTAGAATGGAGAAGTACAAACGGGTAGAGAACTGAGCATCGCGGCCCCTTCAAATAGCTGATCGGCGAGGATGCCGACAGTTAGACCCCCACCGATCTTATGTTGATGGCCTATCCTAAGGATAGACGATCAATTTTAATTTCCCGGATAACCCCTTTAACACGCATCCTTATGTAGATCCCTATCCTTGTATAATTGTACATATTACTGTATATAGTAATGTATTGATTATGTCATAGCCATATCTCTTAAAGATACTGTAAGCGAAATAGTTTTCCTCCAGAAGGAAGAAAATTGTCTTTCTAGTGCCACCTATAGGTGACTACCCTATAAGTCCATGCCCAACCCTTGGGAATGTTTTACGTATTTCATTTTAGGTCTATTAATTAGACTTGAATGACCAGCATGTAATGCTACATGGGAAATTTGTGGTTGGCTCCCCCAATGATCACAGCTGATCATCACTGGCATAAACTATAGGAAATTTGACGTGCTGTGGGTGGCCCCGCCCCTTACTCTAGGCCGCACCCACTTAAAAATTAGTGCAGTGGTAGTAAAACGGCTGAAAAGTCACATTTATTTTTGAAAATCTCTTTTTATTGAAAGCAATAATGCATATAAAAGAGAAAATAAATCTCACCATGGCAATGTATACAAAGCGTACAGATTGAAAAGGGTGCGCAGACCCCAAAAACAAGAATGATATATGGAGAGCATGAGTACAAACACAATTTGTCAAAAGAAAAAACAGAAGAACTATATACAATAAAGTGTAAACCTCCAGGTAGCGTACCTAGTAATTATATATTTCCAATTAAAAGACCATGTGACAAACGAGAACAGTACAATAATTGATGGGAATATAGACCATAAATACTGCCAAGTGATCGAGTCATTAATTCATAAGGATATGGGATGAGGGGAGGGGCATATTTATTTTATTTATGGCTTGGCACCAAATCACCATTAAAGGGCCGAGATGGTGCCCTTGACTATGGAGGGCACGGGCCATGAGGGAAAGCCCATTTTCATTTTGTTATTGGGTCCTCCATATGCAATGAATACCACTGACCTAATGTCTATATGCCATTTGGGTAAATTCACGCTGTTGTTCCCTGTTATCACTAATTTCAGGCTATATGTAATTTTCTTTACAAAAAGTCTAAAAAAAAAATTTTGCCCCAGTGATATTTTACCCAACAACAACATTTTAATAATAGTTTTTTGAGCATTGCTGAATTCTATAAAGAAGTAAAGCAATGCCTTTAACTGTGAGAGCACTCCCATCATGCCTCAGGACAGAGCACAGGGTTGTAGTAGATTAAATAATGCCTGTATGGCATAAGCTTCAAGAACCAGTAATAGAAAAATTGTTCTAGTCAAATTTACTTTAGGAATGGGCAGGAATCGAGGTGGTAAGTATATTCAATAGTGTATTATTTTAACATTTTGGGGCTATGGCGACCTTTTTGAGGACCTAGAAAATCCTTTTAGGTTCGTGAATAAGATGTAAAGACCTACCAAGAAAGCAAAGAGCCCGAACAAGCTCGGTGCATATATAGGGCCAGCTAGATGCTGGAAGATTCAGTTCTAAAGCAGAATTGTGAATGCAGCTCTGGAGTATAATACAGTTGTAACTTAGGATCCGTTAAAGATACAGTAAATAATGTCATGTATTTACAAACAGGAATTGTGTACAGACCACTATATGTCATCAGGTCACCACGTAACAAAATGGGTGTTATATATATTGTTTGCGCTGGAGGGCGTTTAATATTAGATAGTGCCAGCATAGCGCAAATGGTGTAGCTACACCAGGCCCACCTTGACGCAGTGAAAAAGTCCAGTCCATCCGAAAAGGTAAAAAGCCTAAGGGGCATTGTGGCAGGCATGCTCGTGAAATCTGTGATAGCTACACTAGGAGGGCATCTCTGGGGGCATGCACTATGGCGGTGACAGATTTGGGGGAAGAGTAGTTGCCCCTATTTTTCTTTTCAAATGTCCGAGGCTATGAAAATTTTCAATAAAGTGGGGCCCATTCATGACATTTTTGCCGTAGGCTCACCAGTATATTAAAATGCCACTGTGTAGTGCTTTAAGGAATTTTGATCCACCAAGTATTACCAAATATTTTTACTTTCCTATAATGGATGCAAGCCCACTTCTCAGGCAGGAATGTTGCCCGGAAACCCCTATTCTCACGAATGGTGGGGTCCTGGCAGACAAACTGGGAAATCCAGTAAAAATGGCCTTAAATGGGTTTTCCCATAATCAATATTTATCACCTACAGGATAGGGGCTAAATATCTGATTGCATGGGGTCCGACCACTGGGACCCGACCAATCACGAGAACGGGCTTACCATACCATTGCTGGGAGCCCCAAAGGAATGGAGCAGTAGTGTGCGTGCTTGACCATCACTCCATTAATTTCTATGGGGCTGCCGAAGATTTCTCTTGGCAGCCTCAAAGAAATAACTGGAGCGGATGTCGGGCATGCGCAGCACCGCTCCATTCCTATGGGGCTCCCAGCAATGGCAAGAAAAGCCCGTTCTCTTGATCAGTGAGGATCCCAGAGTTCAGGCCCACACCGATCACATTAGTATCACGGAGACAATCGATCAAGGACAAGTGATAATTGTCCCTTGTGGGAGAAACCACCTTAAACTGCAGAGTTTTCAGATAGATTTATTAAATAGGCAGACAGGGGGCAGTATTTATGGTGACGTCTCCTGTAATGTTAAACCTTAGGGCCCTCCAAGTAATCACATTACCTCTTATGTTGTCAAGATACAGAAAATCCATAACTTCACTATTGGTTAGAACCTTGTCCCACATGTTGATATCGGCAATGTCACCAATAAACGACTGCAATTTATCGAAACTTCCCCCATATGAATCCTGCTCCTCCCCTATAGTAATAAAATGGTTTCCAGAGATGGTGTATCCTTTTTGGAAACCTATCCTTTCATATAAGTCTCCATTGATCCAAAAATTTACATTTCCAGTGTAGGAACTCCAGGTGACACACGTGCTCGTCCAGTCTCTGGATAACGGCTTCTTCAGGGTGACACGTAAGTCTGTCGATACGGAAAGGGATACTTGGTTATTTCCCTTAACTTCTACTAGAAAGGAATTAAAATCCCACTCAGTGGCCAAAGAAAACAGCACAAATTCTCGATTCAGAGATGTCTTGAATCTCAGACAAAGAGAAATTTCTTTGAATATATTATTCTGATCGGGGAAGATGCGAGCGTAGGACTCAATTGGCGTACTGGCGAAAGTGAAGACGTCCTCCTTCATGTCTATATCTAAAAATAAAATAGAGACACATATTTAAACAATGGTCAATAGAAATACAATTTTCCAGTCTATTGCCCTAAGGAGCTTTTAACCCCTTCCCACCGCAGCCATTGTTCTGATTTTCACTTTAATCTTTTTCCTCCCTACCCTTCAAAAGCCACAACTTTTTTTTTCCCATCATTTTTTGTGGGGCGAGCTGTAGTCTCTATTGGTACCATTTTGAGGGGACATGAGGCTTTTATGATTATTTTTTTTAATTTATTTTTTTTACGGCATTCACCGTGCTGGTTCAATAATGCAATATTGTAATAGTTCAACTTTTACAGATCAGTTATGCTGATTTTTATATTTTTTTACATTGTGCGTTGGGGTTAAATGGGAAAAGTATTTTTTTTAAAACTTTTAATATATATATTTTATATATATATATATATATATATATATATATATATATATATATACATATATATATATATATATATATATATATATATATATATATATATATTTAAAAAACTTTATTTAACTATTTTTACTAGACCTCCTAGGGGCCTTGAACCAGGGATTATTGGTTAGCTTGCATCATGTACTGCAATACTAATGTTTTGCAGTACATCATTATACTGAAAGTCTCAGATGAAGCCCTTCATAGTAATACAAACATGGCAGACCTGGGGGCCTTCATCAGGCCCCCAGGCTGACATGTCAACCATGGCACTGCGCTATCACGTCACAGGGGGGGCCGATACAATGTCACAGGGGGCCGCCCCCTGTTTCTAACCACTTACATGCCGTGGTCGCTTTTGAACGTGGCGCCTAAGGGGGTCACACAGCCGACATTCTCGTTCTATTGAGCGGCCTCAGCAAGTGACACAGCTCCATAGTCCCCCACCCATCATCCAATGTGTATATATATATATACAATGATGTTGGGAAGGGGTTAAAGTGATAATAATACAATTAATAACCACCTGGCCAGGTTATTAAGAGAACACAGAAGAGACCAAATGCAAAATATAATAACATGCATTTGCATTCATGTACAAAAAAAGGGGAATCATCAAATGTATACCCCCGAAACAAACAAATGGTATCATAAGGTACCGAAGGCAATAGGCCGTACAGGATTGGATAACAAACAATGTCCACCTTTAACACCAGTAATGATAGAAGATGTATGACCCGGCCATGGGCAAATAGCCGTCTATGGTTTGTTTAGATGCAGTTCATGCAAGTAAAAAAGACAGCAATAGCTTTTCAATAAACTCATCTGTTGACAATTATGTATATTCATGGGGCCCCAAATTTTTTCTTTAGAGACATGATGGCCCATATTACACTTATAGAATTATTGGTCCAAGGTGGTAGGGAGTAAGTCAAGACTGACAAAGGTAGTCCTAGACCTGGTGACCACCACCCAGAACCAAATTGTATATCCCAAGCATTATATATTCTATTTAACCAACAGAGTTCAAAAGCTAGCAAGAATATTTCCCCATTTTAAGGCCTCATTTACACGAGCGTATTATACGCACGTGCGACGCGCGTGCTTTTCACGCGTGTCGTACGCACCTATAATAGTCTATGGGGCTGTTTAGACGATGCGTGAATTTTGCGCAGCGTGAGTGCGTTGCGTAAAACTCACGACATGTTCTATATTCTTGCGTTTTTCACGCAACACGCACCCATTGACTTCAATGGGTGCGTGAAAACAACGCATGCCACACTGACGGTCCTGCGTTGCATGCGCGAAAATCACGCAAGAGCTGTCAAAAGGATGAATGTAAACAGAAAAGCACCACGTGCTTTTCTGGTTACAAACATCCAAACGGAGTGTCAAATTAGAGATGAGCGCACCGAACTTCACCGGGTTCGGCCGAACTCGTTTTGACCGAACCCGGCAAAAAATGTTCGGGTACGCGACGTCAGGAGACAGTCACTGCCCACGGTGCTGAAAGACTTAAACTGTTTCAGCACCATGGACAGTGACTTTCGATCACAATATACATATACGTGTAAAAAAAAACAGAAGTTCTGACTTACCGATAACTCCCGGCTTCTTCCTCCAGTCCGACCTCCCGGGATGACAATTCAGGCCAAGTGACAGCTGCAGCCAATCACAGGCCAAGCACAGGCTGCAGCCAATCACAGGCTGCAGCGGTCTCATGGCCTGCCGCGTCATCCTGGGAGGTGGGGCCGGATGACAAGAGAGGGACGCGTCACCAAGGCAACGGCCGGGAGACCGGACTGGAGGAAGCAGGCAGTTCATGGTAAGTGTGACCGTCTTTTTTTATTCACAGGTTGGTGTAGATTGTGATCGGCATTCACTGTCGAGGGTGCTGAAAGAGTTACTGCCGATCAGTTAGCTCTTTCAGCACCTTGGACAGTGACGGGCGTCGACTACCTCATCTCTATGATGGCGGCTGCGCGAAAATCACGCAGCCGCGCATCATACACGGATGACACACGGAGCTGTCAATTGCCTTTTGCGCACGCAAAACGCAGCGTTTTTTTGCGTGCGCAAAACGCACACGCTCGTGTAAATGAGGCCTAAAGATGACCTCTCTAAGATTGAGTTCACGAATGATAAGGAAATCATAACAGGGTTATTTTCATGATCCGGGGCGAGTGGATGTCAGCTGAGACGCTGGTATACAGCCTTTACAGCAGAGATCCCCTCAACACGGATCAAAGCCAGATATATTATCTTTTATTATTATATTTATTTTTTACTAAAATATCTTTAATTGTCAGTGCTCTCTTTGGGACCATACTCAGGCAGTGCCCACTAATGATCTAATTTTGCTATCCAAAGTTAGATGCAAACAACATTTAAGATTACGTAGTATATCCCAGTGGAATCCATAAAATGGACCCTATCGTCTTTCTGATTTTCCTTTCCCCCTTAAGAATATCCTTCCTATCACTCAGAGCTTTGTTGTATCCTTGTGTAATAATGCTTTTTTTGGGTAACCCCTCACTTGGTTAATTCCACTCCCTTGAATTAAATTTTTTTTAAACTTCAAACCATTTTGTCGAATTTGTAGATTGTACATGGTTCTTTCCTCTCTATGAAGTCAAATTCACATCAGCTGGCCAGGCCTTCATTTAAGGCAAAAATATTTTTTTTATTACGCATATGAATTATATTTTTTATAGGGTTTTCTGTTAAACAATTATAACAAATAGTATCCGGTTGTCTCCCAGTCGACAAGTCAAAGATCCCTATGCAAAGCTTCCATAAACACATGCATATAAATACTAGAGTAGATGCTTGCTATCGTACTACTCCTTTTACATAAATTAATCCTCTTCTACCCATAATGCATTCTGCCTAGCAACCACTTCCTGTCTGGGTGACCTCCATTTGAGTACTTATATCTACATGGACAGGAGTAGTCACAGGCAGTTCTATCTGCAGTACAATAGACTACCTTTTAAAAGTAAGCAGACTTGGAGTAAAGAAGGGGGATTTGCGCTGGTACCTATGCCTTGGGAAACCCTCCTTTAAAGAGGCTCTGTCACCACATTATAAGTGCCCTGCCTCCTAGATAAGGAGATGGGTGCTGTAATGTAGGTGACAGCAGTGCTTTTTTTTTAATAAAACGATCTGTTTTCACCACTTTATTAGCGATTTTAGATTTATGCTAATGAGTTGCTTAATGCCCAAGTGGGCGTATTTTTACTTTAGACCAAGTGGGAGTTGTATAGAGGAGTGTATGACTGACCAATCAGTGACCAATCAGCGTCATGCACTCCTCTCCATTCATTTAGGCAGCGCATAGGGATCCTGCTAGATCCTTATGTGCTGTCTTATACTAACACATTAACAATACTGAAGTGTTTAGACAGTGAATAGACATTCCACGGGATGTCTATTCACAATTTCTGCACTTCGTTACTGTTTTTGTGGTAGTTACAGCAGAGCAAAGCGTAATCTCGCTGTAACCTGTCATTTACCGCGTAATCTCGCGAGATTACGCTTCCTCTGCTGTAACTGCCACAGACAGAGTAACGAAGTGCAGAGATTGTGAATAGACATCCCGTGGAATGTCTATTCACTGTCTAAACACTTCAGTATTGTTAATGTGTATAAGACAGCACATAGCGATCTAAAAGGATCCCTATGCGCTGCCTAAATGAATGGAGAGTAGTGCATGACGCTGATTGGTCACTGATAGGTTAGCGTCACACACTCCTCTGTACAACGCCCTCTTAGTCTAAAGTAAAAATACGCCCACTTGGGCATTAAGCAACTCATTATCATAAATCTAAAATCGCTAATAAAGTGGTGAAAATAGATCGTTTTATTAAATAAAAAGCATTACTGTCACCTACATTATAGCGCCCATCTCCTTATGTAGGAGATAGGGCACTTATAATGTGGTGACAGAGTCTCTTTAAAAACCCTGTGTTTGCCCCTGGAGATTGGCCCATGTATGGACCCCGATGTGTCCATGGTACTGAAAACATAGCAGGGATTCTATCTATTTGTTTTAAGCCTCCAATAACGTCGCCCGTCTAATTATAGGTCCGATCATCCAAGAGTGCTTGTTATTTGGTCAGGTCGCACTTTGGTTTATGAGAAGACAACTGAAATCTTACCTTTCTGGCACAGGATTCCAGATATAATCAAACATAAAATCGTCCAGATCAGCATCTTTTTTTCCATATCCTGTTAAAAAAGAATAAATAAAAATTCAATTAAACTACTTGAATGTGCGTCTTGAAATCGTCAGACCAAGTTGACATTCTTCTTAAGAAAATTTTAGTAGAACCCCTTTCCTAGTGTAGCTTCCCACTGGTGATAAAGGTGATCACCAGATGATCTCGCTACTGTAACCCATGGCAATCAATTGTCATAGCAAGAGTAATGTATTATTAAATGTCATTCTTTGAATAAAAAAAATCCTATGGCTGCTCATCCCCCACTGACCACAGACTGTAGTTGGCCCATGAAGCCTGTCTACAGACTGCCAGTTCTCTACTGAAACATTGATTTGTAAATAATATTAATCCAAGAGCAACCACAGGGGCGACTCCTGAGACCCCCAGCAAACAGTTGATCATTTTTCCAGCAGCAGCCCCTACAGGGGAAATGTAGTGTTACATGGCAGGAGTGCATCATGTTGGATGGAGCTCTTTGTGGTACCGTCTGTTTGCATGTCTCTCCCCCTATATGGTGTACTGTCATATAGTGTACAAAGAAACATACCAAACAATGCCATACTGTATAAAATAATGTAATACCAAAATAATAGTGCCAAACATTGGCCAAATAACTTTTCCATATAGGTACCTAAATTACAATCTTAAACATTGCCTTCACCACCATATACAAAAAAAATAATATACTGTATAATGCCGAAATAGCAGTACCAGAAAAAGTAAATACCACCATATAGTGACAAAATAATACCAACATACAGTACCCAAATAATACCACCATACAGTGCTCAAATAATTCCACCATACAGTGCTCAAATAATGTGGCCATACAGTGCTCAAATAATACCACCATACAGTGATCAAATAATACCACCATACAGTGCTCAAATAATACTGCCATACAGTGCTCAAATAATACCACCATACAGTGATCAAATAATACCACAATACAGTGCCTAAATAATACCGCCATACAGTGCTCAAATAATACCACCATACAGTGCTCAAATAATACCACAATACAGTGCCTAAATAATACCAACATACAGTGCCCAAATAATACCACCATACAGTGCCCAAATAATACCACAATACAGTGCCTAAATAATACCAACATACAGTGCCCAAATAATACCACCATACAGTGCCTAAATAATACCACCATACAGTGACAAAATAATACCACCATACAGTTCTCAAATAATACCACCATACAGTGCCTAAATAATACCACCATACAGTGCCTAAATAATACCACCATACAGTGCCCAAATAATACCACCATACAGTTCTCAAATAATACCACCATACAGTACCCAAATAATACCACCATACATTGCCCAAATAATACCACCATACAGTACCAAAATAATACCACCATACAGTACCAAAATAATACCACCATACAGTCCTCAAATAATACCACCATAGAGTGCCCAAATAATACCACCATACAGTGCCCAAATAATACCACCATACAGTCCTCAAATAATACCACCATAGAGTGCCCAAATAATACCACCATACAGTGCTCAAATAATACCACCATACAGTGCCAAAGTAATACCAACATACATTGCCCAAATAATACCACCATACAGTGGCTAAATAATACCACCATACAGTGCTCAAATAATAGCAACATACAGTAACCAAATAATACCACCATACAGTGCCCAAATAATACCACCCTACAGTGGCAAAATAATACCAACATACATTGCCCAAATAATACCACCATACAGTGCCTAAATAATACCACCATACAGTGCTCAAATAAGACCAACATACAGTGCTCAAATAATACCAACATACAGTGCCCAAATAATACCAACATACAGTGGCCAAATAACTGCTCCATACATAAAGTATTCTTACAACCTTTAGACGTTGTATAGAACTAATAAAGCTATACAATTAATATTAACATTTTTGGGGGGCACAAGCCTTGGGTGCTAGGACATCTGAGGTGCCCCCTTAGCAGGGGCAGATGATGTGTCCTGTGCCACCACACACCCCTAAGGATAGCTCTGCATGCAGCAATTCAGATGAATGGCTGTCCTTGTGATACATGGGCGGATGTATTGTGCCAACCGCGGAAGCCCTCTGCTTGTTATCGGCACTCTGCTCCGGTTCATAGTTAGGGGTCTTGCGCGGGAGACCCCTTCTATGATATCAATATGCTCTAATAGGGCATATGGACAGGGCTTTTCCTGATGGGACATCCCCTTTAATGCATGTTGTGCTTCTATGCCCTTTCTATATCATAAAAAATATAGTATTTTAGATAGCGCTCCTTACCTTTTAATGTATTCGACCGGACGAGCCCCAACAGAAAGCTCCTTCAGCGATGTGAAGAGAGGATCCGACCATGTATTATATATAGATCATCTCTATGATTTACATAACTGTTCTTCCTGTATTTTTTTTTCTTTCTCTTGTATTTATTTACATGTCAGACAATTTTTCACTGTTAAGTGAATAAAAATAAGAAAACAGGAAGAGCAATAGGAGGGATTTACACAACGTGTATGACACAGGACATCTTTAAAAAGATCTCCGGAGTCGTCTGAGTTTTCTACGCGTTACAAGTTGAGTGTGTATTATAAAGTGAATTTCCTCCTTTTTACAACATTTACTTTTTAGGTTCGAAATCCTATTTCATAATAGTGGACGGAGCTCTATTTTACTGATACAGAGCTCCGAATCCTTGCATAGTCATAGTTAAAGGGATATTCCCATCTGAGACATTTGGGCTCAGCTGTGTCTATAACTATCATAGGAATCAATGGAGAGAGCTCATACCTCTCCGTTTACTCTTTGCCTGACAGAGAACGGGTGACTCCTGTTCTGGAGATAGGTGCGGGTCCCCAAGCTAGGAAGCCCACCTATCAGACACAATAACACTTTGTGGAGGACCCGTCACCTCTCCTGACGTGTCTATTTTAATAAATATTTTGTATTCCCCATGAAATAACAATTCTGGAGCATCTAAACTTGGCTACATCTGTAGATTGTGTACGGATGTAGCCATCTTTATCTTGATTCTGATAATTTGCTGCAGCGTGATATCACACAACAAAAGCCATTGAAAAGCCATTAAAAACATCAAATTAAAGTTGCTTGACACTGTGTATTTAATACGTTCAAACTCAAGATAAAAATGGCTACATCTGTAAAATATCAGAGAAGAAACAAAGGGACGAAAAACAAAATATAAAATGTGGTCTCCCACGCTGTGACCACAATGAGCAACATCTTGTATCAGGAAAGTAACGTGTAACTAAACTTTTAATAAACTTTTGACATGTTATAGTAACATGTCAAAAGTTTTGATTGGTGGGGGTCCGAGCACTGAAAACCGATCAATAAAACAAAGCGGCAGAATCACTCGGGTGACCGCTGTGCTGCTTCGGTTTCTGATTGGCTTTCCTCGGAGCGGTGTATGGGCTCAATAGAAAGTCTATGAGTCAGTACACCCCTAAGCTTTCCGGGGAAAGCCTGTCAAAAACGAAGCAGCACAGAGCTCACCCTAGCACATATTCCGCTTCGTTTTAGTGATCGGTGGGGGTCTCAGTGATCAACTTCTGACATGTCACTATGACGTTAAAAGTTTTTAAAAAGTTTAGTTACCCTTTAAAAGTAAAATATCCTGTCATCCGGAGTTACCCCTTTTCCAGTGGCAATAATACAGTGAGCGGGTGGCGGCAGACCCTCTTAGCTGCTGAGCTCCATTGCAACTGCTATACCTACAACCCTGGTAGTTACATCCTTGGTTCATACATAACCACCACGAGTTTAACCCGTTAGTGACCGGCCCATAGTCTTTTTACGTCGGTCACTAACGGGCCTTATTCTGATGCCATAGACTTTTTACGTCGCGGCATCGGAATAAGTAAACAGAGCAGGGAGCTGTCAAATCTGAGGGCTGGGTGCGTCCCTGCTCTGCCGGGTGAGATCGATATTAGTATCGATCTCACCCATTTAACCCCTCAGATGCAGTGCTTAATAGCGAGCACCGCATCTGAGTGGTTTTGGAGAGAGGGAGGGAGCTCCCTCTCTCTCCCACCGACACCCGGCGATAAGATCGCCGAGTGTCTGTGTTTGCGATGGCAGACGGGGGCCTAATAAAGGCCCCCAGGTCTGCCTGGAGCGACTGCCTGCTAGATCATGCCACAGGCATGACCTAGCAGATGCCTGTCCGTTTTAAACGGACAGGCATAATACACTGCAATACAAAAGTATTGCAGTGTATTATAATAGCGATCGGAGGATCGCATAGTGAAGTCCCCTAGTGGGACTAGTAAAAAAGTAAAAAAAAATGTTTAATAAAGTTAATTTAAAAAAAATGTGAAAAAAAAATGAAAAACCCACTTTTTCCCCTTACAAACTGCTTTAGTATTAAAAAACCAAAATAAAGTTAAAAAGTTACACATATTTGGTATCGCCGCGTCCGTAACAACCCCGACTATAAAGCTATTACATAACTTAACCCGCACGGTGAACGCCGTAAAAAATTAAATAAAAAACTACGGAAAAATTGCTGTTTTCTGTGAATCCTGACTTGTGATTAAAAAGTGATCAAAAAGTTGCATCTACTCCAAAATGGTACCGATAAAAACTACAAGTCTTCCCGCAAAAAAAAAGCCCTCATACAACTGCATGGGCGAAAAAATAAAAACGTTACGGCTCTTCAAATATGGAGACACAAAAACAAATAATTTTGAAAAAAAAAGAGTTTTTACTGTGTAAAATTAGTAAAACATACAAAAACTATACACATAAACAGAGCAGGGAGCTGTCAAATCGTTGCAATCATACCAACCCGCTGAATAAACTTATTGTGTTATTTATACCACACGGTAAACGGCGTAGATTTAGGACGCAAAAAAGAGTGGCGAAATGTCAGATTTTTTTCTATCCCCCCCCAAAAAAAAGTTAATAAAAGTTAATCAATAAATAATATGTCCTCCAAAATGGTGCTATTAAAAAATACAACTTGTCCCGCAAAAAACAAGACCTTATACAGCTATGTCGACGCAAAAATAAAAAGGTTATAGCTCTTGGAATGTGACGATGGAAAAATTTAAAAAATAGCCTGGTCATTAAGGTCTAAAATAGGCTGGTCATTAAGGTCAAAAATAGGCTGGTCATTAAGGGGTTAAAAGTAATACCGCCATACAATGCCACGATACTACATAATTAATACCAGTACACATATAATAGTGCCATTTGCACCAAGAAAGTGCCATACTGGGTCTATATAATAGAACATTACAACTAATAAACCAGGTGATCACATACCGTTTCTATCCATGACCCAAATAATATCACCATATTGGGCCATATTGACCGAGGATGTATTTTGGATATATTTCTATAATGATTTACCTTAGATGTCGGCACCCTCTTAATTTTCTATTCCTTCCCGTTTTCACCTCGCTGGAATGGCAAGTGAGTATATCATCACTGTGTGCTTACCAGTACTGAAAATTACTTCATTTCCCATCAGGCCTGGGATCACATGAAGATTCATGCAGAGAACTTTTTCCCGTTTATTTGGCATATATAATAAAAATGTTACACCAAAATGTTACCCAAAAAAAAAAATCACAATTTACTGAATACGTTTTTAATGTAATATCTAGAAGATCGTGGTGAATACGTAAATAGAACAATTTTCCAAGTGAAGGACGTCGATGAAGATCCAGAGCCAAGAAGGTTGGCAATTTTAGAGGAACGCGTTATCACCGATGCTTGTGCTCATTGATTGCCACCAGTGTGAAGGGGGAGAGGGGAGCCGAAGCTGCAGGGTGTCTAAGGGATCGGAATAAAGGGAGGGCACATGAGACATCTGTCTCATATCGCTCTATATATCTATTAAATTCTTTAAATAAATATGTATGATCTGGGGCCTACAGTACGCTGAGGAGGGAAGACCTGTAGAAAAATTAAAAACGGACCCAAAATTTAAAGGTTTGCTTTGGGGCCCAGTGTACTCTAGTTATGGTCCTAGCAGTAGTGTATATACTGGTCACCTCTCGGACCCACACTTCTCAGGAATATAGGGGTACCCCGATGGCCATTGGTGATCCTATCTAGCCAAGAAGGGGGAAACGCATGCATGTGGATCTCTCTTTTGGACCCTGACGAAGTCATTGGCTCAATTATCTCTAGAAGTCCAATAGACTTAAAGTATTTCTCCGGGATCCTTATACTATCCCCAAATATTGCTGAAATAATACAGCAAGCAAATAACATTTCCATTCTAGAACCAAGTGAGGCAGGTTTCAGATCACAAACACAGGGGGCCACATGAGGCTCCTGACGACCAAGGATGTGCCACCATTTTAAGGAGCTACTCTAAAATTTTTGATGGGGCATTGTGACTGCCATACAGGACATTGAGGCTGTTGTGGGGGCAATCTGTGGCTGTCCTGTGAGGTATGTGTTGTTTAGAGGAACCTGGGCAGAAAACACACCAGAGGTGTGTCATAGCTGGAAGATTTTACACCAAATGGCAAAGACGGGAAAGTTAAGGATGAAGATGGGAGAAGAGGCGCCAGTCATTGGACTTACCCTTTGTTTGTGCTGTAATTAATGTCAGATAGATGTGGGTCCCACCACTGGGACCCGCACCTATCTCTAGAACGGGGACCCTAAACCCCGTTCTACAACTGTGTGTTCCGGCGGACGCGTGTGATTCCCGACCATGAAGGAGAAAACAGCCTAGCTCGCTGTGCTATGCTGTTTCCGTAGCTACCATAGTAGTGAATGGCAGTTACGGAAGCAGCGTAGAATGCGAGCTAGGTTGTTTTCTTCTTCATGGTCGGGAATCACACGCGTCGTCGGAATACAGAGTGGTAGAACGGGGTTTAGGGGGCCCCGTTCTAGAGATCGGTGCAGGCCTCAGAGGTGGGACCCGCATCTATCTGACATTTATGACATATCCTGTGGATATGTCATAAATGTCTCTGACATGAAAACCCCTTTAATGTTCATGTCTTACTTTACCAATATTGTGCCCACGATGTTTCCAGAGTCTAGCAGCGCCCCTGTGCCCATCATATAGTGCCACATGCAGCTTCCTGGTACTGAACCCATCTCTGCCAACAGAGGAATATGGAGGCTACAAGGGAGCTCAGCGGCAGGAGCGCTTCGTGTCCAGGGTGAAGGGAATGGGCAGAATCTGTTCCTATGTAAGGCTATGTTCACACGGGGTATTTTGCCGAGTTTTTTGACGCGGAAACCGCATCGCAAAACTCGGCAAAAACGGCCCGAGAACGCCTCCCATTGATTTCAATGGGAGGCGTCGGCGTCTTTTTCCCAGTAAAACTGCCTCGCGGGAAAAAGAAGCGGCATGCCCTATCTTCGGGCGCTTCCGCCTCTGACCTCCCATTGACTTCAATGGGAGGCAGAGAAAGCGTATTTCTTGCTGTTTTATGCCCGCGGCGCTCAATGGCCGCGGGCGAAAAATGGCGCGATAATCGCCGCGAAAATCGGCGTGCAGGGAGAGGAATATCTGCCTCAAAGTTCCATATGGAATTTTGAGGCAGATATTCCTCCCCCAAAATACTCCGTGTGAACATAGCCTTATAGTCTCTAGGTGTTGTCTGAATGACTGGAATGAAACTCCCCTTGTTTATATGCAGATGTAGCAGCAGCGGTTGGGGCTCTGTACAATGTTATATTACACGTCTCAGCTGCTGCAGAACCTCTTTGACTCTTCCAGTTTAGCACACGATTCTATGGTCCATAATTTTCTTGTAAATAATCCGTACACTGAGTTACTGACGCCATACAACATTACAACCAAAAATTGTCCTTTATAAGAGATGTTTTATTTAATGATGGATTTATATCCTGTGGTTGGTTTTATAGCGCCAGCATATAGTTTAGCGCTGTACAGGGATCACCATCCTTGACCTATCAGTATATTTTTTTTAAGTGTGGGAGGAAACCGGAGTACCCGGAGGAAACCCACGCAAACACGAGGAGAACATACAAACTCCATGCAGATGTTGTCCTGGGTCAGATTGTATACGAGACCCCGATCCTGCAAGGCAACAGCGCTAACCACTGAGCCACCGTGCCGCCCCAAAATATATGATATGACCATATTGTGGTGGAAGATAGAGATGTCACTTTCCACAGGTCTTCTGGATGACTTCTTCTATGTGCTGCCATCTTTGCTGGTTTTTATTCTGGCTTATGATGGAACATGATGGCTACTGATGGATCTTCTCAGTTCTTGGTCACGAGGACCATCTTGTTGTGACAGGAGCCACACAGAAACCTCTCAGTGTCAAGAGACTCTGTCCATCGTCCAACTCTAGGGGGAGAAAAAGCTTATATTAAAGACAAATCCTAAAAACCCAAACAGATCCAGAATAACTGATGTATAACCCCCTAATATTCTTTCTGTAGAGACTAGTCTCCAGACAACAGTAAAGCAAGCAGTGGTGGTAACTAACTGATTATACATACTTAAATAATACAGAAAGAGGACAGAAATACTAGAACATGACCCCTCCAGCCTCAGGTCCGGTCTTTCTCTGCTTGACACAATGCCAGGCTTTTATAACAGATGGAATCTTACCTGAATTGGCACCCTGAGCATTCATAGACCACCGGGTAGTGGATCTCATAATCATGGTGTTGTGTAATGGGTGGCAGCTCAGGGTGAGCCAGGTTGGCCTCCTCACAGTAGAACTTCCATAGCCGGCCATGGCAATCCTCCGCTCGTCCATCGATGATCCAGCAGGCAGCGTGACACATCTCATGGATCAATGTGTTTTTAACTCGTTCTGAAGACAGAGGAGGAAATAATTACAATCAGTATTAACGACACTTGGAAGATTTCACAGCAGCAGATCTAGAAATGGTCCATGATGTGACACCGACCTGCAGAATCGCAGACTTTGTCCGATAGTTGGATAATGGCGCTGCGATCTCCATTGTTATTAAGGAAGCCGGTGCGACCGCATGTTTTTCTCAGCCTTTTATTCCAGCTGATGTCCATGTGTTCAGGAAGCTACAGAAGAAGGAAGGAGAAAATCTAGAAATATGACAGAGACACCTTTACATCTATGATACACGGATGTTTTCTGACCGTATACCTGATTGTCAAAGACGCTCTGGTTGTAGAACTCGTACAGACGTCTTGTCAGCTCCTGTTTGTTCTGATGGAAATTGGTCACATATTTGGATCTAGGAGAAGTCAGGTCTCTCAGGAAACAGTTATTGATGGGACGCTCCTGTCTCCTGATAATAAAACATATTAGGAGTTCACATATTAATAATGGAAATATTCTAAGAACATACACAATATGGAAACACACATAACAGCTTATCTGAGAGTAATTATACTGCCACCTAGTGACCAGATAACATGAACTAGATAACATGGTTTATATAGAAATACTCTACCTTGCCTCCTTCTGCACGAAGCTGAATGGAGAATTGGGCTCTGGAAAATACAACAAATAGTGTTATAAACTTATCAGTAATTCAGTTTTCCTGATCAAGAATAAGAAATGATGATCATTACAAAATCTTTATTGTATACCTGACTCTATATGTAACAGGTGGGGACCAAAGAAACCATCATCATCCTCAAGGCTACTTGGAGACCTTGGAATAGGCAGGTGAGACTGGAAAAATGAAACATAAGACCCAAACAATTTAAAAGAAGGAGAAGAAACAATATAAAAGTGTAACTAAATACTGTAGAGAAGTGACCACCGACCTGATGTAGATTCTCATCACTGCCGCTGTCCTGTGTGTCCGACTCAAAAATCTCACGGCACTTTTTCTTGACCAATAACTATGAAGAAAAAAATAAAAAAGTTGTTATTTTACCTTTATAATCCCAAAAATTGTAATCTCAAATAGAAATATGAACTAAAATATCTTCACATTCAAGCCGCCACTCACCTGGTCATCACTGCCGGCGTCCTCTGTATCAGATTCGATAATAAAGCAACGTTTGCGCTTTTTATTTGACATTTTTGCACAATTGAAAAGCAAAAATCTCTCTCCACAAATTCTATCACCCTCAGCGGATGTGTCCGGAACTGGAACTTTTATCATCTCTTCATATTGTGACATCATCATGACTTGGTATGGAATCACCGATACTGTGATGTCATGACTTATGTGATCTGTTGGACTTTAATGTGTGTGTATGTATATGTATATGTGTATATGTATATATATATATATATATATATATATATATATATATAAATATATATATATAAATATATATATATATATATATAATTACGGAACGGAGTAATATCTGTATACAGGAATAGTCACATAGTAAAGGTCCCTTGTACAAAAAATATATCACTCCAGTTCTAAGGTGAATTGGCAAAATTGCTGAAAACATGTGATCACCCCTAATAATAGTGATAAAAAATATATAATATATAATATGTATTTAAGAAAAAAAAAATGCACACATGCCACACTCATGCCACTCACCCACTGGACACATGTCGCCCACACATCTGCTAGAGTGAATTCATCTCATTCTCCAGCTGCTGCCTGCTTCCTTTTCCATTACTTCTTGGCATAGACTACTACTTCCATCCTCACCCTCTTCAGTACCAAGGAAACTGAATTATCTCCATCCCCTATTTCTATCATCACATCCTCAATTTCTGACTACTCTAATTTTCCTCCTCATCAGAGGGTTGAGAAATGGAAAGTGGAGGATGCTCCAGGACATGTAATAAAGAACTAGTACCTACAATAGTGGATGGACTCATAGCCTCCTGGACTCTCTACTGTCCGATTTCTGTGTGATATAGAAGTTGTAATACTATTAGGTCGCTAACATGATCGGTGGATGCTGGAGATTGTCTGTCGTGGCTCATACGTTCTGTTGTAAAGAGCTAATGGTTAATCATCCCTTTCAACTTCACGAGGTGTACGGTATATCGGCAGCGTTTCTCAGTGCTGTCAGGGAGGAGTGAAGGACCTGCTTGGTTTCTTAACTTCTTGTCTGGATTTTTTGACTGTGCCCTCCGCCTGTTTTCACCATCTGTGTTGGAAGCAGGAAAAATAGTCTGATGGATCACATTTTCTTTTACATCATGAGGAGGGCCGGGTGCGTGTGCAACGTTAGAAGACAAGCCTGCGGGGGCAGTGTGATGATCTGGGCAATGTTCTGCTGGGAAACCTTGGGTCCTGACATTCATGTGGATGTGACACTTTACACCTACCTAAACATTGCTGCAAACCAAGTACCCACTTCATGGCAGCGGTATTCCCTAATGGCAGTGCCCTCTTTCAGAAGGATAATTCGCCCGCCACACTGCAATCATTGTTCAGGAATAATTTGAGGAACATGACAAAGAGTTCAAGGTGATGACTTGGCCTCCAAATTCCCCAGATCTCAATCCCATCGATCATCTGTGGGAGGTGCTGGAAAAACAAGTCCGATCCATGAAGGCCGCACCTCACAACTTACAGGACTTATCGTCTTGGTGCCAGATACCACAAGAATGTTCAGACGTCTTGTAGAGTCCATGCCTCGATGGGTCAGAGCTGTTCTGGTGGCACAAGGAGGATCTACACAATATAAGGCAGGTGGTTTCAATGTTATGGCTGATCAGTGTATATAGATATATATATAGATATGTATGTACAGAAATGCCACACACATATCCAAACTTATCACACTTGCCTACTTTGCAGAGAGCCAGGTCTTCATACAGGCAGCCTCCTCTAGTATAAAGCGGTGAGCAGCATGTGGATGGTGTGATGTATGATCTGCTGCCTTGATCTGCAGTGTGGGGGGCTGTATTATAAATCATTGATGTGATTGGACACTGTGTAATGCTTAGTTTCCCCTGTGGGGGCACTGCAGGGAAATTGAACACTTACTGCCAGTATTCCTCCACAGATAACCAGTGATTGCCGAGGGTCTGGGGAACGCTTGTGATTAGCTTATTGTTAAGGTACAATAACAAGTAGAGACTCTCCAATCTTTAAAAGTCCCACAGAACCCCTCTAAAGGGTTGTCCACTTTATATATAATCTGTGAAAAGAGGGGGTAAGGGGAATATAGGGAGTTTACTAATATATGCTCTTTAGATTTTCTGCCTTGTTTAAACGCATTGTGAAGCCACGTCCAGTCTTATCCCTGGATAGCACCGCCGCACCCGTCCTGATAATGGCCTCTGAGGATGGGCATGAGACGCAACCCCGTCCATCAGCACCTCCCATCGAAACGTTCTGCGCCTTCACTAGTTTTCTGGTGCCTTATGACATTCTCCGGTGCCTGATTTGGTGACACATTGTCCTCCCTATAGAATGATGTAAATTACACAGGTCACCAGCAAAATATTTAGATTGTAGATAAGGAGAAATTTCTATTTCTAAATGATTACAGTTACAATTCATGAAAGGAAGGAGGGAAATTGTCATTTATTGAACATATACTTATTACAATATAGAAAGATTTGTCATTAATATCTGCAAAATAAAGAAATGTAACAACTATGCTGTAATCCGGGGCTGCAGAAATGAGTACACCGTTGGCTAAAATCTACTAATAAGTAACATTAAGTACTGCACTGACTCTTCTTGGCATGGAGTATACAAGTGTAGGACATATTGTCACATCTATCCTGTCCCACTCCTGCAGGATGACCTCCTGCCTTCGTGCTTGATTGGGAGTGCTGCAGGTTCTCAATAGGGTTGGAGTCGAGGCACCTTCTAGCCACGGCACTTTCCCCTTTCTTAAGAATATTCGGGGTGATCGTCCTGCTGAAAAAGTATGACCGGGGTGTGTAGAGAGGGTAGCATCTTCTCTTTCATTATTTTGCAGTACATCTGGGGAGTCCCGTATGACTCCTGCTCCTCAACTATGATAATAAAAGGGTGTCTGGAGATGGTGTGTCCTTTTTGGAAACCTTTCCTTGTATAACGTCCCTATTAACCCATTACTGTATAATTCCAGTGTAAGAACTGCAGATAACACATACGGGTCCAGTCTCTGACATTCGTCTTCTTCAGGGTGATACGTGATCTTCAGTAGACTGGAAGGGAAAACGTCTTATTTCTCTTTACTTCTACGAGAAAGGATTTAGAGCATGTTTCATGAGTTTGGCACATCTTCGGCTGTCCGTGCGCCACAAAGCAAAATCGATGGCAGCTATGAGCTGGCCTCGATTATATGTAATTTGTGCCACAGGGGGGAAATTCCTTCCTGACCCTGGGAAAAGGCGATCAATCCTAGAACCCTGGATCAAACCTGCTGATGTTATTAATATAATTTATGTTATTACTGCTAATATTTTATACTTATACTCTACCTATTAAAATACTATTCTTATACTGTTATTATGTCTATTACATTTTTTATGCTTATTTAACCTAACAATTATTATTATCAGATTATTAATCATATTACAGTTGTTGTTGGTGCCATACATTACATCACCGGCACATTGGTCTGAGGAGGGTGGTCCAGATGATGTTCCTCTTTCCTCGGAGGTTGCTGTGGATGTAACGGAGGAGGGAATGCTGGCAAATCTTATATATTCTTCCTGCCTGATGTTGAACTCTTCTCATCTTCGTCCTGACCTGTCCAGTGGTGTCTGCTACCTTTTCAACAGTTCTCTCTTCATCCTCCTCATTCTCATTATGCTCCTCAGTGACTTCATTCTCCTCATGGTCTACATCTATGCTTTCTAATTCCTCCTCCTTGTTGGACTCCTCCTCATCGTTGTCTTCCTGATTCGTTCTTCCTGCTCTTCTTCTTCTTCCTCGTTGTTGGACTCCTCATCATTGTCTTCCTCCTCATGTTCTTCTTGTTCGTCTTCCTCCCGGTCCTCTGCCTCTTCTGCCTCTGTCTTGTCATCCTCCTCCTTCAGATCTTCGCACAGCTGGCCTACCATCATTGGTGTAGTTTTGGGTTGTTCTTCTTCTGAGCTTCCCGGTTGGTCGGCATGAGGAGCTAAGAAAAAGAAAAGATTCAGTCAATTGTCTATTGAGACGTTCCTATAAAACCTTCACATCTATAGAGAGATCATGGATGAATCTGTTATATAGAGAACTCAATGGGCGGTATGATCAGTGATCTCCATCCTGAAAATTGGTGACGGCAGGAAATTCATACAGCCGATCACATTATATAGAAATAGGGCACTTATAATGTGGTGACAGAGCCTCTTTAAGGGCAGCAATATAAATACATATAAAGCTAGCTCCCCCTAGTGGTGGCTGATAACATTATTTTTGGGAGATTTGTCTGGAGATCGCCACTATTTTGGGACAATCTGGGAGACCAGACAAGTAGGATTTAGGTAAAATGATAAAATCATCAGCAGATTCCTAATAATGTGCGTGAAGCATCATGGGAGATGAGATAAATTAGCTTAATTTTCATCACATTATGGGATGTGAGAACTCAGAGACTAGTCGTTGTCCTGTAACAGACTGAGGACCACTGACTGCTGACCAGTGACATATGTAACAGAAAATTTAAAGGGACATCGTTGTGCAGGAAAATCAGTGAAGGAGCTTAGCCAATGCTGAAACCCTTTTATTCTGAGGATGGGTGGGGGTCCTTAAAGTCAGACCCCCACTGTTAAGGGTGTTAAAGGTCATCAATTTAGGCAGGTCATCAACTGGACCTCCTAGTCTCTTATCTGGTTTCAAATATGTGGGAGAGCTTGACGATGCTTCGGAGAGAAACTACACACTTCACACATTTTGTAAGTGCAATCAGATTCTCTAGTTTATTAGCAAATAATACATAGATTATATATAATTAAAAGGGGTGTTGGCCATGTCTCCCCCTCCAATCACATAAGAGGGGTAATGGCCTTCAGTCCATCCAATCAATATTGACCATGTCTCCTCCTCCTCTAAATCACGAGGGATTTTATTCTGGAAAAGAACACGTATACATTATATCACATTCAATCACATTATATCATTTTATATCACATGTTTTGTATAATTGTAGTCAGCATATTTTAGCTACGTGCTCAGACATTATATATTTTAGCTATGTAAGCAGATTCATAGTCTGTCTAAGAAAGAGGAAATATCATTTTAGCTCGCGGTGAGACATCTAAAAGAAGAACAAGACTGAATCGGTAGTTTTAAAACTTGAGAATAATATATAAAATGGAAGATAAAAGTCCAGGCTTCCATCTCAGCCACCGATTAGGAAGTGATGGCATATACTAGCGGTATACTATGACTTCCTGAACTGAAAAAAAAAACCTTTAAAGGGAACCTGTACCTCTCCTTACATGTCTGTTTTAGTAAATACTTGTATTCCCCATGAAATAACAATTCTGGAACATCTTTTCTGAGAACTCTATGTTGAGCCGTTCCTCTGTTATTCCTACTAGAAGTTTATGAATAAATTGACAACTGGGTGTTACCAGTTGGGGCTGTGTCCCTACACAGACTGACACTGTCCAATCAGTGCTCACAGTCTCAGACTGTGTAGGGACACGCCCCATTAACAAGGAGAATGGTTACACCCAGTTGCCAATTTATTCAGAATTTTCTAGGAAGAATAACAGAGGAACGGTACAATGCAGAGTTATAAGAAAATATGTTCCAGAATTGTTATTTTATGGGGAATACAAGTATTTACTAATACAGACATTTCAGGAGAATCTTATAATTAGAATATAACAGTAGTGATGATGATCTCCTCATCCGCAGCACATATTCCCTCATCATTACACGTTCCGTCTTCGTCCAAGACAACCCCCGTTCCTGCCCTATGTCATATAATGTAATGTTATATT
This sequence comes from Rhinoderma darwinii, assembly GCF_050947455.1. Taxonomy (NCBI): domain Eukaryota; kingdom Metazoa; phylum Chordata; class Amphibia; order Anura; family Rhinodermatidae; genus Rhinoderma; species Rhinoderma darwinii. The sequence continues at coordinate 10,413,753 of NC_134698.1, read as the reverse complement.
GCAAAAGTAAAAAAAGGAACATGACCACATTTTATGTAATATCTAAGACAATAAATAGATAAGACAGCAGGAAGGGCAGTGTCTTAAATACAATTAAGATTCCAGAAGGTTTATCATTGAATATTGCTGAATTCAGAACCGGTCCATATCTGTACAGCTTAATACATAGTCAGGTAAGGAGTCTTTGAACTTAAATGGATTTTAATTATACTCATTTTATCATCTTTACAATATATCTTTATTACCGTTTTTTGTAGTTTTCACTTTGTTCTTACTCAGTGCCATTTATAATACTCTAATGCTTCTTGGAAACCATCAGCAAGCAGGCTAGATATTATTACATACATTACAGTTGGATTTGTACTCTAATTATGCCTTAGATTTATACATAGAGACTGATTATCATGAACACAGAATACTTACATTGGGAAATGAAATCGGTAGCACTGGACAAAGATACGGAGCATGGCTCGTAGGACGGTCCAACGTCTTTTCCAATAGACAATAATAGAGATCAAGGCAGAACTACTAACATAGTATAATACATAAATAATTGGTAAATTAATACCATGGGTGCCCTAAAAAAAAATCATAATACATAAATATATGATTACCGGAAAGGTAAATGCCTCTCACCCTTGATGGATTCTCAGCGACCCTCTCGCCCCAATGTGTATGTCATCTTGAAGCAGCTCAGAATCGGGCAATTGCGCATGTGACTACTTCGCTGTATTGAATAGAGGCAAATAGATCTGACTTAATGTGGCTATGTGACCTAGAGACTCAGTGTGAAAATATCCCGTTTTTCTTACACTTATGGTCAATATGTCCCAACAAAACGGGGATACACTGATCTTATTGAGGAAAGAAATACATATATCGCTTTAACCCTTATATAAGAGGCATTGACCTCTCCAGTAATTATGTATTCATATCTTAATGATGATTTTATCAGGCACCTGCGATATTAATTTATCAATTCGTTATGTATTACACTATGTTTGTCCACTGTATTTGTCTGCATACACAGTCCTGGTCAAGAGTTTTGAGACTGACACAAATTTTGGTTTTCGACAAAGTTTGCTGCTTCAGTTTTCTTAGTGGCAATTTGCATTAACTCTAGATTGTTATGAAGTGTGATCAGATTAATTGTAATTAATTGTAAAGTTATTCCTTGCCATGAAAATTAACTTAATCACAAAAACCCAATTTCCACTGCATTTCAGCCCTGCCACAAAATGACCGGCTAACATCTTGTCAGTGATCTTCCCGTTAGCTCAGGAGAAAGAGAGGAGAGGGAGAAGCCAGGAGAGGTAGAAGATACAGGGGGGTTGTCGCCAGGGGTGTATCGTGAGGGGGGGACGATGTGGGCGGGAGGTTTGTCGCGTGGGGGAGACGTGAGAGGGGTGCAGGGGGGGTGCCGTAATTATGGGGAAGACCCGCTGATGGTGATAGTATTGTGATCATTGTGACAGATTGTCACAATGATCACATGCCCAGAGACCACGATGATTAGTCTCTGGGCAGAAATCTGTGATGTCAGCTGTCTAGAGACAGTAAACCCGGCCGTCAAAAAATGGGACATGCTCTATTTTCGGCCGTTCTCCCGGCTCCCATAGAAGTCTATGGGGCCGTGTAAAGATCTACTGTCACTCGGATGTGACCCAACTGACGGCCGAGCTTTCTGCCGCTCGTTCGGCCTCTCCTCCTCACAGTGCGAAGTGCATGTGAGGAGGAGGAGGAGGGTATTTTTTTCTCCCTGTAGGAGCAGAATCCCCAGACACAGCGTTGCCGAAGCTGTGGCCGGGGATTCCGCTCCAGGAGAAGTCCCTGACTTCACTGTCTATATATGGACAGTGACGGCAGGGACTTCTCCTGGCACGGTCCCCTACTCCTCAAACTGAATCCCCGGCGGTGTGGCCGGTGTTTCCACTCAAGGAGAAGTCCCTGACTTCACTGTTCATATATGGACACAGTGACGTCAGGGACATCTGAAGCGGCACCCCCGGAGCTGTGGCCGGTATTTCCACTCCAGGAGAAGTCCCTGACTTCACTGTTCATATATGGACACAGTGACGTCAGGGACTTCTGAAATGGAATACCCAGCGCTGTGGCCAGTGTTTCCGCTCCAGGAATAGTCCCTGACTTCACTGTGCATATATGGACACAGTGACGTCAGGGACTTCTGAAGCGGAATCCCCAGCACTGTGGCCGGTATTTCCGCTCCAGGAGAAGTCCCTGACTTCACTCTCCATATATGGAGATTGAAGTCAGGGACTTCTCCTGGAATGATTCCCTACAGTGGCGCTATCTACGGGAAGGTAGCAGGTGCCATTTATGGGGGGTGCTACGTAAAATGGTGCTGTGTAGAGCTACCTACAGGGAGGCTGTGTGGCATTACCTACAGGGGGCTGTGTGGCATTACCTACAGGGGGGCTGTGTGGCATTACCTACAGGGGGCTGTGTGGCATTACCTACAGGGAGCTATGTGGCATTACCTACAGGGGGGATGTGTGGCACTACCTACAGGGGGCTGTGTGGCACTACCTACAGGGAGGCCGTGGCAGTATCTACAGAGGGCAGTGTGTGGACTACAGAGGGAAGTGTGTGGCAAAAAATTGACAAATGTAATTCATATGTTTTTAAAACGGACAGAGAAAATAACGAATGCAAAACGGGTCAAAATCGGCCATTAAAACCGGAAACACGGCCCAGAACAGAAACGGATGCAAAACGGCCGAGCAAAACGGACCAACACTCGGACCCTGTCGTGTGAATAGAGCCTAAGTGCAGCAAGTGATAGAACAGTGATATAGAACTTCTGTCCTCACACTGCAGTGTATCCTGTGTGATGCAGCTTCAGCCTGCCTCCTCTGCAATCTGCTTGTGATAGGTTTCTTCATGTCTGTTGTTACACAGGAGACAGTGAGTAGCAGCATCTCATAGAAATACACTTTTTTAATGCAGCACAAAGATGTACAGACAGTTAGTGTGAGTCAGTGGGGTTACAACTCTGCAGCAAATCATTGTAAGAACTCACCTTTTATATGACTGCACTCCTGCTCCCTTAGATAAGGCACAAATAATTTCTTCAGCAGCACTATGTACATGGGGGGGCATAAAGAGGAACAAGGAGGATGCTGGGTGGGGAGGGGTCTCAGTTCTTCCAGGAGGGATTGATAGGTGATGATGTAATCCTGTAGTTCAGAGAAAGTCAGCCACAGAGGAGAGTGACCTCCTGTCTACACATGAGAGCATGATCTATTCTGGTGGTCAGACTGAGATCACATGACACAGCTGCCCATAATGAAAGGGTTCAAAATGTATAGATGCAACTGAGCTGGAAAGAAATAAATGACTTCTAGAATGTTGCTGGTAAGTTAGCAGGATATGTGCAAAAAAAATAAAAAAGCAACAACAATCTGCCGGAGTGCTTCTTTAATTAACCCCTTAGTGACCACTAATACGCCTTTTTACGTCGGTCACTAATGGGCTTTAGGCTAGGCTGACGCCTTTTCACGTCAGCCTAGTCTAAGTGCTGCACGGGTCTCCCGTGCTGCACGGGTCTCCCGTGCTGCACGGGTCTCCCGTGCAGGCAGGAGCCGGGGCTCTGCTGTCTGATGACAGCTGAGCTCCTGCTCCAACGCCCGCGATCGAAGTTTACTTCGATCGCGGCCGTTTAACCCGTTAAATGCCGCCGTCAATAGCGACCGCGGCATTTAACTTTGTTTACGGAGGGAGTGCGCTCCCTCTGTCACCCATCGGCGGCCCGCGAATGAAATCGCGGGTCTCCGATGGGGTGTCATGGCAGCCGGGGGCTTGATAAAAGCCCCCAGGTCTGTCCTGGACATATTCCTGTTAGGACGCGCCGGAGGCACGTCCCAACAGATTGCCTGTCAGATTTACACTGACAGGCAATAATGCTCTGGTATACGAAGTATACCAAAGCATTATAGCAGCGATCGGAATATCGCACAGTAAAGTCCCCTAGTGGGACTAATAAAATAAGTCATCAAAGTGAAATAAAGATTATTAATAAAAAGTACAGTAAAAAAATAAATAAAACCATTTTTTTCCATAAAAAGTGGTTTTATTTAGTAAAAGTGTAAAAAAAAAAAAAAGTACACATATGTGGTATCGCCGCGACCGTAATGACTCCATTAATAAAGTTAATATGTAATTTAAACCGCAAAGTGAACACCGTAAAAAAAAAACGCAAAAAAACATGGCGAAATTGCAATTTTTTTCCATTGCCCCCCAAAAAGTCATAATAAAAATGAATCAATAAGTCCCATGCACCCCAAAACAGTACCATTCAAAACTCTGTCTTGTCCCGCAGAAAACAAGCCCAAAAAATCACTACATTGATGGAAAAATAAAAAAATTACGGCTCTTGGAAAGCGACGATGCAAAAACAAATAATTTTAGTTCAAAAGAGTTTTTATTGTGCAAAAGTCGTAAAACATAAAAAAACCTCTACATATGTGCTATCGGCGTAATCGTACCGACCCATAGAATAAACTTAACATGTTATTTACGTCGCATAGTGAATGGCGTCAATTTAAAAACGCATAGAACAATGGCGGAATTTCAGGTTTTTTTTATAATCCCCCCCCCAAAAAGGTTAATAAAAGTTAATATAAAAATTATATGTTCCCAAAAATGGTGCCATTAAAAAGCACAACTAATCCCGCAAAAAACAAGTCCTCATACAGCTATGTAAACGAAAAAATAAGAACGTTATAGCTCTTTGAATGCGACTATAGAAAAACGAATAAAATAGCTTGGTCATTAGGGCCTAAAATGGGCTGGTCACTAAGGGGTTAATAAACTTGACTGTAGGAGTTATTGATGTAAATATACATTCACTGTACATTATCACTGCTTCTACCCTGATTCTTACTGTTTCTATGGTTAAAGCAGTGGCATACCGATCATAGCGGCATGGCACATTTGCTAAAGGACCCATGATGGTCTGCACCTGGCAGAGAACTTCTGTCCCTGCTTGCTTTGGCACTAATATTGTGGCTGATTTTAGCTGCCACTAGAGGAAGCTCACTGCATACAGAGTTATACAGAGTTTATTAGTATTTACAGCTCCCTCTAGTGGTGGCTTCATGCAGTCAGAATTCTATCATTTATGAAGTGAGGAAAACTAAATTAGATTTAATTTCCAGTCCACAGGGAATGGAAAAAATATTGGTCTGGATGATTCACTGCTCACTGGCTGTTTCTGGTATCATAGGACAGACAGGTAAGATTTACATACCTGCACTTTTGGGGTCTCACATTCCTTTGTATGTGATGACATTACACATTATGATCAATATACGTTATAACAAACCTGCATTCATTTGTATGGGAGATAGCTCTGTATATCATGTATTATTCACCGACCAGCTCCCACATCTGCACTTGCCTCCCCCCCCCCCCCCACCACCTCCACTCCGTAGGCTTTGACAGACTGCATTGCACTTTGCTATGGAGTCACTCGGGTGGGGGATTTAAATCCTGTGACTCTTGACACTCACTGCTTAATGGGAATGTATCACATATATTTATTTATTTTTTTACTTATTAAAACCAGATAGTGACACATATTCTTTTTTATTTTCACTACATGAGGACAGCCATCTTGCCAGATATGCTCTTAACAGCATTTAGAGATATGCTTTACAGCAGCGACCTGGACCATAGGAAACACTAGTGTAATGGCAGGAAGGAGGAGAAGGGAAAGTGAGCCCTAATCTACCCACCGCCCTGTCCCTGCCTACTTGCAACGACCCGCCCTAGGCGACGGGGTATAACTAGGCGGCGGTCCCTACGCTGTCTAAGTGCACGGGAGAACAAACAGGGAACACGCAAGGGAAGGGGCAGTAGCCACGGAACGCCGCGAGGAAACGGAGCGGTGAACGAGTAGTCAGGACCAGGATGAAGTGGAGTATACCAAAGTGAGCACGGAGAAGGAAGCAAGCCAGGGGCAAAGCAAAGCAGGTTAAGCGGAACTGCAGCAAGGCAGAAGCACGGCAGAAGCAGGCTGGAGCAAGCAGCAGTGAGGCCAGGAATCCAGAAGAATTACAAGCACTGAGGAAGAGAGCACGGCAGGTAATAAAGGACAGGGGGCGGAGCTAACTCCGACTGACCAGGCCGCGATAGGCTCTCCCACTCCTGAGCCTGCCACCCTGGTTGGTGGGAGATGGTTTCAGTCGAACAGGTCTGGCCTCAGGTGTGGATTGATTAATCCCAGGAGTATACCTAGACGTAGTACCTGGCAGATCCCTAACAACTAGTCTGGAGATGACCCACTAACTTCTGTGGGAGAGTTTTCTAGGCATGCTCCGTGACCTGTGCAAAGGTCATCATGCAGGGAGGGGGGAAGAGGGGAGCTCTGTCCATCACCTATTGTTTGTCAATGGCGGATCTTGTATATATATATATATATATATATATATATATCATCACAGGCAGGATTACACTGACAGGTAACACCTACAGTATATATACTGTATGTATATTTATATATGTGTATATATATATATATATACATATATAAATATACATACAGTATATATACTGTAGGTGTTACCTGTCAGTGTAATCCTGCCTGTGATGATAATTAAATGAGTGCTGAGAAGTGATCTCTACAGAACAGGAACGATTAGTCTATCAATTGTGTTATCTATATATAGATGTGTTATCTGTCAGTGTAATCCTGCCTGTGATGATAATGAGATGACTGATGAGAAGTGATCTCTACAGAACAGGAAGGGTCAGTCGTGAGGCTTAGTGGCTGGAGTGAAAACTGCAAGATTTTAGGATTATTTTTTACTACATATAATGAACTGAAACAATTTTAAAAAAACTCACCAAAAATCCTTTGAAAATATGTTAAACATAACAACTTGAATTAAACAATAGGTCACATTCCCTTTAAGAGTCTCTACACCGCTATGTTTCTGCACTTATCTATTGTGATGTCTCAGCTACAGACTTCTAATCCCGTCTTTCTCATCTTCTCCTTGATACCACTCCCATGTGACCTTGTGTTTGACCTTTGGCTACGTCTTGCCTCTCATCTTCTCCTTGGTACTGCTGTCATCTGACCTTCGGCTTGACCTTTGCCAAAAGACATAAGACAAAAAGAATAAAACGCTACCTAAAAAACCTCAAAATCGCCATAAAAAAGTCACAAAACATGTGGTGTTTTTCCTAAAAATGCTGCGTGTGATGCCCCCTAAATCTTGTTTTCGACTGGCGAACTTCTATAATATTGTTCTGACCTTTGTACAATATTGTTGACCTTGTTTTTAATTATTATATCAATTTTTTCATTTTGTATTCTCTTTTCCTATAGATATGAATGATGACGTGTTCACTTTCAACAAAATCTCAGATGATTCCTACGTTCGCCTCATTCCTTCGCAAAATGGTCCATTCCATGAACTAAGTCTCTGCCTGAGATTCAAAGCGATTCTCAAAAAGCGGTTGATCGTGTTTTCATTGGCTACTGAGGACGTACCAAATTCTTTCCGAATTATGTTGTTTCCCCAATCCCACGAACAAGTTACATTGACGATGTCTAAGATCCTCCCTATCCGCCTACATAGGGCAAATTTCAATGAATGGACCGGCATGTGTGTTGGGTGGAGTTCTTATACTGGAGATGTAGCATTATGGGTCAATCAGGACTTTTACCAAAGCAAAAATTTCAATAAACTCCCCGTTACTGGTGTCCCTTATATTATCATTGGGCAGGAACAGGATCTATACGGAGGAGGGTTTAACGAATTGCAGTGCTTCCAGGGTGATATTGCCGATATCAATATGTGGAATAAGAGTCTTTCCAATGAGGAAATGATAGATTTTATTAATTACGATAACATAACGGGTAATGTGATTACCTGGAGGGCCCTGAAGTTTAATGCGAGAGGAAGTGTCACTATAAATACTGCCCCTTGTCTGCCTATTGATTAATTCTACTGTATACAAAAACTCCATAATTAAACAAGTTCTCCACCTACATATATAGAAAAATCTGATTAAAAGTGCAAAGCCTGCATGATGAATAAAACATGATCAACTAGGGGTCGCTATAGTAACGTGTCGTCCATAGTGACCTCTGGTTTCTGGAAGGTAGCTGACGTCATGCAGACGTGTAAATAGAGATGAGGTGGGCGCAAAAAAGGTTTAATCTCCAGCAGTGGAAGGCTTCTTCACTGTAAGAGCAGTAAAGACGTAATATAGTCACCCCAGCAACTGAATATAGCAGAAACAGGTGATCGCTTCATGATGCTCCTTGAAACAAAATAACATAAATGCTTATGTAACAGTATGTAAACATGTAATGCTATAAATCAACATTTTTATTCCGTTAAAATGTATTTATGACTTTTCTTCAGAACCTTTGCACAGATGTCCCTCAGGATCGACCATTACAAGATTTATCAAAACTATCTAATAGAAAAACTGCTTTCCGCTGTAAAAAAAAAAAAAAGAGGCATTTGCATTCCCACATCCTTGGGTTCATGTGGGCTGTTATGTGGCAATTTGTACCATTCTGTAGGTGACCCTTCTATGCGCGTACCAATCCAAGTAGACACCCGGATGTGATATGGGAGTAACATACACAAGATTGACAGACAGAACATGTCTAGTTCTATAGGAAGTAGAGGGAATTTATCACTGATCGACTAGATAGACTTGGGCCCCAAAAGAGGTCTGAGGGCCACCCTATAATCTTCTTTCTAATAGGTTTTTAGCGACACAACCCATAAGAAAAAGTCCCTAGTGGCAAGCGATGGCTCCAAAGTCACCTCCACATGGGGTGGTATTCTGCAGGATCTGTTGTATTAGGGGTCCTTTATAGTGTAGGCGCCTGGGATGGGCCAGTCTGACCCTGTGGACAACTTTTATTGTTTTAAAGAGGACCTATAACCTCTCCTGACAGATCATTTAAGTAAATACTTGTATTCCATATAAAATAATGTTTTTTTGTTTTTTTTAGAACTCTGAGTTGTGCCGTTCCTCTGTTATTCCTCCTAGAAATGTATGAAAAAATTGACAACTGGTTGTTACCATTCCTCTTGTCAGAAGGGTGTGTCCCTACACAGTCTGAGACTGTCAGTCCTGATTGGACATTTTCAGTTTATGTAGAGCCACACCCCCATCTGGTAATTGTCAATTTATTAATACATTTCTAAGAGGAATAACAGAGGAATAACATGAGTTTTAAGAATGCTACAGACTTGTTATTTCATGGGGAATTGAAGTATTTATTAAAACAGACATGTCAGGAGAGGTGACAGGTCCTATTTAAAGCTTTTTATAAAAAGTGGAACATGAACTTCCTTTTATCTGATTACATTTCATGCTACATAGTTGTGTTATGTTTGTGTTGTCATACAAATGTTGCGGACATAGAAGGACACGGACATTAACCCTTCCTATACCCTAGACCACCTAGGATCTTTAGGATAGGCCATCAATGTTTGTTCAGTGAGGGTCTGACCTCAGGGACCTGTGCTTGGTACAGCAGCTCTACCCCTTCACTTCAATAATGCAGAATAGGATGAGCTGCAGTATCGGGGTCAGCCACGTACAGACGAGGCACTGCGCTGGTGTCAACAATGAAGTGACACTGTAATGGGCACATGGAAATAGTCAAACACCCTTTGCTCTGCGGCTGCAGTTAGATTGGCTATATTTATTTTTTCACAGCCCATTCTATTATTTCTGCTATTACTCATGACATACGGTACAGTAAGTTACCTCACGACCTCCTCTATAGGAATTGAAATGCATATGCAGCTGAGCCAAATGCACATTTTGAAGGGGTATTGGGGTAAACAATCTTCATCTGCTGAAAGGTACAATAGGAAACATCTGCAAGTGGAACAGTAACTTTCTAGCTTTTTGGAAGTCTGACCACAATTTTGTTCCAGTCACAAGTTCCTTGTCAAACTCCTGGTGGTCTAGAGTGGTTTAGCAGTTAATGCCTAATACCTCTGTTGGTCTAAAGTAAAGAAGGGGTTAGTATTGATATACATTGTACGTGGTGGTTATGGGTTAATATCTATTATCCCTGTCTTAGGAGGTCACTTTTGTCAGTTAGTGAAATTTTTGATCTGCTAGATCTGCCCCAGTCACCTGTAAATGTTATTATTATCTGCTAGATCTTCCCCGGTCATCTGTAAGTTCTATTATTATCTGCTAGATCTGCCACAGTCACCTGTAAGTGTTGTTGTTATTATTATCTGCTCAACCTGCCCCAGTCACCTGTAAGTGTTATTATCTGCTAGATATTCCCCGGTCACCAGTAAGTTCTATTATTTGCTATATCTGTCCTGGTCACCTGTAAGTGTTATTACTATCTACTAGATCTCCCTGGTCACCTGTAAGTGTTATTACTATTTGCTAGATCTACCCCGGTCACCTGTAAGTGCTATTATTATCTAATAGATCTGACCTGGTCACGTGTAAGTGTCATTATAATCTGCTAGATATGCCCCAGTCACCTGTAAGTGTTATTATCTGCTAGATATTCCCCGCTCACCTGTAAGTTCTATTATTTGCTATATTTGCCCCGGTCACCTGTAAGTGTTATTATTATCTGTTAGATCTTCCCCAGTCGCCTGTAAGTTCTATTATCTACTAGATCTGCCCTGGCCACCTGTAAGTGCTATTATCATCTGCTAGATCTGCCCAGGTCACATGTAAGTGTTATTATCTGGTAGATCAGCCTGGTCACCTGTAAGTGTTATTACTATCTACTAGATCTCCCTGGCCACCTGTAAGTGTTATTACTATCTGCTAGATCTACCCCGGTCACCTGTAAGTGCTATTATTATCTACTAGATCTGACCTGGTCACCTGTAAGTGTCATTATAATCTGCTAGATCTGCCCTGGTCAGCAGTAAGTGGTATTATTATCTGCTAGATCTGTGCCGGTCACCTGTAAATGTTATTACTATCTGCAAGATCTACCCCGGTCACCTGTTAGTGTTATTATTGCGAAGTGAAAGTATCTAGGAGTAACAATAGCTCAGCCACGAAGCAATAGACTACACAAACTCACAGAGCACTGCTGGCAGAGGCTGAAGCACGTGGCACAGGAAAATTGCCTATACTCTGTTGTATCACTTGTCACGGCGTGGGGTGTGGACCCTCTGAGCGGGATAGGAGCTGGCCAAACAGGTACAATACAATGTCTATAGTCCAGAAAGGGTACCTGAGGCAATGTAGACAGTAGCGGTGGATTCAGGCTAAGATGAGGCTCCGACAGTAGACAGACACCCGGCGGGGTGTGACACAATAGATGAAGCAGAAGACACCACTCCAACTCTTGACAGGACAGAGGCACAGTAGCACAGGATACAGGGTACAGGCAGCAGGAACGGGTAACACTGGGAACTGGAAAACACTTGGAGACCATTTGCAATGACAAACTTTGGGTAACACAACAACGCTCAGGCAGTGATCAAGAGGGCAGAGCCCCTTTTATAGTCCAGCAGCATTCTGGTCTAACTGCAGATATTCTACAACTGTGAGCCCAGTGGCCCTTTAAGGCTGTGCACGCGCGTGCACACGGGCCCTGCGGGAGACAGTGTCTGGACCAGGAAGTGAGTGCCGACATCTCTCATGAGGGAGATGCCACCGAGAACTCACTCGTCCATGGCCGCGGCTGTCAGAGGGTAAGTCAGGACGATGGTCCGTGGCCATAGACGTTACTTACATCACTCACTACAGAGATTCAAAAGAGCTGTGTATCAGGTTTCCATGGTCGCTACACACAAGCCTAAGATCACCATACATAATGCCAAGTGGCAGCTGGAGTGGTGTAAAGAACGCCGCCACTGGATACGTTACTCATAGTCTTCCGTATTACAGAAAACGTGTACCGCGCAGTCTACTTTTTTTGCAGTATCCGGCAAAATAGAATTGTGTGGTCTACTACGCTATTCCATCCTTAAAAAAAAAGGTATATAGAGAATACCAGCTAATGGAGCCCTATGGACATGTTTTGCGTGTACGTCAGAATCTCTCCTGACATAGACGATAAAACAAAAAAACACATGTGAACAGGGCCTTAATAAATAGGCGCATCTTACTCCAGCAATCAGTATATTAAGATGGGCGCATGAAACGCCAGTCTTAATTAATCTTCCCTAGTGTTGCAAAGGTCAAATAGCCATGATGGAGCGGTTACACGTGGCTCTCAGGCAGGTGCGTAACTAGGAAAGACTGGGCCCCATAGCAAACTTTTGACTGGGGCCCCCCCTCCCTTGGGTGTCACACAACCGCCCCTTGTAGATAGTGCTTTTTTACGGCCCCCCCTGTAGATAACGCCATACAGCCCCCCTGTAGATAACGCCATACAGCCCCCTCTGTAGATAACGCAATATAGCCCCCTCTGTAGATAACGCCATACAGCCCCCTCTGTAGATAACGCCATACAGCTCCCTCTGTAGATAGCACCATACAGCCCCCTCTGTACATAACGCCATACAGCCCCCTCTGTAGATAGCACCATACAGCCCCCTCTGTAGATAACGCCATACAGCCCCCACTGTAGAGAACAGATATCTACAAAGGGGGCTGTATGGAGTTATCTACAGGGGGAGGGCTGTATGGCGTTATCTACAGGGTGGCTGTATGGAGTTATCTACAGAGTGGGCTGTATGGAGTTATCTACAGGGGGGCTGTATGGCGTTATCTACAGGGGGGCTGTATGGCGTTATCTACAGAGGGGGCTGTATGTCGTTCTCTACAGTAGGGGCTGTATGGCATTATCTACAGAGGGGGCTGTATGGAGTTATCTACAGAGGGGGCTGTATGGAGTTATCTACAGGGGGGCTGTATGGCGTTATCTACAGGGGGGCTGTATAGCGCTATCTACAGAGGAGGCTGTATGGCGTTATCTACAGGGGGGCTGTATGGCGTTATCTACAGGTGAGGCTGTATGGCGTTATCTACAGGGGGGTGTATGGCGTCCTCTACAGTGGGGGCTTTATGGCGCTATCTACAGAGGGGGCTGTATGGAGTTATCTACAGAGGGGGCTGTATGGCGTTATCTACAGGGTGGCTGTATGGAGTTATCTACAGAGGGGGCTGTATGGAGTTATCTACAGGGGGGCTGTATGGCGTTATCTACAGGGGGGCTGTATGGCGTTATCTACAGAGGGGGCTGTATGTCGTTCTCTACAGTAGGGGCTGTATGGCATTATCTACAGAGGGGGCTGTATGGAGTTATCTACAGAGGGGGCTGTATGGAGTTATCTACATGGGGGCTGTATGGCGTTATCTACAGGGGGGCTGTATAGCGCTATCTACAGAGGAGGCTGTATGGCGTTATCTACAGGGGGGCTGTATGGCGTTATCTACAGGGGGGTGTATGGCATCATCTACAGGGGGGGCTGTATAGCATTATCTACAGAGGGGGCTGTATGGAGTTATCTACAGAGGGGGCTGTATGGAGTTATCTACAGGGGGGCTGTATGGCTGTACAGCCCCCTCTATAGATAGCGCCATACAGCCCCCACTGTAGATAACGCCATACAGCCCCCCCTGTAGGTAACGCCATACAGCCCCCCTGTAGGTAACGTGCAGCCCCCCTGTAGATAACTCCATACAGCCCCCTCTGTAGATAGCACCATACAGCCCCTTCTGTAGATAACGCCATACAGCCCCCACTGTAGAGAACAGATATCTACATAGGGGGCTGTATGGCGTTATCTACAGGGGGAGGGCTGTATGGCGTTATCTACAGGGGGGCTGTATGGCGTTATCTACAGAGGGGGTTGTATGGCGTTATCTACAGGGGGGCTGTATGGCGTTATCTACAGGGGGAGCTGTATGGCGTTATCTACAGGGGGGTGTATGGCGTTATCTACATGGGGGGCTGTATGGCGTTATCTACAGAGGGGGCTGTATGGCGTTCTCTACAGTGGGGACTGTATGGCGTTATCTACAGAGGGGGCTGTATGGCGCTATCTACAGAGGGGGCTGTATGGAGTTATCTACAGAGGGGGATGTATGGAGTTATCTACAGAGGGGACTGTATGGCATTATCTACAGGGGGGGCTGTATGGAGTTATTTACAGGGGGGGCTGTATGGCGTTATCTACAGGGGGGCTGTATGGCGTTATCTACAGAGGGGGCTGTATGGTGTTATTAACAGAGGGGGCTGTATGGCGTTATCTACAGAGGGGGCTGTATGGAGTTATCTACAGAGGGGGCTGTATGGAGTTATCTACAGGGGGGTCTGTATGGCGTTATCTACAGGGGGGCTGTATGGCGTTATCTACAGAGGGGGCTGTATGGCGTTCTGTACAGAGGGGGCTGTATGGCGCTAACGCCATACAGCCCCCACTGTAGAGAACGCCATACAGCCCCCACTGTAGAGAACGCTATACAGTCCCCCCTGTAGGTAACGCCATACAGCCCCCCTGTAGGTAATGCCATACAGCCCCCCTGTAGATAACTCCATGCAGCCCCCTCTGTAGATAGCGCCATACAGCCCCCACTGTAGATAACACCATACAGCCCCCTCTGTAGATAACGCCATACAGCCCCATTGTAGGTAGCGCTATACAGCCCCCCCTGTAGGTAACGCTATACAGCACCCCAGTAGGTAACGCCATGCAGCCTCAACTCCCCAAAAACATCTGACCTACAGTGTGTCCTACATAAGACATGTATCCCCTATCCACAGGATAGGGGATACATGTGTGATCGCTGGCAGCGATAGGGAGAACGGGGGACCGAAAGTCCCCCCGAAGTTCTCCATGACTAACCTCTGACTTCTGGCATCTGCGCAGCTCAATAAAAATGAAAGGAGCGCTGGTCACGCATGCGCACAAGCGAGACCGGCGCTCCATTCATTTCTACGGAGCTGCCGACACAGACCCCTGAAATCCGAGGTTTGTGATGGAGAACTTCAGGGGACTTTCAGTCCCCAATTCTCCCTATCAATGCCAGCAATCACACATGTATCCCCTATCCTGTGGATAGGGGATACATGTCTTTTGTTTAATGGCAGAGCGGGGAGATACCTCCCTGCTCTGCCGTAGTGTTCAGTGGCGTCGCGCTGTAGCAGCCATAGCAGCCTCCGGCGACACGGGCCCCCTCATGCCGCGGGCCCCGTAGCAGCCGCTACGGCTGCTACGGCGGTAGTTACGCCACTGCTCCCTATCAATGCCAGCGATCACACATGTATCCCCTATCCTGTGGATGGGGGATACATGTCTTTTGTTTAACGGCAGAGCGTGGAGATACCTCCCTGCTCTGCCGTAGTGTTCAGTGGCGTCACGCTGTAGCAGCCATAGCAGCCTCCGGCGACACAGGCCCCCTCATGCCGCGGGCCCAGTAGCAGCCGCTACGGCTGCTACGGCGGTAGTTACGCCACTGCTCTCAGGGGTAAGGTCATGCAGTCGACTATGGTATTCATTCTGTCAAAACGACGAAACCCTTGTACAACTGAGACAAATGTAAACCATTTGCACCGGATCCGTCACCATTGAAACCAATGGTGATGCAAACGGAAACCTATGATTTACGTTTGTTTAAGTCAGGGTTCCGGAATGACGGGAAGCTCCGACGGAACGTTGGAACGGAACCTTGACGCAGATGTGAACGAAGCCTAACATGTCTATCATGCATGTGCCTCTTTGATAATATTAGTAAATCTGCCCCTATGTTTCTTGTATCACCTTGATGCCCCACTTATTACAAAGCAGTATAAAATATGCTATAAAATAAAGTAGTACTGAGTCTGAAACTTCTACTTTCTATCTGTGGAAGTCACATTGTATATCTGGAATTGTGGAATGAGAAAAAAGGATTACTTTAGTAAATAGGTCCTACCGCTAAGATTAATCTCATGTGGAGCATAAGTATTTACTATAACAGACATACCAGGAGAAGTCACAGCTACTCTTTAAATACAGTAACTCACAGGTGACATATTTTCCCATTGGAGACGTTCTCTTTTCCTTTCTTCTCCATCCGGCCCAGACATCCATGATCTGCTCTGACCACTGCAGAGTTTCTTGCCCACACATCTTTGGCACCTTGCTTCTACAGAAATAGCAAACCTCTATAGCAACACAAATATATTTAGACCCCCCAAACCAGACCCCTAAATTAATTCGGACCATAGACCAGACCCCTTAAAATAATAAGACCCCAGACTAAACTTCTAAAATAATTCAGATTCCAGACCAAACCCCTAAATTAATCAGACCCCAGATCAGACCCCCTAAAGTAATCATCTCCAGACCCCATAAATTAATTAGATTATAGATCAGATGTTATATGCGCGGCTTCTCGCTCCCTTGACCTCTTCAGGTCCAGGCACCCATAAATCGAATAGACAGCGGATAATCACAAAATCGGTGCAGGGTTATATTCGGGCGAATTACCCCATCGCCTCCCCCTACCTAAATCCGCCCCCTGTCGCATCTCCCTCAGAACACAGATGAAGTTGAAGGCAGCAGGTCTCCGATGTAGGTCTACAGTAGGAGGGGCACTGATTTTGTGGTTGTAACATAAGATAAGAGATTTTGTGTATTGTGATATGGGAAAGTATTCTGCAGGCGCACCCAGTGATTAAATAGTTCATCATTATACGCATAATACTCCACGTAATACTAAACATAACAATGCACATAATACTACATGTAATACTCCACGTAATACTCAATGTAATACTCCACGTAATACTCCACTTTATGATACACATAATACTAAACATTAGGACCCGGTAATTCTGCCTTCACCATATAAGATGTTATGTAGACAGGAGTCTTACCTTCTACTCTTTATCAGAGCTGTGTCCATGTATTAAGCAGACACGTTCTTTATATATACATGACATGTCAGGAATGTAAACTGGAAATTCCGCCTTGTATTGTGTTGCTAGTTATACAAGAAAAGCTAGAAAAAGTATTCACCCCCTCTCCTCCCCGGGGATGTTTTATGTTGTACTGTGACATTTTATAATTGCCATGGCTGCAGTGCAGAGATTGTAAAGGCACTGCGGCTATAAATGATACCATCGCAGAGCCCTTATAGACTTTTAACATTAATTAGGTTATAGAGAATAAGAATAAAAGTTTTGTTTTAAAATGATACAATAAATCTATTAAGGATCTATTGATTGAGAGAGCAGAAATAGGTTTATTTTCTTGCCTTAGGCAAACTGTTGGTGTACTTGTATTGTAGTTCTACGCTTAATTTTTCGTTGTGTGTCCAGTGTAGGCAGGCACATTAACGTTAACGGGCCCGCCTCTTCCGTCCTGCAGAAGGCTTAGAATGCAGGCCAGAGGAGGTCTGTAGCCTGCACCGCTTTGTGTGACATGCAAATGGAGTTAGGTGAATATTTTAGCTTGTATTTTTTATTTTTACCAGTACTATTAGTTTCGGGGGTACTTTGGGCAACACATTGGGCACTATTAATGTTGGGGAACAATTTAATGATAATGTGGCTTTGGCACAATTATTTTGGGGGGCACTAGGTGGGCACTAGTAATTTTGGGGGCTCTATGGGAGCACTGTTTGGCACTAGAGTATAATGCTTGGGAGATACTGATGGCACTAATACTGTTGGGGCATTATCTGCTTTGCTCCATTATTGTTGGGGCACTGTGTGTGGCACTGATTACTGTCAGGGGCTGCATTTGTGGAAGTAATTATAGTCAGGGGCACTGTGTTTTCACAATTATTTGGGGGGCACTGTGTGTGGCACTATTATTTTTTGGGCACTATCTGTATGGCAATATTATTTTTGGAGTGGCTATAATTATGTCACTATTATCCCTGCAGTATTTCATTTGGTGGCATTGTGCAAAGATGTC
Source organism: Rhinoderma darwinii (assembly GCF_050947455.1). Classification (NCBI taxonomy): domain Eukaryota; kingdom Metazoa; phylum Chordata; class Amphibia; order Anura; family Rhinodermatidae; genus Rhinoderma; species Rhinoderma darwinii. The sequence goes on along the minus strand of NC_134698.1, from coordinate 10,395,901 downwards.
TGGGCAGCAAACTCTGCAAAGAGGAGTCGTGACTGGAAGAAGCTTCATGGTGGTCTGGGCCGGATAGTGAAGATTAGGAAATAGATCAACTCCAATCAGAGAAGATGTCACCTGTGAGTCACTGGATCTAATTGTTATGTATTATGCCCATGACTGTGTCAGATCATTGCTGTGTTTTGTATGTTCTGTAGCACTGTATTTAATTTAAATAGGCACTGCATTTTGAACAAACTTTGCATAAATCAATAGTTCAAGTGAATATAAGAAACTTTGTATTATATCTTATTAGTGAAAGTGCCTCTTTCTCTACTTATAGAATTAGGCTCCTTTCCTCCTCATCCCCTCTCCTAACTGTTCACTCACCCTGAATTTACTGTTATATTCATCTAGTCCAGACGGACTATCAGCTCACTGAGAGATTAGGTTACAGCTGTCCATAAAAGTCTATGGAGAGGGGAGGATGGAGGAGGGAGCAGGAGCATAGTGAGAGAGAGAGGCAGAGAGACACAGACACTGCTGCAGCTCATAGTAAGTGTTAGGCCATGTTCACATGGCATAATTTGGAGGCTTAAAAAACGATGCATAATACACATCAAGAACACAAGCATTTTTAAGCTGAATATGTGTATTTTGATGTGTGTTCGTAAAATGCGTCAAAATACAAACTGAATATACACTGTGTGAACAAGGTCTTATATCTCACCACAGTGCTGGATTCACAGCTAAACTGCTCATTACTGCTTTATGATATCTTCCATGGTGCTGCTGTTTCTATATGTATGCTACAGAGACAGGAGAGCAGGATGTTCTCTTCTCTAAGTGTGCTGGGAATGGGAGTCATGGTAGCAGTTAGGCTCCATCCACTAGCTTATGGAAAATTGAGAATTAGAGATAGATGCTGCCAACTAGTTTAGAGACAAGGTGAGCCACCATTGCTAGTATTGCAACATTTCAAAAGACTGTACCGCTTACCTATGAGAAGTATATTAACAACTCCCTTGTGGCCATTTTTTCAATACCATCTGCTTGGGGAAAACTACTGTTAATTCATCATACCTGGGTTTTCTGTCATTACGAGGGGCAAAACCTGCCATTTCTTACCCCGAGAGTTACACACCACTTATTTGACTGTCAGCCCCTACTCCAAGCTTTATTGTGGCAAAGAGGACTTCTCTCTCATCAGAGCCGTATACAGCTGCACTTTCTATACAGACAAATGGTATAGGCTCCCTCTTTTTTTCGTTGATCAGTATCTATGAAAACAAAATTTGTGCTCCAGTGTTGTTACACAGTAAAGCATAAAACATCCCTGGGGAGGAGAGGGGGTGAATACTTTTTCTAGTTTTTCTTGTGTAACTAGTAAATAAATACAAGGCGGAATTTCCAGTTTACATTCCTGACATCTCATGTATATATAAAGAACGTGTCTGCTTAATACATGGACACAGCTCTGATAAAGAGTAGAAGGTAAGACTCCTGTCTACATAACATCTTATATGGTGAAGGCAGAATTACCGGGTCCTAATGTGGAGCATTATGTGTATTATAAAGTGGAGTATTACGTGGAGTATTACATTGAGTATTACGTGGAGTATTATGTGGAGTATTATGTGGAGTATTATGTGTATTATAAAGTGGAGTATTACATGGAGTATTACGTGTAGTATTACGTGGAGTATTACATGGAGTGTTACGTGGAGTGTTACGTGGAGTGTTACGTGGAGTGTTACGTGGAGTGTTACGTGAAGTGTTATGTGAAGTGTTATGTGGAGTATTATGTGGAGCATTACGTGTAGTATTACGTGGAGTGTTATGTGGAGTGTTATGTGTAGTATTTTGTGGTGTGTTATGTGGAGTTTAAAGAGGCTCTGTCACCACATTATAAGTGGCCTATCTTGTACATGATGTGATCGGCGCTGTAATGTAGATTACAGCAGTGTTTTTTATTTAGTTATGACCTATATTAGCTTTATGCTAATGAGTTTCTTATTGGACAACTGGGTGTGTTTTAATTTTTGACCAAGTGGGCGTTGTGGAGAGAAGTGTATGACGCTGACCAATCAGTGACCAATCAGCGTCATACACTTCTGCCCATTCATTTACACAGCACATAGCGATATAGCTATATCGCTATGTGCAGCCACATAAACATACTATAACGCTACTCATGTGTCATGACAATGAATATACATCACTACCAGCCAGGACGTGATGTATAATCACAATCCTGGCACTTCTGTAGCGTCTCTGTGAGATTTACAGCAAAGCAAGTGTAATCTCGTTTTAAATTACAGGTTACATCGTAATCTTGCGAGATTACACCTGCCTTGCTGTATATATCACAGAGACGCTACAGAAGTGTCAGGATTCTGAATACACATACTGTCCTGACTGGAGGTAATGTATATTCATTGTCAGGACACTGCAGTAACGTTATAGTGTGTTTATGTGGCTGCACATAGTGATATAGCTATATCGCTATGTGCTGTGTAAATGAATGGTGAGAAGTGTATGACGCTGATTGGTCACTGATTGGTCAGCGTCATACACTTCTCTCCACAACGCCCACTTGGCCATATAGTAAAACACGGCCAGTTGTCCATTAAGAAACTCATTAGCATAAAGCTAAAATAGGTCATAACTAGGTGAAAATTTATAGTTTTTCTAAATAAAAACCACTGCTGTAATCTACATTACAGCGCCGATCAAATTATGCAGGAGTTAGGGCATTTATAATGTGGTGACAGAGCCTCTTTAAGTTGATATGCAGTAAACAGAAAAAATGGGCAAGTGTAAGAATCTGAGCAACAAGGGCCAAATTGTAATATCTAGACGACTGGGTCAGAGCATCTCCAAAACGGCTTGTCTTGTGTGGTGTTCCCGGTATACAGTGGTTAGTACCTACCAAAAGTGGTCCGAGGAAGATAAAGCTGTGAATCTGCAACAGGGTGCCCGATGCTTATCGATGCATATGGGGAGAAGGGCTAGCCCGACAGATCTAAACGTCAAAAATGATAATTTTTCTAAATAAAAAACACTGTTGTGATCTACATTACAGCGCCGATCACATTATGTAGAAGATAGGCCACTTATAATGTGGTGACAGAGCCTCTTTAATGTGGAGTATTATGTGGAGAGTTATGTGGAGAATTATGTGGAGTATTATGTGGAGTGTTATGTCTAGTATTATGTGGATTGTTATGTGGAGTATTATGTGGAGTATTATGTGAAGTGTTATGTCTAGTATTATGTGGATTGTTATGTGGAGTATTATGTGGAGAGTTATGTGGAGAATTATGTGGAGTATTATGTGGAGTGTTATGTCTAGTATTATGTGGATTGTTATGTGGAGCATTATGTGGAGTATTATATGTAGTTTTATGTGGAGTATTATGTAAAGTGTTATGTGTAGTATTATATGGAGTATTATGTGGAGTAATATGTGGAGTGTTATGTGGAGTATTATGTAAAGTGTTATGTGTAGTATTATATGGAGTATTATGTGGAGTAATATGTGGAGTGTTATGTGGAGTATTATGTAGAGTATTATGTGTAGTATTATGTGGAGTATTATATACATACAGTGAACAGTGAAGTCAGGGACTTCACCTGGAGCGGAAACACCAGCCACAGGGTCGGGAATTCCGCTTCAGAAGTGCCTGACGTCACTGTGTTCATATATGGATAGTGAAGTCAGGGACTTCTCCTGGAGCGGAAACACCGGCCACAGAGTTGGGGATTCCGCTTCAGAAGAGCCTGACGTCACTGTGTCCATATGGGCACATCTCTCTCTTTACCCTAAAAATGGCCCTCTCCAGAAATAATCCTTCTCTCTGCAGAGCACCAGGAACATTGGGACTTGGATTGAGTTTTATATAAAATACTTGAATATTTTGAAAACTAAAACATTTGCATCGACTTACCGGACGCTTATTGCATTTATTTTTTTATCCACAGAAAAATGAAAAACATTTCCATTCTGCTTGTGCTTTTCTCCGGATGTTTAGCACTGAAAGGTAAATACACGTCTAATCGGAACCTTATACTGTATGTCTCCACCTGTATGATTGTGGCACCGAGTTGTAACATTTGGTTTAGCAATTATTTTTTACAAATGGCCAGAAAGTCGAAAGGTGTAGACAGTCCATTCTATGATTCCTGACTAATCTCCTAGCAAAGGTGGTGCTGTCATTCATTGCTGACAGGTAGGACACTTCCACGCCTGATGCATGCATGGCCTGTGACGGGGGCCCAGGCCATGAGTCGGGGTTGGTGGAGAGACTCACTGGCTAAAGTAGCCCACTTCAGGAGAAAGTTTTTGGCCCCTCCACCTGGGTAAAAATATTGCAAACACGGGTATAATAACAAATCAAAACTTTACTGGTCACTTCACTTTCATAAGACCTCAGGGGCTTCTGTCCCGCTTGGCAACTCGGCTCTCAACAGCCCTTTCAGCAGCTTCCGACCTGCCTGGCAATTCGGCACTGCACGCCTTAAACTCTGTAAATCCGGGTGGTCAACTGTTGCGATAATTCCAATCATATCTTTAGGAACTACAGGCCTATATTTACTACAGGATTGGGAAGAAGTCTCTCTCTGATCACCAGTAAAATGCCAAACCCTTGGCATTAACCTTCTCACCCTTTTATCTCATCCTGTGAGGCTCCACCCTTCTCTCCGAGACTGCGTGCCTACGCTTGCGCGTTTTGGATGTTACTGTACTACAGTAGCTGGGACCACTCGCAACATGGCACCTGGGAACGACACTTCCCAGAGCAGATAATACCCAATACCCAAAGACGTTACCTTGCAATAAAAGATTTTCGCCCCAGAGGAAGTCATCGCCCCAGAGGAAGTCATCGCCCCAGAGGAAGTCCTCACCATAGAAACACATTTAACTACATGAACATAATACAATTACATTGTTTTCCCATCTTACACACATCGTCTGTTTTTCTTTGGAGTGCGAAGGACCCCCCATTTTCCTAATACGTGGGAGTCGCAGAAGTGGAAGCCCCATGTATACTGTCGATATGCCATAAATGCCTCATATGGGACTAGTCCTTAAAGTTTTATTGCAGCCCTTGGGAGTGGTATAATCTGACAATGTGGCCCTTGGACCAAATGAAGATTGTGCACCCCTGCTATATACTGACAATGTGAGGATTGGCTGACTTTTTCTGAGAAGCTGATTTAATCCCTTCCCGACATCCACCGTATAAATATGGCGCATGTAGGGTGTGGGAGAATTAAGTGGGCTCATGGGCTGAGCCCGCTCCATAGAATGAGCGTGTCGCCTCTATCTTATAGACAACACTTCAAGGTAATGAGCGGGACCCCGCTCAAGTGCGATCCTGAGAGTTTAACCCCTTAAATGCCGCGGTCTATAGTGATTGTGGCATTTAAGTGGTTGGAAACAGGGCATCATAGGAGACTGTCAGTGTAACTACAGTGGATATAAAAAGTCTACACACCCCTGTTAAAAATGCAAGTTTTTTGTCATGTTACAAAATCAGTACAAGATGAATAATTTCAGAACTTTTTCCACCTTTAATGTGACCCATAATCTCTACAATTGTATTGAAAAACAAACTGAAATCATTTAGGGTGGAAAAATAAAAATAAACAAAAATAATGTGGTTGCATAAATCTGCACACCCTTAAACTAATACTTTGTTGAATTCCCCTTTGACTTTATGACAGCATTCAGTCTTTTTGGGTAGAAGTCTATCAGCATGGCACATCTTGACTTGGCAATTGTTGCACACTTTTCCTTGCAAAAGCGCCCCAAATTTTTCAGATTGCGAAGGCATCTCCTGTGTGCAGCCCTCTTCAGGTCGCCCACATATTTTCAATGGGATTCTGGTCTGGGCTCTGGCTGGGCCATTGCAAAACTTTGATCTTCTTCTGGTGAAGCCATTTCTTTGCTGAATTGGAGGTTTTGCTTTGGGTCGTTGTCGTGCTGACAGGTGAAATTCCTCTTCATCTTCAGCTTTTTAGCAGAGGCCTGCAGGTTTTGTGCCAATATTGCCTGATATTTGGAACTGTTCATAATTCGATCCACCTTGACTAAAGCCCCAGTTCCAGCAACAGAAAAACAGCCCCAAAGCATAATTCTGCCCCCACCATGTTCCATAATGCTGCCTCTGCCATGCTCCATAATGCTACTTCCACCATGCTCCATAATGCTGCCTTCAGCATGATCCATAATGCTGCCTCCACCATGCTTCACTGTGGGTAAGGTGTTATTTTGGTGATGTACAGTGTTGGCTTTGCGCCAAACATACCTTTTGGAATTATGACCAAAAAGTTCAACCTTGGTCTCATCAGACCATAACATGTTTTCCCACATGCTTTGGGCAGACTTGATGTAGGTCTTTGCAAAACATAGGCGGGCTTCGATGTTTTTCTTTGTTAGAAAAAGCTTCTGTCTTGTCACCCTACCCCACAGTTCAGACATATGAGGAATACGGGAGATTATTGTCACATGCACTACACAACCAGTACCTCCAGAAAGTCCTACAGCTCCTTTAATGTTGCTGTAGGCCTCTTGATATCCTCCCTGACCAGTTTTCGTCTTGTCTTTTCATCAAGTTTTGAGGGACGTCCAGTTCTTGGTAATGTCACTGTTGTGCCAAAAGTAAGCCACTTCTTGATGACCGTCTTCACTGTGTTTCATGGTCTACCTAATGCGTTGGAAATTCTTTGGTACCCTTCTCCTGACTGATGGCTTTCAACAATCAGATCCCTTTGATGTGTTGTAAGCTTTTTACGTTCCATGGTTTTTGCTGTCACATGCAACAAAGAAAATGTCAAATCCTAATAGAACAGCTGAACTTTATATTGGGTTACCCAGAATCACTTAAAATAATGGCAGCTGTGTACTGACTAGTATTTAACATGAGTTTAAATGTGATTGGCTAATTCTCAACACAACCACATCCCCAATTATAAGAGGGTGTTCAAATTTATGCAAAGACATTATTGTAGTTTTGTTATTTTTTTCCCCTCTAAAAGATTTCCGTTTGTTTTTCAAAAGAATTGTGCAAATTACGGGTCACATTAAAGGTGGAAAAAGTTCTGAAATGATTCATCTTGTACAGACATTTTGACATGACAAAAACCTGGCATTTTAACCCCTGGTGTGTAGACTTTTTATGTCCACTGTACATTAGTATTGTAGTATATCACACAAGCAATCCAGCGATCACTGGTTCAAGTTCCCCTAGGGGGACTAGTAAAAACATTTAAATGCAGTACAATTACATTTTTTTAATATATATATATATATATATATATATATATATATATATATATATATATATATAAAATATTAAAATTTCAAATACCCCCCTTTCCCATTTTACCGCAAACGCAATATAAAAAAATTAACATAACTGGTGTCGCCATGTCCGTAAAAGTCAGACCTATTACAATATATCATTATTTATCCTGCACGGTGAACGCCATAAAAAAAATAAAAATTCAAACTCCACAATCGCTGTTTTTTGGTCACTTCATCTCCAACAAAAAATGGAATAAAAAGTGATCAACAAGTTTCATGTACCCCAAAATGGTACCAGTAGAAACTACAGCTCACCATGGAAAGAATAAGCCCCTATACCGCTCAATCGACGGTAAAAAAAAAACATGGCGACAAATTTTATTTTTAACAATTAGTTTTTCCTTGTAAAAGTAGTAAAACATTAAAAAATATATATAAATTTGGTATCACCGTTATTGTATTGACCCGCAGAATAAAGTTAACGTGTCGTATTTACCACATGGTGAATGTTGTAAATACAAAACTCCCCAAAAGATTGAGGAATCGCTGCCTTTTACCTATTTCACCCCACAAATAAATGTTTTCCACTACATTATAGTGTACAATAAGTGGTGCAGTGAAAAACTACAACTCGTCTTGCAAAATACAAGCCACATACGGCTATATTGACGGAAAAATTAAAAAGTTATGGCTTTTGAAAGGCGGGGAGGACAAAACAAAAGTGAAAATCCGAAAAATGGCTGCGGCCGGAAGTGGTGGCAACCAATATGGCTGCTCTTCCAGTTGTCACATTAGAAATGGCCGCCACAGACAAACTGTGGAATAATTCCATAGTTCTTAAAGAGACACTCCAGCGAGTTTTTGTTATTGTGATCACTTTTTGTACAGTACACCTGGTAAAGGGTTGGGCAGGCCATCCTCTTACCAGGCGCTATGTGGCAGAAATATCCCGGCCGCAATGCGGTCATTGTGATTCATACAGCATCTGCTACGTGGAACGGAAGTCACTTTTACTATACATTCCTATGAGACACTCAATGTGAGTCTCATCGGTGTGCAAACGGAAAGTGACTTCCGGTCCACACTGCAGACGTTATATGAATCGGCCAGTCACAGTGCGGTGACTGCATTGCGGCCGGGATATTTCTGCCACATAGCGCCTGGTAAGAGGATGGCCTGCCCAACCCTTTACCAGGTGTACTGTACAAACAGTGGCCACAATAACAAAAACTCGCTGGAGTGTCTCTTTAATGTCATTCTCTCACCGTTCCACTGGATCATGCTCGGTCGCCCACTTTGTCACGGCCAGGCCTCTGATCAGAGAGTGGATTAAATATGTCACTATTTGGTTTAGTTTAGGGTTCAATAGGGCTGACACCTTTTCCACCCAAAAATACCAACCAGGTTTAGGGTGTATTTACACATGCTGGTTTTTTGGGGGGGGTTTCTGCAGCGATTTTACACAAATCGCCGAATAAAAAATATATATACAAAAACAGCAGGTGTATATACACACAAACATGGGTAAAAAGTAGTTGTGGCTTTGGGGGTGACTTCACTGAGTGTGATTTACCACAGGCCTGGGAGTGTCAGACAAGGGATGACTATAACACAATCAATATCCTCCTCTGACCTCCGCTCTTGACTCTCCGGGCTGCGCAGGATCGGCAGTGTGCATGTTCGCGCTGAGTGTGAGGGTCTCCGACTCTCTGTTCGCTTGCCCCCTGCAATCTACCGCCAACGCCAATCTTGCACTTAAGTTCTGACATTGCCAGTTTATTTTATTCTATATGGCATTACGAGGATCTTTGGGGAGTCGAATCTAACTAGTGCACATTATGTTGTATTGTGTCCCCCGGTGAGCCAGCCCTATTTATTACATTCATATATTGTTGTCATACTCTTGATGTTCTGTCTGAATGAAACTCTTGAAGACCCAGTAGTTTAATAAAAAAAATATTGATTGTATTTGTGGTCCACTGGTTTTTACTGTAAAACATCTTGTGGTCCAGAAGTTTATAATTTCCATGGTGGTCTAGTGGTTAAATGACCATGGTGGTCTTGTGGTTAAATGACCATGGTGGTCTAGTGGTTAAATGACCATGGTGGTCTAGTGGTTAAATGACCATGGTGGTCTTGTGGTTAAATGACTAGTACCCTGGTGGGCTAGTGGGTGAATATATCAAATCAATGGCAGTCTGGGCATAATAAATAAATCTGGATGCAACTATTATCATTATATACCTGATGATTATTAAGATTTATTATGATTTACAAGTTATTTTCCATCTTTTGGTCTAGATAAATATGTCATCATTTTTCCTAAGCAAACAGCCACCGACCACGTGATTCTGAAGCCGACAGTGGAGAAACCTTTAAAGCAGTTTACCGTATGTCTGCGCTCCTATTCTGACCTCGGCCGAGAACATTCTCTTTTTTCCATAGCCACGCCCGGTTCAGGGAACGACAACACCTTCATCATCCTTCCAAGACCTCCAAACTCATGCGCTGTTTGCATAAATCAGGAAGAAATTGCCTTTAAGGTGGATCCTGAGGTTCTAGACTGGAAAGACACTTGTGTCGCTTGGGACTCAGAGACAGGACTGGTCCAACTGTGGATTAATGGCAAGCGTTACCCTAGAAGAATTACTACAACCAGAACTCCCATAGGACCTCAGATGAGTGTCATCCTTGGGCAGGAACAGGACTCTTTTGGTGGTGGGTTTGATGCAGGTCAATCGTTTGTAGGTGAAATATCTGATGTCAATATGTGGGACTATGTTCTGTCCTCAGAAACTATGAAGGACTTTTTTCATGGTTATTATTATATACCTGGAAATAGTTTTAACTGGTTTGATGAAACTTATGTGATTAAAGGGGCGCCATTGTCTTTGAAAAAGAACGATGAACTAAAGTCAATGAATACATAATTGTATGGAATATGCTTACTACTATATTTGAAGTATTTGCATTTAATTCATTCCTTACAGCCTTCTGGATTTGTATGTGGTGGGTCCTCTACAGTTACGGAGAGTAAACTGCATCTGTTATTCCTTTACATGCGATTTCATGAAGTAATAAATAATTAATATCTCCGTCAATTTTGTCCCGTGATTAGACCTATGTAATAACCATATGAACTCTATATGTCATATAAAATATACCTAGAATTATATCAAAGATATCTAGAAACATGTAGGCTCTGTAAACCAAATATAGCCACCCCCAATTATTTACCTTTGTGGCTTTCTAAAGCCAACCTGGCATTGAGATTTTACACAGTTAGTGATCTGCAAGTGGTAGTCTACAAGAAGAACATTAAGGGTAGGAGCACACAGCGGAAAAAAAGCCTCCGAAAAAAACGCACATTAATAATTAATACAGCAGAAACGCAGCTCTTCTGTTGCAGGTTTTCGCCATTGAATTCAATGGGGTGCTTAAACCCGCAACAAAGTGGTTTGTGTTACGACATTTGCAGCGGAATCACAGTGATTCCGCTGCAAAAATCGCAAGTAAGAAAGAAAAAGTTATACTTACGCAGATTTCCCTGCTTCTTCTCCAGTCCGGCCTCCTGGGATGACGTTTCATCCCATGTGGCCGCTGCAGCCAATCACAGGCTGCAGCGGTCACATGACCTGCAACATCATCCTAGGGGGCCGGACTGCAAACAGAGAAGAGTGAGGGGGTAAGTATGAACGTTTTTATTTTATTTTCCGGTGCAGCTTTGTGCAGCGGGAAATTCCGCCGGTAAAAACGCACCACAGTGTGGTACGATTATTCCGACGCCATTCCGTGTGAAATCCGCCCTGAATGTGTGTGTGTTCCCTAAAGGCGTATTGAAGTGTTAGTAAGTGATAGTATATATTTGCTGACTGCCACCTGTTCAGTGTCAGCGGGTCCTGCGTGTCTCTGACTTGCAGGATCCACTTGTTATCGATCACATCTAAGTTATGAGCTTAGATGTGATCGGTTACAGGTGGATCCTGCGTTAACACTGAACCTGTCAGTGCCGCGGACCTGAGGGATACAGATTTCACCGCTAGATACAGCTGTTTTGTACAAAGCAGCTGTATCTCAAAAAGTTGAAATTATTTTCAATAAAAAGTATTTAGAAAGTTGTGCCAAACACACGGATAGATATTTTTGTTGAAAAAACAAAACAACGTTTTCAAGGTGTACATAGCCATAAAGTTAAGTCTTAATCCATACCCAGTTCCTTGGAAACCCATTATTTCTATGTGATTACCTTACGATAAGAGGTGGAATTTAGAGAAAAACAGATCTAAAAAGTGTAAGAAAGTTAAAACCGGAAGCAGAAAAAAGAAAAAGGAGCATTACCCACCTCACAAATCCCTGGCGTTCCAGCGCCGCCGCTCTGTTCCTCCCCGTCGCTTTACTGTTATGGGAGAATTGTGGCTGTCATTGTTATGGGAGCACTGTGACTAATAAAGTGGCGGTCTCCACCGAGGGCCGTGACCCAGGCACAGCGCTGTACTTTTTGAGTGGCTTTGCCTTGTATTGCAGCTCACTGCAACTAAAGCGACTGAGCTGCAATACCAGGCACAGCCCCTACAACAATGAAGGTGATATGCCTGGTAAACAATAAAAGGACTTTGAGGTCAGTGGAGAGCTGCAGCTCCTTAAATCAGCTGATTGGCAGCGGTGCCGGGAGTCACCAATCAATTTTGATGTCCCATCCTAATATTCTAGTCCTGGAAAACTGCCTTGACCACTTCACCACCCTAGATCACTAAGGATATTGGTATTGAGCCTATATCTTACTGATATTAGAATTTCAATTTCTATTTATCTTAGCCACAAGGTGGCAGCGTTGAGTACCTATCTAGATAAGCAATCATGCATTTAATGCATAAGTCTATGTTTTATCCACATGGTGGCAGCATGGAACATGTACAGTACAAAAAAATTATCCAGAGTATTGTAAATGTGTATTTTGCTTATCTGGCTTATCCACAAGGGGGCAGTATGATTTATATAAACGATAGGAATAATGTGCTCTAGATGTTAATGCAAACAATTGGTCAGCCATAAGGTAGCAGAGCGGCTCTCTGTTCCGGCTCATAAAGAGAGGTTCCAAGCGGCGGAACTCTAGCTGCTATGAAACTACAACTCCCATCATACAATGAGAGCCAAAGACTTTATTATTCCAGCCAAAGGCTGTCAGGACATTCTGGGAATTGTAGTTTTACAACAGCTGGCGTGACAGGTTGCTGACCCGTACTCTTTATGATGTCCATATGACCTAATAGGGCATATGACAGGAGTTGTCTTCAAGAGACAACCGCTGTAAATGTTTAAATTCTGTCTGCCGGCAGCCACTAGGGGGAGCTCACATCATACAGATTTCTACAGCTTTAGCCCCTTCCCGACATCCACCGTATATATATGAAGGCCCCCAGGTCTGCCATATCTGTGCCTTTATTATCCAGAGACAGGGCTTAATAGGAGCCTGAAAATCCAATACATTAGTATTGCAGTTTATCGTGCAGGTGATCCAACGATCGCTGGTTCAAATCCCCTAGGTGGACTAATAAAAAAAAAGTTAAATATAGTTAAACAAAGGTGTTTAATAAAAACACTGTTTCCCATTTTCTCCAAAAGCTATGTAAAAAGAACAGTCTGGACCATTACAATATAACATTATTTAACCCGCAAGGTGAACGCAGTAAAAAAAAAAGTGAAAAACCAAAACTCGTCCCTCAAAAAAAAACAAGCCCTCGTACGGCTATATCTACGGAAAATAAAAACATGTCTTTTGGAAGGTGGGGAGGAATAAGCAAAAATAAAAAATTAGCTGCTTCGTGTAGGGTATAATGGGAAAAATAATAAATCTGTAAGCAGCTCCCCCTAGTGGTGGCTTTAGCAAGAAATAACTTTTTTATTTTAAATCTTTAGCTGTTTGGCTGCTTCTCTCAATCTTTACTACATAGGAACATAATAGAGGTATAGGACACTTTCCTTTACACCTTACAGCAGCGGTCTGCAACCTGTGGTTCTACAGATGTCACAAAACTACAACTCAGTCACAGCATACTGGGTGTTGTAGTTTTGCAACAACTCGAGAGCCCTAGGTTGGTGATTAATACCTTACACTTCTGAATTGTTATCCTCACATCTAAGAGCACGGTTCTCATGAATACACAAAAACATCAGAGGAAGTTTACTTTTGGCAAGGCAAAAGTCCAATAAACACAACATATAACAAATAATTGTCTACCTGTTCCCGGAATTAATTTTACGACGGTTGGCAGAGGTTTCCCTTAATATGCCAGTCAGATATGTTAGATGTCACACTGCCGTAGAAGACACACGTGTGACTGATGCCTATAATGCCCCAAAAAAGCTAAAGAATTGTGTATGATCTGACCTACTAAAGGGCCCTCAAACTTTTGGGGGTTACATAGGGCTCTCCCCTCATAGAGCTCTCTTAGGCAGTCCAAGTTGGAAAGTTAACTTAATGCCACCCCACACACCCGCCCAGCATTCCTATAGTCATAATTTATTTACTTTTACATATTTTTCCTTCACCCCTTCCTGCCCTGCACCGTAAATGTAAGGCGCTGGTAACCGGAAGGTAAATCCCACCACCGTACCGATACGGCATTGTGATTGCATAGCTGTTGTGTCGGGGCCATCAGCATCGGGAGGAGGGGGTCTGAGATAGACAATTGCCACCCTATGCCAACAGCCAGGAACGGGGAAAACTCCAATACTGAATGTTTAACCCTTATGATGTTCCAATCACAAGATCTTCTGACAGATTTAAGGGAATCCCTAGCTGTCTGTGCATTAAATTAAAAGAATAATTGTGATTATTTTTCATCAAAACAGTTTTTCTTCAAAAAGTCATTAAATATAAAAAGTCTATATAATATATCTTCCTAATCACTTTGAACTATATATACATTACGACATAAAACAAACATAAAACAACCCATATAGCAAAATAATAAGAGAGTTATGGTTCACAGAATACAGAGGCAAAAAACAAAACTATGTCCTGAAGGGGTTAATGCACTGACATATTGTTAGTTTCTTTGTCAGGTGCCGGGAAGTGACTGAATTTCGGGAATGGCTTCTCGCCTGTGATCAGAGGTGTACCTTGAATCTCCTGGGCCCCAATACAATATCTGTAATAGGGCCCCTACATCATGTGCAATTTATAATACTGATGTCTTTGTACTAGGCAGAGGGCATTTGCGCTCCCTCATGTACCAGCACCCGGGTGTGACTGCCATCCTGCACCCCCTATGGCTCCTGCCCCCCAGGCTGCGCTGTAATATATACGTTCTGTGCTGGTGCATTTTACATGCTGTGACTTGCCAGATGCATTTTTCATAGTCCGCACGCAACATGTGCAAGTCTGATAGAGATCTATGCACACAGATCACATTACACTTGTAGCACATGCACCACACACACACTATACACATGCCACATATGCCACACACTCATAGGAGACATGCCACACATGCACTGCTCACAAATAGGTAACATGCTACGCACGTGCCACTCGCACATAGGACACATGCCACACACACGACTCACACATAGGGCACATGCCACACACAAAACTCACACATAGGACACTTGCCACACACACCACTCACACATAGGGCACATGCCACACACAAAACTCACACATAGGACACATGCCACACACACCACTCACACATCGGACACATGCCACACACACCACTCACACATAGGACACATGCCACACACACACACCACTCATACATAGGGCACATACTATACCGCTCACAAGCTGTACAGTACTGACCGTTGTAGCAGGAACGGCTCCAGGTTTATGTGGGCCCTTGGGTGATAGAGTCACAGTGGGCCGCCTTATGCATCAACTTCTTTCATCCACCCAGAATATCATACACCAAGCAAGTCACCGGAGACGCTTTTGTTTTGTTTTTTACCTTTTTTTTGGTGTGTTTTGATTTTTTTTAGTAAAAAAAGGCGTTAGAAAAAGGGGGGTGTCCACTGTGTCACTCCATCGCCCCCCGGAGTGCAATCGCAGAATAGTCATGGCAGTTTAGGGACCCCCAGGTCTGCCATCTTGGTGCCAGGAGCCGGTTAAAATCACAAAAAAACTGCAATACATAAGTAGCAATCTAGCGTGGGGAACACGGAATAATAGTTAAATATATAGCGGCATCTGCCGAGAGGGCTCCTCCCCAAAAGTCCTGTGTTCATGCACACGTCCGTTTGTTTTTTTTCTTGATGAGGAGGAGCACAAACAGAAACAATACGGACATCAAAGCGCACACTCGGATCCGTTTTATGAGGCCTTATAAAAGGACAACGATGTGTGCATGAGCCCCAAGAGAAGCTGCACAGGACAGTATGGGTATGTTCACACGTCTTAACAAATTACGTCTGAAATTACGGAGCTGTTTTCAGGCGAAAACAGCTCCTGAATTTCAGATGTTTTTGCATGTACTCGTGTTTATCGCGGCGTCCATTACGAACGTAATTGGAGCTGTTTTTCAATGGAGTCAATGAAAAACGGCTCGAAAAACGTCCGAAGAAGTGTCCTGCACTTCTTTCACGCGGGCGTCTTTTTACGCGCCGTCTTTTGACAGCGACGCGTAAAATTACACCTCGTCTGAACAGAACATCATAAAACCCATTGCAAGCAATGGGCAGATGTTTGCAGGCGTAATGGAGCCGTCTTTTCAGGCGTAATTCGAGACGTAAAACGCCCGAATTACGTCTGAAAATAGGTTGTGTGAACATACCTTAAATTCGGTGCTGAGCGCAGCAGTGCCCCCCCCCCCCCCTTCATCCAAATCCAGTATTTGTTTTAGTGTTGTTACACAAGGGCAAACACTTTTAGAAGTAAAGTAAACCAGTAACTTTTCATAACTACTGCCAAAAAAAAACACGGCTGGACTTTCCTGTGTAATGCAACAATGGTCCTACAAGATTTGCATACCTGACATGATGTGTATATAAAGATACGGCGCCTGGTGAACACATGGATACGGCTCTGACACAGAGGAGAAGGTAAGACATCCATTCCTAAAATATCTCGTATAGGGAAGGCAGAATTACAAAGTCCTACAGCGCAGTATTATAGCGGAGTATTATGTGGAGCGTTATAGTCTAGTATTATAGTGGTGTATTATGTGGAATATTATAGTGGTGTATTATGTGTAGTATTATAGCAGTATATTATAGTGGAGTATTATGTAAAGCATTATTTAGAGTATTATGTGGAGTAGTAAAGTGGCGTATTATGTGGAGGATGATGTGGAGTATTATAGAGGAGTATTATGTGGAATATTATAGCGGTATATTATAGTGGAGTATTATGTAAAGTATTATGTAAAGTATTATGTAAAGTAGTATAGTTGTGTATTATGTGGAGTATTATGTGGAATATGATGTGGAGTATTAGAGAGAAGTATAATGTGGAGTATGATGAGGAGTATTACAGTGGAGTATTATGAGGCGTAATATGTAGAGCAGGGGTCTTAAACTCGGCCGGGTAAATGGGCCGCACATAGAAAAAACGTGAAGTTGACGGGCTGCAAATCTTTCAAATTTGATACAATACAAAATTATTGTTAATTAATTCGTTATTTGAACTACTATAACTGTACTTCATTACTATAACACTACATTACTATAACACTACTACATTACTATAATAATACTACATTACTATAATAATACTACATTACTATAACACTACATTACTATAACAATATTACATTACTATAATACTACATTACTATAATAATACTACATTACTATAATAATACTACATTACTATAACAATAGTACATTACTACAATAATACTACATTACTATAATAATACTACATTACTATAACAATACTATATTACTATAATACTACATTACTATAACAATACTACATTACTATAATAATACTACATTACTATAACAATACTACATTACTATAATACTACATTACTATAACAATACTACATTACTATAATACTACATTACTATAATAATACTACATTACTATAACAATACTACATTACTATAATACTACATTACTATAACAATACTATATTACTATAATACTACATTACTATAACAATACTACATTACTATAATAATACTACATTACTATAACACTACTACATTACTATAAGGGCGGGTTCACACATAGCGGAATTTCACTTAAATTCCGCTGCGGACACTCCGCAGCGTTAATCCGCAGCGGAGCCGTTTCTCCATTGACTTTCACTTTAATTTAGCAGTGTTCGTTTACACGATGCGTACAATTCCGCTGCGGAGCATAGGCTGCGGAGCGGAATTTGGTGTCCGCAGCATGCTCTGTCTGTTGCGGAGCAGTGGCGGACTGGTTGCGGACTCATGGCGGAATTTCTCCATTGACTTCAATGGAGAGTCAAAATTCCGCAATGAAGTCCGCAGATCTTATGTGTGCTGCGGAGCGTATTGTTTTTACTACCATGACATTTCTTCATTCTGGCTGGACCTATGTATTTCTAGGTCTACAGCCAGACTGAGGAAGTCAATGGGGCTCCCGTAATGACGGGAGCGTTGCTAGGAGACGTCTGTAAATAGTCACTGTCCAGGGTGCTGAAAGAGTTACGCGATCGGCAGTAACTGTTTCTGCACCCGGGACAGTGACTACCGATCTCAATATACATGTATCTGTAAAAAAAAATATAAGTTCATACTTACCGAGAACTCCCTGCGTCTGTCTACAGTCCGGCCTCCCAGGATGACGTTTCAGTGTAAGTGACGGCTGCAGCCAATCACAGGCCAAGCACAGGCTGCAGCGGTCACATGGACTGGAGCGTCATCCAGGGAGGTCGGGCCGGATGCCGAAAGAGGGACGCGTCACCAAGACAACGGGCGGTAAGTATGAATTTCTTTGACTTTCACTAGGGAAAGTGCTGTCCCTTCTCTCTATCCTGCACTGAATAGGGAGAAGAGAAGCACTTTTCCTGCAGTCCGCAGCGGCCAGTCCGCATCAATTTTCTGCACATTTTGTGCAGATCCGCTGCAGAATCTGCAACGCAGATTCTGTGCGGCATTGATGCGGACAGTTGCGGAGGAATTCCGCCATGTGTGGTCATGCCCTAACACTACTACATTACTATAATACTACATTACTATAATACTACATTACTATAACAATATTACATTACTATAATACTACATTACTATAATAATACTACATTACTATAATACTACATTACTATAACAATAGTACATTACTATAATAATACTACATTACTATAACAATAGTACATTACTATAATAATACTACATTACTATAATAATACTACACTACTATAACACTACATTACTATAACAATACTACATTACTATAATAATACTACATTACTATAACACTACATTACTATAACACTACATTACTATAATACTACATTACTATAATAATACTATATTACTATAATAATACTATATTACTATAACAATATTACATTACTATAATAATACTACATTACTATAACAATAGTACATTACTATAATAATACTACATTACTATAACAATACTACATTACTATAATAATACTACATTACTATAACAATACTACATTACTATAACACTACATTACTATAATGCTACATTACTATAACAATATTACATTACTATAACACTACATTACTATAATACTACATTACTATAATACTACATTACTATAACAATATTACATTACTATAATAATACTACATTACTATAATGCTACATTACTATAATAAGAATACTACATTACTAGAATACTACATTACTATAAGAATACTACATTACTGTAATCTTACATTACTATACTACTACATTACTATAACAATACTACATTACTATAATACAACTACATTACTATAATAATACTACATTACTATACTACAATAATACTACAATACTACATTACTATAATACTACACTACTATAACAATACTACATTACTATAATAATACTACATTACTATACTACAATAATACTACAATACTACATTACTATAATACTACACTACTATAACAATACTACATTACTATAATAATACTACATTACTATAATACTAAATTTCTATAACAATACTACATTACTATAATAATACTACATTACTATAATATTACTATAATACTACTACAATAATACTACATTACTATAACAATATTACATTACTATAATAATACTACATTACTATAACAATACTACATTACTATAACACTACATTACTATAATGCTACATTACTATAACAATATTACATTACTATAACACTACATTACTATAATACTACATTACTATAATACTACATTACTATAACAATATTACATTACTATAATAATACTACATTACTATAATGCTACATTACTATAATAAGAATACTACATTACTAGAATACTACATTACTATAAGAATACTACATTACTGTAATCTTACATTACTATACTACTACATTACTATAACAATACTACATTACTATAATACTACTACATTACTATAATAATACTACATTACTATACTACAATAATACTACAATACTACATTACTATAATACTACACTACTATAACAATACTACATTACTATAATAATACTACATTACTATACTACAATAATACTACAATACTACATTACTATAATACTACACTACTATAACAATACTACATTACTATAATAATACTACATTACTATAATACTAAATTTCTATAACAATACTACATTACTATAATAATACTACATTACTATAATATTACTATAATACTACTACAATAATACTACATTACTATAACAATATTACATTACTATAATAATACTACATTACTATAATACTACATTACTATAACAATATGACATTACTATAATAATACTACATTACTATAACAATATTACATTACTATAATAATACTACATTACTATAATGCTACATTACTATAACAATATGACATTACTATAATAATACTACATTACTATAATAATACTACATTACTATAACAATACTACATTACTATAACAATACTACATTACTACAATAATACTACATTACTATAACAATAATACTACATTACTATAATACTACACTACTATAACAATACTACATTACTATAATAATACTACATTACTATAATACTAAATTACTATAAAAATACTACATTACTATAACAATATTACATTGCTATAATAATACTACAGTACTATAATAATACTACATTACTAAAATACTACATTACTATAACAATACTATATTACTATAATAATGCCGCTAGGTTTAAATCTACCGGAAATTTGCGAATTCACTCCACGTGCTTATTTTAACAATCCAGTTTTTGAGTTTATGTGTCGCTAAATGCAATCTGGCTGCTTAGTTGGCAGCATTTGGCAGACACAAGAATGTGAAGATTGGGCAGCCCCTTCTTAGATAGTGCCACAGTGCCCTCTGTAGATAATGCCACAGTGCCTTTTGTTAGAGAGTGCCACACAGCCCCCTGTAGATAATGCCACACTGCCCTCTGTAGATAATGCCACACTGCCCTCTGTAGATACTGTGCAGTGCCCTCTGTAGATACTGCCACCGTGCCCTCTGTAGATAATGCCACAGTGCCCTCTGTAGCTACTGCCCTCTGCAGATAATGCCGCACTGCCCTTTGTAGATATTGCCACAGTGCTCTCTGTAGATACTGCCACAATGCCCTCTGTAGATACTGCCACACAGCCCTTTGTAGATAATGCCACAGTGCCCTCTGTAGATAGTGCCACACCCCCTTGAACATAGCGCCACCCACCTTGTAGATATCGCTACCCGCCTCCCCCCGAAGATAGAGCCAGAGCATAGGTCGGGGATTCCGCTCCTAGGGGGAACCCCTGTTGTCACTGTCCATATATGGTCAGTGACGTCAGGGGCTACTCCTAGTGCAGAATCCCGTGCAAGAGCGTCGGCAATGAGCATTCCGCTTCGGGAGCAGCCACTGACCTCACTGTCCATATATGGACAGTGACCTCAAGGGCTTCCCGGGCACAGCGCTTAAAGTAGCGCTGTGCCTGGGGAGTCCTTGGCATTGGGTTTAACTGTATCTGCATCCTAAGGACGCAGATACAGTTGACAGCGGGACATACCCCCTGCCACCCGGGACACCGCCCGGAATCCGGGATTGTCCTGCTGAATCTGGGACGGTTGGGAGGTATCCCTCCTTCAGCCTGCTCTCTCCTCTCCCAAGAGAGCTATGGTGCCCCGCGGGCCGCAGATGACAGCTTCAGGGGTCGATCTTATCGTTTTTGCAGGACAAAATGTTATAGCTGTCTGCAGCACATCTCCCTGTGTAAACAGGGAGATGTGCTGCTGACATGATGTAAATATATAAGGATGAGCGATCGTAGTAAGAATCACTCATCACCGTACATAACCAATCATTGCTCCTGTCTCGTTGATCGGTGCTCATTTACACGGCCTGTATCGGGCGGTGTAATAGGCCCCTTAGTGTAACCTGAAATGCATCAGCTATATCTTCTGTCCGTCTGTCTGTCTGTGAGCAGGTTTTATGTCTGTACATTTTGGGAATAAAGAAGGAGAACTTTTATCACATGAGTAGGTGAATATTCCTCTTTTTTATTATGTAGAATATTATGTATGTAGAGTATTATGTAGAGTAGTATGTGGAGTATGATGTGGAGTATTACAGCAGAGTGTTAGAGTGGAGTGTTAGGGTATGTGCACACACACTAATTACGTCCGTAATTGACGGACGTATTTCGGCCGCAAGTACCGGACCGAACACACTGCAGGGAGCCGGGCTCCTAGCATCATACTTATGTACGATGCTAGGAGTCCCTGCCTCGCTGCAGGACAACTGTCCCGTACTGTAATCATGTTTTCAGTACGGGACAGTTGTCCTGCAGCGAGGCAGGGACTCCTAGCGTCGTACATAAGTATGATGCTAGGAGCCCGGCTCCCTGCACTGTGTTCGGTCCGGGACTTGCGGCCGAAATACGTCCATCAATTACGGACGTAATTAGTGTGTGTGCACATACCCTTATGTGGAGGATTCGTTTGGAGGATTACGTAGAGTATGATGTAATTCCTGCAGTTTTTATTTTATTTTGTGCTTTATGATGTGGAGTATGATCTGAAGTATTATGGAGAGTGTTAAGTAGTGTTATGTGGAGTGCTATTTGAGGTATTACAGTGGAGTTTGATGTGGAGTATTATAGTGGAGTATTATGTGCAGTGTTATTTGGAATATTATGTGGAGTATTATGTGGAGCATAATATTGGGGGATTATGTGGAGTATGATGTCATTCCTACAGTTTTTAATTTCGATTATTTTTTTATTTCCTTTTGAAAGATTTTGAAATATTGTAAAATATTGAACTTCTTTAATAGCATCATTTATAAAGGTCATGTTTGGATTGAAGACAAGGTAATTTCTCATATTTTTGTAACATTTTAAATCAGAATGATCATTTTTATTTGTTTTTAAAGATAGGTATTTTCACTTGTGGTAGATTAGACACTTAAAGGGAATGTATCATCAGAAAATTACCTATTGTGTACTGTGGCCGCTGACCTTAACATTTCCTGTTATTTGGGGATCAGTTCTCAGAAGTCATCTCATTATCACCACAGACAGGATTACACTGACTGGTAACACCTATATATAGATAACACAAGATCCACCATTTATAATAGACTGACCCTTCCTGTTCTGTAGAGATCACTTCTCAGCAGTAACATCATTATCACCACAGCCAGGATTACACTGACAGGTAACACCTATATATTGATAACACAGGATCCACAATTAATAATAGACTGACCATTCCTGTTCTGTAGAGATCACTTCTCAGCATCATCTCATTATCATCACAGGCAGGATTACAATGACAGGCAACACCTCTATATAGATAACACAGAATCCACCATTCATAATAGACTGACCCTTCCTGTTCAGTAGAGATCAATTCTCAGCAGTCATCTCATTATCATCAGAGGCAGGATTACACTGACAGGTAACACCTACAGTGAAGGAAATAAGTATTTGATCCCTTGCTGATCTTGTAAGTTTGCCCGCTGTCAAAGTCTTGAACAGTCTAGAATTTTTAGGCTAGGTTAATTTTAGCAGTGAGAGATAGATTATATTTAGAAAAAAAACAAACAGAAAATCACATTGTCAAAATTATATATAATATACATAATCATGTACAGAAAATAGAATAAAAAATTCTACAAACTAAACTAAAAAGCATATTGGGAAAAAAAAGAATATGTGTGAGTATCTCGTTTTAATTAGTAAAATCAAATATAGGTGGTGCATTCCCTCTACGGATGTGGCCTAGTCATTGGTACTTGAATAAGTTATATAAAGTACTTAAATATTTTTAAAACAAAAACATTAATTTAAACTTTTTTTCTACAGAAAAATGAAAAATGTTTCCATACTGCTTGTCCTTTTCTCCGGATGTTTTGCGCTGGAAGGTAAATAAATGTGTCATAGAAATCAATTATCATGTTATACTGTAACATAAATATTATATATGCTGCAGATATTCATAGGTCACTAGTTCTGTATTGCGTAACCCATAAAGTGCTTGGAAAGATAGAGCAACATTGACACACCGACCACAGCCGAGCCCCGTCCGTACAGTCATGGTGATCTTGACACTATATATCGATATACCATAACATTAAAACGGCTGACAGGTGAAGTGAATAATGATAATCCCATTACGATGGAGCCTGACAAGGGGTGGGATACCTAATCGACAAGTGAATAGTCAATTATTGAAGTTGATGTGTTGGAAGCCGGAAAATTTGGCAAGCGTAAGGACCGGAGCGACTTTGAAAAGGGTCCAATTTTGATGGCTAGTAGACTGTGTCAGAGCATGTCCAAGACAGAAGGTCTTGTGGGGTGTTCCCGGTATGCAGTGGTTAGTACCGACCAAGAGAGGTCCAAGGAAGGACAACCGGTGAGCCGGTGACTTGATCATGAGCCCCCAAGGTTCATTAATACCCATGGGGAGTGAAGGCTAGCCCATTTTGTCCCATACCATAAGTACTGTAGCACAAGTTGCTGAAAACACAGTACAGTAGGAGAAACTACGCAGAACACTGCTACATTGCTCAGGAGACGCTTCTCTATATTTAACTTTTATTCAGCCTCTTACCAGGTCTCAAACTCAGGACTTTCTGTATGGGAGACAGAACCACTAAGGGTATGTTCACACACACTATTTACGGACGTAATTCGGGCATTTTACGCCTCGAATTACGTCCGAAAATGCGCCTCAATAGCGTTGGCAAACATCTGCCCATTGAAACAATGGGCTTACGTTTGTCTGTTCACACGAGGCGTATATTTACGCGTCACTGTCAAAAGACGGCGCGTAAATAGACGCCCGCACCAAAGAAGTGTCCTGTCACTTCTTGGGACGTAATTGGAGGCGTTATTCATTGACTCCAATGAAAAGCAGCGCCAATTATGTCCATAAGGGACGCGGCGTTCAAGCGCCTGCACATGCCGTTACGGCTGAAATGACGGGGCTGTTTTCTCCTGGAAACAGCCCCGTAATTTCGGCCGTTACGGACGCTGCCGTGTGAACATACCCTAACAGTAAACCACAGGCTGCACAGCTGTCTATGAGAGGATTTTCTCTGCCTCAATATTGTTCTTCACAGTCACAATGTACTGGTATATACAGATATATCTCTATATATCAGTACATTTCAGGTGGGAAAAAAAGAAAAGGTTAAAAGTAAAAGTAAAAAAAAATTCCATAAAGTTACAGCGCAAAAACAATTATAAAAAAATAAATACACTTTATGAAGTAAACACCACAAAAAGTAAATAACAAGAACATATTTGATATCCGCAAAACCGTAACAACCTGTACAATATAGTGAATGCACTAATTATAGCGATCAGTAAGTGGCCTAAATAAAAAAGGCGCAAATGCTTTTTTTTTCTGCATTTAACCCACCATAAAGGTACTCTGGTGGGCCAGACCAACCCTGGGGTGTAAATTCTTACAGTCAACACTTTGAGTTCAACCTCAACCCCTAGCAAACCACTCCACCAGAGCTATGTAACAGGGGCAGTGGTGGCATCATTCATTGCTGGTGGGTAGGGCAGTTCTTCTCCCGACTTCGAAGATTCCAAAGAGGATTTCCACCCAAAATGTCAAAATGCCCATTCTATGAAAAATAGACACATTTAACGTGTTTCCATTACAAAATACTAGAATGAAAGCCAATTCCCTTGCACAAATGTACTCGTCCTTGATGATCCACTGGATCATCTTCTGTCCGATCCCCATTTTGGCTTCTGATGTCCTGCTACATACTAGTGATTAGTGTCTCGATTTTCAGTCTTGACATGAGACCCAGTAGAATGGAGTCTAGTCACTGGTCATCTAGTAGTTCATTGTCCAGCAACAGTTATCATAATTGTTATTAAGGGTCAAGTCGCTGGTGACTCAGTGGTACAATCCAGACTTCCTGGTGACCCAGTGTTCAATACGTGCTGCCCATTTCATGGTCCTCTACCTCTTGAGAACTGGTGATTTAATGTCCTCTCAAGTTCCAAAGTAGTTTCAGCGTCCTGTCCCTGGTGTCCCATTCACTCACCCTGATGAACAAGTTCAACAAGTTCTATGTCATGTACTTGGTGACCATGTTCACATTCCAGGTAACCCAATATTTAGTACTCTGGTGACCAATGGACTTACTGTTCAAACTCTAGTTGTCCTGTTAATTGGTTTTCACTTCTAGTTTTCCAGTGTTTTGTGTCCTTCCCAGATTCAATGGTGGCCCAGAGGTACTGTTGCCCTACTGTTGATCTTCTGATTGAATAAAACCCATGAGGATCCAGTGTTTTAATAAATAACCTTATCATTTGTGGTCAACTGTTTTTTTTAATGTAAAATACTTTGTGGTCCAGAAGTTTATAATATCCATGGTGGTCTAGTGGTTAAATGACTAGTACCCTTGTGGGCTAGTGGCTTGAAGTATAAAATCAATGCCAGTATAGGTTTTCTAGAACTATCTGGATGTAATTATTATACCTGATGATGATTATTGATTATTTACTTCTATTATGACAACTTTTTTTTCTATCTTTTGGTCTAGGGAAAAACATCATCGTTTTTCCTAAGCAAACAGCCACTGACCACGTGATTCTGAAGCCGACAGTGACTCAACCTTTAAAACAGCTTACCGTATGTCTGCGCTCCTATACTGACCTCAGCCGAGAATATTCTCTATTTTCCATAGCCACACCCGGTTCAAAAAAGGACAACGCCTTCCTTATCTTTCCAACACCTCCAAACTCATGCTGGGTTTACATAAATCAAGAAGAAATTAAGTTCAAGGTGGATCCTGAGGTTCTAGACTGGAAACACACTTGTGTTGCTTGGGACTCTGAGACAGGACTTCTCCAGCTATGGATAAATGGCAAGCGTTACCCTAGAAGAATTACTGCAACCAGATCTCCCATAGGACCTCAGATGAGTGTCATCCTTGGGCAGGATCAGGACTCTTTTGGTGGTGGGTTTGATGCAGGTCAATCACTCGTAGGTGAAATATCTGATGTCAATATGTGGGACTATGTCCTGTCCTCAGAAACTATGAAAACCTTCTCTTATGGTTATTTTTCTCTAACTGGAAATATCTTTAGCTGGATAAATGGAAGTAAAGAGAGCAAAGGGGGCACAGTCGTCTTGGAAGATGACTTCAATTCTACCTAATTAATTGAAGGCACTGAAAACCTATCATCATTGTATGGAAAATGCTAATTGCTATATCTGAAGTATTTGCATTCATTACTAGATATATATAGTGGACACTCCATCTGTGATTAATTTACATGTGAGTTCACAAATTAATAAATAATTATCTATTCTGTGGAAGAACCACTGTCATTTTTCACCTAAAGTATCTAGAAACCTCTAGGCGTCATACACAAAATCCAGTCATCACCAATTCTCTACCTGTGGCTTTTCAAGAAGGTTGAAGTGTGGCTTTACAAAGTTAGGGTTTAAAACAGAAAAGGGTATGCAGGTGGTGGTCTACTAGAAGACCTCTAAAGGGGTATTCCAGTGGTAGAAATGTTAGCAACCTTCTTGAAAAGCCACACTGATTTCCAAGGCAGAGAATCACAAGAACAAAGGGTACAAGGCCCTTTCGGCATTTTTTGTGAACTGTCCTACTTCTCTCTAGACCCCGGTGCAGGGGATAAAGCTGAAGGCGTTATAACATATATGTACCCCAATATGGTGCACTTAGAAACTACAACTTGTCCTGCCAGTGACAAGAACCAATATTGCAAAAAAAAAAAAAAAAAATTTCCTAAATGCCGATACGAAAAATCTAAAAAGTTTGTGTGGTCCTAAAGGCCAATAATCGCCTGGACCCTAAGGGGTTAAAGTATATTTATGTTAATTGTTAAATACTTCGAAGAAATACCTCATAGATTAGATTTCCTATGTTTCGAAAGTCTGAGATCAATTACCATCTGGACAACCCCTGCACTTAAGCCCTCGTAGCGCATGAGGTCATCATAGATGAGGGTCCCCCTTGGGATCCTTCTATATGAGCCAGAGTGGAGAGCCACTGCAAAGAGTGGCTCCTGCTCTGGCGGACCCGATGTTACCATGTATTACACGGTTAGGATGGTGCAGGGGTTATTGTCGGACTCGGGCAGGAAAGTGGACCTTTAAAATCTTTTTGTATTTGATAAAAAGATCCAGAATTATTATAAAGGTCGGAGCTCGGTTTTTCGATAAAGACCTCCAAATCCCCTGGTTCCTTTCACACTTTTATAGTGTAATATGCTGTGCAGGGTCCATCCAAAAAGGGTGTTATCGTTTAGGTGTCTATATGTTATCACCCATATTGACTTATCTAAAAAGTATTTTTACGTAAAGAAAGTATAAATTTGTGGGTGCTACAATGAACATTTGGACACATGTATACAGTACATCAAGCTTTATTCTTACTTCTATCCATGTCACATGCAAACAATAAAATCAATAAAAAAACAATATAACTATGCTTAAAGGGAACCTGTCACCAATATTTCACCTATTGAACTCTACTCACCCCTCGCTGGTCGCTGCTGTCAAAAGTTAATTGCCGTTATCCACTTTCCTAAACTCCTCCTCCGACCGTAAATAATGGTCTGCAAACATTTTGCTAATAATCCAGCAGTCCCGTTCATTCCTTTTCTTATGCCCGCCCAGCACTGAAAACTGGCCCGTCCTGAATGCCAAAATCTCATCTGTCATGGATGGTCCGATACCCTTCCCTGCTTCGTCCCGGCCTCAAATCTAGTGTGCATGCGCCACTATGGTGTTCCGTTGTGCGCACGCACCAGAACAGGACATCAATGTGTAAATGCGGGATTTCGTGTGTGCTGGGGAGAGGCGAGGAGCTGTGAATCAAAAGTAAGGAGGCGGGGTTAACTCGGAAAGGCTTGAGGAATGAAGATACGACTCTTTTCAAACGAAGATATGACTCTTTTATGCTCATTAAAAAGTATATGGATTAGAGAGAGAATAACTGAAATGCTAAAAACTAGAGAAATAAAAATCAAACACAAAAACAGAGACACCTAGATGTCACAAAATATTATAAAGTGATTACAATTTTAAAAATTTAGGTAAATATTAAAAAATTATTTACTTTTTTTCTCACTATTTGATTTTCTGTTAGTATATTAATCCCTGGTTAATTTTTTACGTACGCTAGGTTAGTGATGAATGGAACCCGCTTCAGGGGAAATGTATTACATGGTGGACATTCAGATGAGTGACCGTCCATGTATTACATAGATGGCTTGAGTCCACTGGAATGGGAGCTGCTCTTATAGAGCTACTCTCTGCTCTGGCTCCAGTTTGTAGCTTGCCAATTGGACTAGGGTTAGTCACTGGAGGAATTGTACTTCAAGGTTTTGAGCGACTTGGGGCTAATAGGTTCCTCAGAGTGGGAAAAGATGGTTTAGGGAGCGGATTTTGGTACTGCAATCCACCCTTGGTCTCCCTCTTCTGTACCCGCTCCAGTTCAGCTATGACCTTATATACAAGTGCCCAAAATTGTACACCATATTCTATGTGTGGTCTGACCAGGGCCATTTTAGCAGATTGATGTAAAGGTCTCAATCACAAAATTCATAAAATACTGCAATAGATAAGTAGCGATCTAGAAACCGCTTGTCCCATGGGGGGTGCAGAAAAAGAGTTAAATATATAGATGCATCTGCTGAGAGGGCTTCTCCCCAAAGTCCTGTGTAAAGGCTAGCTCACACGGCAGACTTTGCGTGGCGGTTCCCGCCGCAAAATCCTCAGCTGAACTGTAGGCAGGAAGATACCTCCCTCCTATTGACAGCAATGGGAAGATCGGGCAGAACCCGCCCAAACTTCGAGCAGGATGCTTCTTTTTCCCGTCAGCTGAAATAATCAGCTAGCGGGAAAAACAAGCGTCCGACTCCCATTGAAATGAATGGCAGACGGAATCCACCTGCAAAATTCCTCCATGTGAACATACTCTAAAGGGTTCATGCACACATCCGTTTTTTTGCGGATCCGTGTGCCCGAATCGCAAAACTCAAGGCAGCTTCTATTCCTGTCTGTTTTTGCGGATCATTTTTGCCCATTCTGTTTTATGGGTCCATTTAAAAAAAAAAGGACGGCACATGGAAGCTATCCGTATGTGGTCCGTTTTTTGCGGTTCCTTTGCCAGGTGACGACTGGGTGGACAGATTTTCCCAGCATGCCACAAATCATGACGGCTAAGAAGCTAATTACTAGGTTTTGTAGAAGATTTTTTCAATCCAAAAAATGCCATTAACTCAGACTAGCCAAACTAGGAATTATAAAAAGCTCTATTTGCTATAAAAGCAATAGAAAATGGCGCCTGAGTGATCACGTGACCTTCCTATGGTTGTTTCCTGTGGCTTTTTTGGACGGGAAAATCCGGAAGACATATGGATGCAATACAGCCGCAAAATAGGAACATCAAAGCGCACACTCGGATCCGTTTTTTGAGGACTTTTATAAGGACAATGATGTGTGCATGATCGCTCAGAGAAGCTGCACAGGACAGTAAATGCGGAGCTGAGAGCAGCAGTGCCCCCTCTCCCCCTTCATCCAAATCCAGTATTTGTTTTAGTGTTGTTACACAAGGGCAAACACTTTTAGAAGTAAAGTAAACCAGTAACTTTTCATAACTACTGCCAAAAAAAACCACGGCTGGACTTTCCTGTGTAATGCAACAATGGTCCTACAAGATTTGCATACCTGACATGATGTGTATATAAAGATACGGCGCCTGGTCAACACATGGATACGGCTCTGACACAGAGGAGAAGGTAAGACATCCATTCCTAAAATATCTCGTATGGGGAAGGCAGAATTACCAGGTCCTACAGTGCAGTATCATAGTGGTGTAATATGTGGGGTAGTATAACAGTGTATTATATTGGCGTATTATGTAAAGTATTATGTCGAGTTTTATGTGGATTAATATAGAGGCGTATTATATGCAGTATGATGTGGAGTATTACAGTCTAGTATTATAGTCTAGTATTATAGTGGAGTATCACGTGGAATATTATAGTGGTGTATTATGTGAAGTTATATAGCGGTATATTATAGTGGAGTATTATGTGGACTATTATGTGGAATATTATAGTGGTGTATTATGTGAAGTATTATATCAGTATATTATGTAAAGTATTATGTAAAGTAGTATAGTTGCATATTATGTGGAGTATGATGTTGAGTATTATAGTCTAGTATTATGTGGAGTATGATGTGCATGAAGTTTTATGGAAGAGTATTATGTGAAGTATTAAGGTGGAGTATAATAGGGGAGTATTATGTGGAGTATAATGTGGAGTATTATAGTCTAGTATTATAGTGAAGCATTATGTGGAGCGTGATGTTGTGTATGATGTGAAGTTTTATGGAAGAGTATTACGTGAAGTATTAAGGTGGAGTATGAAGTGGAGTATTAAATGGAAGTATAATGCAGAGTATGATGTAGAGTATTATAGTGGAGTACGATGTGAAGTATTATGTGGAGTATGATGTGAAGTATTATAGTGGATTACGATGTGAAGTATTATAGTGAAGTATTATTAGGCGTATTATGTGAAGTAATATAGTAGAGTATTATGTAGTGTATGCTGTGGAGTATGATGTGAAGTATAATGTGAAGTATAATGTGAAGTATAATGTGAAGTATAATGTGGAGTATAATGTGGAGTATAATGTGGAGTATAATGTGGAGTATAATGTGGAGTATAATAGCACCGTTTTATGTGGAATATGATGAGGAGTATTAGGGTATGTTCACATGGTCTATTTACGGACGTAATTCAGGCCTCGAATTACGCCCAAAAAAACGGCTCCAAACTATCGGCCAACATCTGCCCATTGAATTCAATGGGTCTTACGATGTTCTGTGCAGACGGGCTTTTTTTTTACGCGCCGCTGTCAAAAGACGGCGCGTAAAAAGACGGCCGCCTCAAAGAAGTGCCTGTCACTTCTTGGGACGTAATTGGAGCCGTTTTTCATTGACTCCATTGAAAAACAGCTCCAATTACGTCCCTAATGGACGCCGCGAAAAACGCTTGCACTTGCAAAAACGTCTGAAATTCAGGAGCTGTTTTCGCCTGATCACAGCGCCGTAATTTCAGACGTAATTGGCGTTGCCATGTAAACATACCCTTACAGTGAAAACAGATAAAAACAAGGACATTTATGCAAAAACACCGAAAAAGGCCATACTTACAAATGGACACAGCCAGGTCAGAAACGCTGATGAAGGCGAGTGAGCAGGTGCTTTAAATAATAATAGCCACTCCCACTAGTCTTGAGGGGAGTGGTGTGTGGTGCATGGGATGTGTAGTAAGAAATAATAAATGGTGTATGTGCAAGTGTAATAATGTAAGTGAAATATAGGGGGCAGTAATGAGTAAAGTGCCTAAAAAATAAATGAATAATGGGATGCAAGTGTGTGAAACATGGAGGGATAGTGTGTAAGTCATGAGGCGCAACGTGACTAGCCAGGTAGAAGCCTATTTGTGACACCTTGATAATTCAGTGGATTATGTAATGTTAGCTGTGAATTATTATGTGGTGCTTTATTAAGAGTATTAGGTGGAGTATTATACTGGAGTATTATGAGAAATGTTAGAGTATTATGTAGAGTATGATGTGGAGTATTATAGTGGCGTTTTGTGTGGAGTATGATAAGGAGTATTACAGTGGAGTATTATGAGGAGTATTATGTAGAGTATTATAGTGGAGTATTATGTGGAGTACGATGAGGAGAATTACAGTGGAGTATTATAATGAGTATTATGTGGAGTATTATAGTAGAGTATTATGTGTAGTATTATAGTATTAGAGTATTATGTGGCGTATGATGAGGAGTATTACAGAGGAGTATTATATGGAGTATTAAGTGCAGTATGACGTGGAGTATGATAAGGAGTATTGCAGTGAAGTATTATGCAGAATAATATGTGAAGTGTTATGTGCCATTTTATGAAGAGTATTACAGAGGAGTATTATGTTGAGTAGTATTATGTGAAGCATTATAGTGGAGTATGATGAGGAGTATTACAGTGGAGTATTATGAGGAGTATAATGTAGAGTATGATGTGGAGTATTATAGTAGCGTTTTATGTGGAGTATTAGGTAGAATATTAGGTGAAATATTATGTGGTATTTTATAAAGAGTATTATGTGGAGTATTATAATGGTGTATTATGTGGACTATGATGAGGAGTATTACAGTGGAGCAGGGGCGTAGCAAGGGGGGGGCAGGCGGCGCACGTGCCCCGGGCGCAGCTCAGAGGGGGGCGCCAGCGCCCCCTCCTCCTGCACTATAATTGTACCTGTGTCGTAGCGCCTTTCCGCGAATGAAGCGACTGGTACCTTTTGTACCAGTGACGCTTCCATCGATGAAAGGCGCTGACTGACTGACAGGGAAAGTCATCCTGCCCAGCCAATCAGCGCCTTTCATAGACGCTGTGTTCAACCCCCTGGAGACCTGCGCAGAAGAGAGCAGGTCTCTATGGCTGCCGGACGGCGTGGGAGCGGGAATAAGGTGAGTTTGAATTATTATTATTTTTTTTAAATTGTAATAGAAGTGTGTGGCTGTATCTGCGGGGGGACGGACTATATCTACAGGGGGGGCTATATCTACAGGGGGACTATATCTACAGGGGGTGGGCTATATACATGGGGACTATATCTACAGGGGGGCTATATCTACAGGGGGAGGGCTATATACAGGTGGACTATATCTACAGGGGGTGGGCTATATACAGGTGGACTATATCTACAGGGGGTGGGCTATATACAGGGGGACTATATCTACAGGGGGTGGGCTATATACAGGTGGACTATATCTACAGGGGGTGGGCTATATACAGGGGGACTATATCTACAGGTGGTGGGCTATATACAGGGGGACTATATCTACAGGGGGGCTATATCTACAGGGGGTGGGCTATATACAGGTGGACTATATCTACAGGGGGTGGGCTATATACAGGTGGACTATATCTACAGGGCGTGGACTATATACAGAGGCACTATATCTACAGGGGGGCTATATCTACAGGGGGTGGGCTATATACAGGGGGACTATATCTACAGGGGGTGGGCTATATACAGGTGGACTATATCTACAGGGGGTGGGCTATATACAGGGGGACTATATCTACAGGGGGCTATATACTTGGGTGGGCTATCTACAGGGGGACCATATCTACAGGGGGTGGGCTATATACAGGTGGACTATATCTACAGGGGGTGGGCTATATACAGGGGGACTATATCTACAGGGGGGCTATATCTACAGGGGGTGGACTATATACAGGGGGACTATATCTACAGGGGTGGGCTATATACAGGGGGACTATATCTACAGGGGGCTATATACTGGGGTGGGCTATCTATGCAGCACCATATACAGGGGTGGGCTATAGCTACAGGGGGGGCTATATAGTATATAGCCCCCTGTAGATATAGCCCACCCCTGTAGATATAGCCCACCCCTGTAGATATATCCCACCCCTGTAGATATAGCCCACCCCTGTAGATATAGCCCACTCCTGTAGATATAGCCCACCCCTGTAGATATAGCCCACCCCTGTATACATAGCCCAGCTCTGTAGATATAACCCACCCCTGTATATAGCCCAGCCCTGTAGATATAGCCCAGCCCTGTAGATATAGCCCAGCCCTGTAGATATAGCCCAGCCCTGTAGATATAGCCCAGCCCTGTAGATATAGCCCAGCCCTGTAGATATAGCCCACCCCTGTAGATATAGCCCAGCCCTGTAGATATAGCCCAGCCCTGTAGATATAGCCCAGCCCTGTAGATATAGCCCACCCCTGTAGATATAGCCCACCCCTGTAGATATGGTCCCCCTGTAGATATGGTCCCCCTGTAGATATGGTCCCCCTGTAGATAGCCCACCCCTGTAGATAGCCCACCCCTGTAGATATAGTCCCCCTGTAGATATAGTCCCCCTGTAGATATAGTCCCCCTGTAGATATAGCCCACCCCTGTATATATTATCCCACAAATAGCTCCCCCTATAGTGCTCCACAGAAAGCCCACCCCTGTATATAGCCCCCTTGTACATATAGTCCTCCCCTGTATATAGTGCTCCACAGATAGCCCACCCTTGTATATAGTATATACAGGGGTGGGCTATCTGTGGAGCACTATATACAGGGGTGGACTATCTAGTGGAGCACTATATACAGGGGTGGGCTCTATGGCAGGCACTATCTACAGGGGACTCTATGGCAGGCACTATCTACAGGGGGCACAGTGTGTGTGTGTGGGACACGGTGTATGGTGCTATTATAATTAGAGGTGCAGTGTATGACACTATTATATTTAGGGGCATAGTGTGTGGTATAATGATAACTTTATATTTATTTATAGGTGCAGAAATGTTGGAAAAGTGAGAAGCTGAAGATATGTGAGCGGCAAACTGCAGAAATGGTCTGTGACCGGGAGAAGCCACCATAGAGGTCTGGACCGGATGGAGAAAAAGAACTAGAATCTGAGACGTCACCGGTGAGTCACTTAATGTAAATGTTCACTCTGCCTCTAATCAGTAATGTAGTCACTGTATGATCTGCAGCGAGATGATGGGTGATATGATTATGATAGGATTTATTTTTTGTGAAACGGCATCTCCCAGCATATCCTTACCATTGTTTGGGCCATGCTGGGAGCTGTAGTTTTACGCCGTACACACCTATACGGCAGGGGTTGCACTAAATTGAGCTGTATTTGTTCTGGTGTTGTATATATGTAGTGAGCTTGGTTCTGGTGTTGTGTATAGAACCATATTGCTTCTAAAATGTACAAATGTTTTTATGCTCGCGTTACATAAAAATAAATGACACGTCGATTGGTAGAGAAAACAAATACGGCGAGGGGGAAGGAGATGTCGGGAAAGAGGTTGGGGGGGGGGCGCCAAACTGAATCTTTGCCCCGGGTGCTGGAGAACCTAGCTACGCCTCTGCAGTGGAGTATGAGGAGTATTATGTGGAGTATGATGTGGAGTATTATGCAGAATATTATGTGAAGTGTTATGTGGCATTTTATGAAGAGTATTATGTGAAGTATTCTAGCTAAATATCATGTTGAGTATGTTGTGGAGTATTATAGTTGAGTATTATGTAGAGTCAACAAAGAAAAGGCACTTGCCAACCGGCTCCAAGGGTAGTGAGATCACACATGGGCATGGGTGCAGGAGGGGAGGGGGGATCCAAGTAAAAGAGAGAAATATCCAGAAACTCCATGTGATAAAAAAAATCTTCTTTATTCCAAAAATGTACAGGAAGAAAACGTTCTCGGAGACAGACGGACACAAGATATAGCTGACGCGGTTCAGGTTACACTAAGGTGATCCGTGGTGATTGCAAAACAATACCTGAGTTGGTGACTCTATTGAATTTATCCCGATTAAGAAATACTCACCTATTATGTATCAGGATGTTAGAGATGGGATAATGTGACATCCTGATATACGATAGGTGAGTATTTCAATATTCTTAATCGGATTAAATTCACGGCTTAACTGAGTCTCCAATTTAGGAATTTTATATTCTTTGGCAATTTTGGTAGAGTCCAGAGCAGCCCCGAATTTGGGGAGTTTGTTGTCACCCAGCCTGTTCCATGACACAGGTCATACCTCGGGCACTTGGCTGGATTGTATTGGCTTCTTTCGATGTGGACACACAATTTGTGAGGTGTGCCAGTATGCCAAGCACGGTAGGACATTAAATCGGATTTAATGGAAGGTATTGGAAAATGAAACGGTTAATAAATTGTTATACGCCCAAAGTGGTGTTCACCATCTACTGTACTTCATGTAAGGTGGAGTACGTGGGGTGCACAATCTGTACGATAAAACCCGTATTAGACGACATATGTCCGATACTGCTAATACCTCAGCGGTCTCCCGACTTTTCTCTTTGGTTATAAATGCGACTTACGGGCTTTTTCTTTCCCGGATTTAGAGCTTTCAGATTACCAGCGAGAGAAATGCACGATCCTGAACAGAGAATTCTATTGGACCTTCACACTGTATTCCAGGATTCCTCAACCTAAGGCCCGGTTCCCACGGGTCGGATACGCTGCGTAAAAACTGTGCAGCGTATCCGACCTGGAACTCGCAGCACCTTCCGTCCGAAATACTCTACCACATTGCAGTGGTGTTTTTTTAAATGGAATTTCCGTTATGGAAAGCAGTACTGGGGGAAAAGAAAAATGTTCATACTTAGCCCCTCCCTCCTCTCTGCGCGTAGTCCAGCCTCCTAAAATGACGTTGCAGCCCATGTGACGCTGCAGCCTGTGGTTGGCTGCAGAGGTCACATGGGATGCAACTTCATCCCAGGAGGCCGGACTGCAGGAAGGAGGAGAGCGTTCTGGGTAAGTATGATTTTTTTTTTGTTTCCTGAGTTGCGATTTTTGCGGCAGAATCTCTGCGATTCTGCCTCAAAAATCGTAACACATGACTTTCTGTTGCGGGTTTTACATCCCCATCTAATTCAATAGGCAATACCCGAAACAGAAAAGCAACGAAAATGCACCACAGGTCAGTTTATTAACGTTTTCCGCAGCGTGGGCATGACATTTTTGTAATCTCATCCACTTTGCTGATACTGTAAATGCTGCGGAATTTCCACACAGAATTCCGTTACGGAAATTCCGCAGTGGGAACCCGGCCTTAGACAAGATCTTCTATAGCACTATTCGGGGCTCTATACTGTATATACCATATTGATTACGTAATTTATCCATTGCGGAGATTTTGTGGACAACCTTGCATGTGTAGTCCGTGAGTTCTACTTTAGATAAAGAGCTGACATACTGTAGAAATCCTGTTTCTGTTACATCTTTGCACCTTAGGGTATTAGTTGTTCTATATGTTTTCACATTACACTTTATTTTGAGTATATAGGCAAATTATATTAAGCATATCACGCGGTTGGCAAACTACCCAGCTATGAGATACGCCTGCACACTGCACTTTACTTTACTATTACACTTGTTTTGTGCTGTATTATTACATTTATATACATATGCATGTTTTTATTACCTTTTTTTATTTAATACTGGACATCCAGATTTTACAGTATAGGATTCTATTCACACTTGGTTGCAGTTTCTTGTATAGTCATTGTTGTGCATATGTAGTTTATAGGTCAGTCAATCACAGATCACCGGTCCTGGTCACATGCTTTGTTGATTTTATCCTGATTGGCCTGTTTTTACTATTTATAAGCGCTATCTTTGAAGTTAAACCATATGCTATGAGAAAGGGTAAAGGGCCAATTATTGGGAAAATGAGTGTTTATATGACACTCGTTCCCGATCATTACCCTGTGTAAACAGGGCAACGATCAGCCGTTGGACAGGAAAACTCTCGTTCATCGGCTGATTGTATAGTTGATGCAGCTTAAAATATTATTGATGTGTGTAAACATGGAGACGTGCTGCCGACATGATGGAAATGTATGGGGATGAACGATCGTAGTAAGGATCGCTCTCCACCAAACATTACTGATCATAGCTACTTGTGAAAGGAGCAAACGAGCGCCGATCAACGAGCTGTCTCATTGATCGGCGCTCGTTTACATGGCCCGTGTCGGTGTAACCTGAAATACGTCAGCTATATCTTGTGTCCGTATTTCTGCGAGAATGTTTTCTGCCTGATCATTTTTAAAATAAAGAAGGAGATTTTATATCCCATGGAGTTGCTGGATATTTCTCTTTTTTATTATGTAGAGTATTATGTAGATTAGTAGGAAGAGTAGTATGTGGAGTATGATGTGGAGTATAATGTGGAGTATTATGTGGAGCATTAAAGTGGAGCATTAAAGTGGAGTATGATCTGAAGTATTATGGAGAGTGTTATATTGTGTTATTAGGAATATTACAGTGGAGTATGATGTGGAGTATTATGTGGAGAACAATATTGGAGGATTATGATGTCATTTCTGCAGTTTTTAATTTTTGTATTTTATTTCCTTTTGAAAGTTTTTGAAATATATTAAAATGTTTAACTTCTTTATTACCGTCAGTTAGAAAGGTCATGTTTGGATTGAAGACAAGGTAATTTCTCATATTTTTGGAACATTTTATATCAGAATGATCATTTTTTATTTGTTTTAATATAAAGGTATGTTCACACGGGGCAGATTAACCAGTTATAGGGAATGTATCATCAGAAAACTACCTAGTGTTAAGATCAAGTTTTTATCTTAAACACAAGTAAACATTTTTAGAATTTTTTTTATTTTCTATATTATTATCTATATTAAAAATAAAATCCTGAAGACTTGCAATGTTTTACTGTGGCCGCTGAGTTTGACACTTCTTGTTTGTAGGGATCACTTCTCAGCAGTAATCTCATATCATCACAGGCAGGATTACAATGACAGGTAACACCTCTATATAGATAACGCAGGATCCACCATTCATAATAGACTGATCCTTCCTGTTCTGTAGAGATCATTCTCAGCAGCCATCTCATTATTATCATCACAGGGAGGATTACACTGACAGGTAATACCTATATATATATATATATATATATATATATATATATATATATAGGTAGAGATAAGCAGCATCTCATTATTATCATCACAGGGAGGATTACACTGACAGGTAATACCTATATATATATATATATATATATATATATATATATATATAGGTAGAGATAAGCAGCACTCTGCGACAGATTCCAACACGGTAATGGGTGCAAGCAGGTAATCCAGATCCATGGATTATAAAACATAAACGAAAGAAATCCCACAGCACTCCGATGGTTCCAAAAAGTATGTGATTTATTCAGTCAATAGCTGCAACGTTTCCGTCCTGCTATAGGACCTTTTTCAAGCATAGTGACACAGCAATACATGCAGGTGTATAAGACATGTGCCTCATTACCATAATGAGGAATCCTTAACATAGTGCACAGACAAAATATTGTACAAGATATAGGTAATCATATAAAAAACATATGCTACAATTGTAAACTGTGTAAACTGTGTACAGTGATAAAATCCAGTATAAATATAAACATACATTTAAAAACAAGCTTATTGTAACCTGATTATCATATTAATCAAAAATGTGACCATATGTGTAGGGTCAGAGCTATCAGGCCACTCACCAATCGCTGACCTTGTATGCAAATCAGATATGCTAATCCGTGTTCATGCCAGACTCATGTGTAGTCTGACTATATGGAGTCTTCTAAACAGCACTGCGCATGCTCGTGTCGTCATCCCGGAAGTGTCATGTTGCATAGCAATTACACGATGCATAGTTTGCTGCGCAGGCGTAAGAGGTCAGTGGCAAACCTCTACAAACTAGATGACGTATAACAACTAGAAAAGAAGGGCCATTCTTATAGGTAACCATAAGCAACATATATGGACAGTGACATCAGGGGCAACTCCTGAAGCGGAATCCCCGGCCACAGCGTTGCCGACACTCTGGCCGGGATTCCATTCCAGGAGAAGCCCCTGACGTCACTATCCATACATGGACAGTGACATCAGGGGCAACTCCTGAAGCGGAATCCCCGTTCAGATGGATTCTGCTCCTGCAGGGAGCTACAGTGGTGCTATCTACAGTGGGGATTCCATCTACAGGGGTTGCTATCTACAAGGGGCTATGGCAGTAAGTACAGGGGGCACGGTGGCAGTATCTACAGGGGGGTGCTGTGGCGCTATCTACAGGGGGCACTGTGGCACCATCTTCAAGGGGGCTATGTGGCAGTATCTACATGGGGCACTGTGGCACTATCCACAAGGGGGCTGTGTGGCACTACCTACAAGGGGGCTGTGTCACAGTATCTACTGGGGGCGCTGTGGTAGTATCTACAGGGGGCACTGTGGTACTATCTACAGGGGGCACTGGGCAGTAAATACAGGGGGCACTGCAGATCTATCTACAGGGGGCTGTGTGACAGTATCTACAGGGGACTGTCTGGCAGTATCTACAGGGCGCACTGGGGCACTATCTACAGGGGGCACTGGGGCACTATCTACAGGGGCACAGTGGCACTATCTACGGAGGGCATTAACATCTGCGATTGCTGTCCAAATTTCCAAGAAATGAGCCAAAGCCGAGCTGCAAGTTAAAACAGCAGAGAAAAAGCCAGAAACCAATGCAAAGAAGCTGAGGGATCAGACAAAGCTCTCTATACTCTGACAGCAAGATAAAATGGTGATTGGATGATCATGTGACCTTCCTGTGGGTGTTTTTAGTGGTTTGGGACCCCAAAAATGTACTAATGAAATTCATTAGTTTTTAAAACGGACACTGAAAAACGGATACGAAACGGGTCACAATGGCCCATTAAAAATGGAAGCACGGAACGGAAAGGGAATGAATGCAAAACGGCCGAGAAAAACGGACCAAAATGGCAGTTTTTATCACCCGACACTCAGACCCTGTCGTGTGAATAGAGTCTAACACCTATATATAGATAACACAGGATCCACCATTCATAATAGACTGATCCTTCCTGTTCTGTAGAGATCACTTCTCAGCAGTCATCTCATTATCATCACAGGCAGGATTACACTGACAGGTAACACCTATATATGCATAATACAGGATCCATCATTGACAATAGACTGCTCCTTCCTGTTCTGTAGAGATCACTTCTCAGCAATCATCATCACAGGCAGGGTTACAATAAAGCCGGATTTACACGAGCGTGTGCCTTTTGCACGCGCAAAAAACGCGGCGTATTGCGCGCGTAAAAGGTACTTAACAGCTCCGTGTGTCAGCTGCGTATGATGCGTGGCTGCGCGATTTTCGCACAGCCGCCATCATTATGACACTCTGTTTGTATGTTTGTAAACAGAAAAGCACGTGGTGCTTTTCTGTTTTCATTCATACTTTGTACTGCTGTTGCGCGAATCACGCGCGTCACATGGAAGTGCTTCTGTGTGCTGCGCGTAATTTTCGCGCACCCATTGACTTCAATGGGTGCGTGATGCGCGAATAACGCACAAATAACGGACATGTCGTGAGTTTTACGCAGTGGACACATGCTGCGTGAAACTCACGGACAGTCTGCACGGCCCCATAGACTAACATAGGTCCGTGCGCGGCGCGTGAAAATCACGCGCGTTGCACGGACGTATTACACGTTCGTCTAAATAAGCCCTAAAAGTTAACACCTATATATAGATAACACGGGATACACCATCTACAAGAGGTGATGGACACAGCTCCCCCCTCCACCACAATGACCTCTGCACAGATCACAGAGCATGCACATAACACTCTCTAATAAATGTCAATAAGGCTGTTGTAAAGCATATCTCTGAATGCTACTAATAGAGCAGCTGCTCAGGCAAGATCGCCGCCTTCTACAATTAGAAACTAAAAAGCATATTGAAAAAAAAAATGTGTGTCAGTATCTGGTTTTAATTAGTAAAATCAAATATAGGTGATGAATGCCCTCTCAGGATGTGGTCCAGTCATTGGTGCTTTGATAAGTTATATAAAGTACTTAAATATTTTGTAAAAAAAAAACACATTCATTTTCACTTTTTTTTTTACAGAAAAATGAAAAACATTTCCATTCTGTTTGTGCTTTTCTCTGGATGTTTTGCACTGGAAGGTGAATAAAGTAGTATAAAATATACTGGGTGTATGAAAGAAATGAAGGTATAAGGGTCCCACTGTGACTCTATCACCCAAGCTCAAACTTATACAGCCCTGCTTTGTCACATATCACCTACCTATTTTAGGCCACAAGTAAATGGCGGGCACCGCTAGCAAAAAGCATAAATGTTGGGTTGCAACACCAGCATCAAATAAACTATAATTACGTTCAAAATAAAAGTGTGCACACCCATGGTAGTCAAGGTAAAAAAATATAAACACTTTAAGTATAAACAATACACCAACAAAAAGTCGGGATGCTCTGTCCAATCCATGGTGGCCCCACCTTACAACTTACAGGAAATAAAGTATCTGGTGCTAACGTTTTAGTGCCAGATACCATATGACCAGGGTCAGCACCCTGCGAACCTGAGCAAGTGCCAGAGCACACTAGCCTTGGGGGGCCCACTCAGTCTTGCTGGGGATTCTGCTTCTAGAGGGAGCCCCTATCTAGGAGGCGGCATAACT
Source organism: Rhinoderma darwinii (assembly GCF_050947455.1). Lineage (NCBI taxonomy): Eukaryota > Metazoa > Chordata > Amphibia > Anura > Rhinodermatidae > Rhinoderma > Rhinoderma darwinii. The sequence continues at coordinate 10,352,905 of NC_134698.1, read as the reverse complement.
ACCGCTGTAGCAGTCATAGCGGCTGTCAGCGACGCCACATTCAATAGTATCTGCGACCTTAGGATGCAAATATTATTGAACGCTATGGCAGAGCAGGGAGGTATCTCACCGCTTGCCATTTACTAGGCTACAGACTCCCAGGCAGTGCTAGTAGCTAATAGCGCTCTGCCCAGGACTCCGGCTCTGGGGTTGCCCATGACATCACTGTCCATATATGGACAGTGATGTCAGGAGGAAAGAAGGAGTCCCGGGCAGAGCGCTAGAAGCGGCTCTGCCTGAGTCAGGAACTCCATCTCTGGGGAAGCCCCTGACATCATTGTCCATATATGGACAGTGATGTCAGGAGAAGGGAAGGAGTCTCAGGCAGAGACTAAGTCTGTGTCGCCCAAGGGCCCACATAAACCTGGAGCTGGCCCTGCATAGGACCCCCTTGAGATTTCCTGCCTTATTGGTTCTGTTTTGGCGGCATGAGGGGGATCTACACAATATTATGCAGTTGGTTCTAATGGTATGTCTGATCGATGTATATGTTACCTGGTACCATTATGCAGCCATGCTGCAACATTTGGTTTGACAATTTTTTCAAAAATGTCCAGGAAGTCTAGAGGTGTCAGACTGGGGTCCCATGGGCCCACCAGAGAGAATGATTCTGAGGACCCACCCACCATCTCTACACAATACGTGCACATACACTTGTTGTTGTCATTGAACACATAGGACATATCGTCAGTAAAGTTTCATAGGTTATTTGTAAATCAAGAAGTAGACCCTAGTGGCAATTGCTTGGCTCTGAAGTTAGCTCCAAATGGAGTTGTCTTCTGCTAGACCTTTTGGGGCACATTATTGGGTTAGAGTCTGGACCCATCGGAGGATCCTTTGATACTCTGGTGAGCCAGTCTGACCCTGGGTGTAGATTCCTACAGTTAACTCTATGATTCCCATGTCAACCCCTACCAAACCACTCCACAGGAGCTATGTAGCAATGGCAGTGGTGGCATCATTCATTGCTGGTGAGTAGGGCAGTTCCACTCCCGACTTCGAAGATTCCAAAGAGGATTTCCACCCAAAATGTAAAAATGCCCATTCTGTGAAAAATAGACAAATTTATCAAGTTTCCATTACAAAATACTAGAATGAAAGCCAATTCCCTTGCACAAATGCACTCTGTCCCTGATGATCCACTGGATCATCTTTTGATCCATTCTCACTTCTGGTGATCGGCTACGTAGTGATTAGTGTCTAATTTTTCAGTCTTGACATGAGACCCAGTAGAATGGAGTCTAGTCAATGGTCATCTAGTAGTTCGGTGTCCAGCAATAGTTAGCAAAATTGTTATTAAGGGACAAGTCGCTGGTGACCCAGTGGTACAATCCAGAATTCCTGGTGACCCAGTGTTCAATACGTGCTGCCCATTTCCTGGTCCTCTACCTCTTGAGAACTGGTGATTTAATGTCCTCTCAAGGTTCCAAAGTAATTTCAGCGTCCCTTCCCTGGTGTCCCATTCACTCGCCCTGATGAACAAGTTCAACAAGTTTTATGTCATGTACTTGGTGACCATGTTCATATTCCAGGTAACCCAATATTTAGTACTCCGGTGACCCATGGACTTACTGTTCAAACTCTAGTTGTCCTGTTAATTGGTTTTCACTTCTAGTTTTCCAGTGTTTTGTGTCCTTCCCAGATTCAATGGTGGCCCATAGGTACTGTTGCCCTACTGTTGATCTTCTGATTGAATAAAACCCATGAGGATCCAGTGTTTTAATAAATAACCTTATCCTTTGTGGTCAACTGTTTTTTTTTATGTAAAATACTTTGTGGTCCAGAAGTTTATAATATCCATGGTGGTCTAGTGGTTAAATGACTAGTACCCTTGTGGGCTAGTGGCTTGAAGTATAAAATCAATGCCAGTATAGGTTTTCTAGAAATATCTGGATGTAATTATTATACCTGATGATGATTATTGATTATTTACTTCTATTATGACAACTTTTTTTCTATCTTTTGGTCTAGGGAAAAACATCATCGTTTTTCCTAAGCAAACAGCCACTGACCACGTGATTCTGAAGCCGACAGTGACTCAACCTTTAAAACAGCTTACCGTATGTCTGCGCTCCTATACTGACCTCAGCCGAGAACATTCTCTATGTTCCATAGCCACACCTGGTTCAAAAAAGGACAACGCCTTCCTTATCTTTCCAACACCTCCAAACTCATGCAGGGTTTACATAAATCAAGAAGAAATTAGGTTCAAGGTGGATCCTGAGGTTCTAGACTGGAAACACACTTGTGTTGCTTGGGACTCTGAGACAGGACTTCTCCAGCTATGGATAAATGGCAAGCGTTACCCTAGAAGAATTACTGCAACCAGATCTCCCATAGGACCTCAGATGAGTGTCATCCTTGGGCAGGATCAGGACTCTTTTGGTGGTGGGTTTGATGCAGGTCAATCACTTGTAGGTGAAATGTCTGATGTCAATATGTGGGACTATGTTCTGTCCTCAGAAACTATGAAAACCTTCTCTTATGGTTATTTTTCTCTAACTGGAAATATCTTTAGCTGGATAAATGGAACTAAAGAGATCAAAGGGGGCACAGTCGTCTTGGAAGATGACTTCAATTCTACCTAATTAATTGGAAGCACTGAAAACCTATTGTCATTGTATGGAAAATGCTAATTCCTATATCTGAAGTATTTGCATTTATTACTAGATGTATATAGTGGACACTCCATCTGTGATTAATTTAGATGTGAGTTCACAAATTAATAAATAATTATCTGTTCTGTGGAAGAACCACTGTCATTTTTGACCTGCGATTAGATCCATGTAAAATATCTAGAAACCTGGAGGCGTCATTCAAAAAATCCAGTCATCACCATTTTTCTACCTTTGTAAAGCTCCACCTCAACCATGGTTGAGGTGGAGATTTACAAAGCCAACCTGGTATTAGGTTTTAAAACAGAAAAGGGTATGCAAGTGGTGGTCTACTATTACCCTCTAATGGGGTATTCCAGTGTTAGAAAGTGTTAGCAACCTTCTTGAAAAGCCACATTGATTTCCTATGGAGACAACCATAAGAACCAAGCCCCATAGTCATTTTTTGGTGCACTGTGTAGGGGACAAATCTGAAGACGTCATAACATATATGTACTCCAATATTATGCATGTAGAAACTACAACTTGTCCTGCCAATTCCGAGACCTTATATTGCTGGTTGATGAAAAATGAAAAATAAAAAATTCCGAAATGCCGAAATGAAAATTCTAAAATTGGACCTTAAGGGTTAAAGTATATTAATGTTAATTGTTAAATACTTTGAAGAACTACCTCATAGGTTAGATTTCCTACATTCAATTTCCATCTAAACAACCCCTGCACTTAAGCCCTCGTAGAGTATTGAGGACATCATAGAGAGGGGGTCTCTCGGTATCCTTCTCTATGAGCCAGAGTGGAGAGCCACTGGAAAGAGTGGCTCCTGCTTTGGCGTACTGAATGTAACCATGTCTTACATGGTTAGGATGATGCAGGGGTTATTATAAAGATTGGAGCTCCATTTTTTTATAAAGAGCTCCAAATCCCCCTGGTTCTTATATCAATATGTTATCACCACTATTAACTTATCTCAAAATTATTTTTACGTAAAGAAAGTATACATTTGTGGGTGCTACAATGAACATATGGACACATAGTCTGTACCCCAATACACCAAGCTTTATTCTTACTTCTATCCATCACACATGTAAAAAACAATAAAATCAATTTTAAAAAAAACAATATAACTATGCTAAATCCACTGGAATAAAAAAAAAATTTGCAATTCTACAATTAAAAGTAGTAAAAAAAAAAACAAAACATGGTTTAGAGAGAGAGAATAATTGAAATGGTAAAAACTACAGAAATAAAAAGAAAACACGAAAACAGAGACACCTAAATATCACAAAATATTATAAAGTGAATCAAATGTAAAAATGTAAGTAAATATTTAAAAATATTTTTTTTTCGTCACTGTGATTTTGTGTTGGGGAAATGTTTTACATGGTGGTCATTCAAATGAGTGACCGTCCATGTTGTACATGGATGGCTTGAGTCCACTAGAATGGGAGCTGCCCATATAGAGTATTTGACCTGATGAAGACGCTGCTTCGGCATAGAAACACATAGTCCGTTTTATGTTTGTTCTAATAAATGTAGTCTTGTTTTGAACTACTGGATTGTCCTCTATTGGATGTTAGCAGCGCTATTTTTTGGAAGCTCCATTTTTTTGCATATATATATATATATATATATATATATATATATAGATATACCCAGCGGTTCCCCTATTCAGGTGGCCGGTTCTTCTAACCCAGCTGCAGCTTCATTCTTTACATTTGTACCATTGTTGTGCTTGTTGCAGCACAACTCCAATAGGTGAGCAGTTATCAATTCACATTGTCTTGCTCTACCTTTACCAAATGTGACCTGCACCATGTTGGCGCCGTGTGTTTTTTAACTCTCTCTACAGCTCTTATAGAGTGACTCTCTGCTCTGGCTCCAGTTTGTAGCTTGCCAATTGGACTAGGGTTAGTCACGGGAGGAATTGTAGTACAAGGTTTTGGGCGACTTGGGGCTAATAGGTTCCTCAGAGTGGGAATAGATGATTTGGGGGGCAGATTTTGGTACTGCAATCCACCGTTGGTCTCCCTCTTCTGCACCCGCTCCAGTTCAGTTATGGCCTTATAAACAAGTGCCCAAAACTGTACACAATATTCCATGTGTGGTCTGACCAGGGCCATTTTAACATATTGATGGGCCCAGTGTAAAGGTCTCATGAGTAGTCCCTCCCACCCCCTATCCGAACATTTTTTAGAATGTCACCTCCAAGTCCTCCCAGCAGCCTTGGTTGAAATTCCAACAGGTGACAGTCTCCCCTACAGCTCCACCGACCCCCAACTGCTCTCACTGTGACCCTGTAATGTGGATCAATACCAGAGAGTGAAAACTAGAATCAGGGTCCAGCCTGAGACACAACAGACACATACAATCCACAAAACAACCCACATCCTGTTCAGTCAAGAGCCACTGGCCGCTGCGAACCATGGAATTAAGTGATGAGCCATCTGTCCTTGTGCCGAGCAGGATCCAGATGAGGAGCAGCAAGTCTAGACAGAAAGATCGCATCCCCAGCAGAATTATCACAGCAGGCAGGGAGCAGCACCGGATGTAATGTTTCTTGCCTCTTCACCGCACTGTTCTGTGTGTCTCCCCACTGAACAGGCCCCACTTTCTGCCTCTTCCCCACCTTAATCTCTGCTGGCCCCTGACATGGAGGAGATCGGGATTGGGTGCTGCTACCTTCCCTGTCTCTCATCTTTCCCAGCACTACCCACAACTTGCAAGTAAGGGCAAAGTGATGTTCCTCTACCCCATGTTTTCAACTGTATTCGCGTCCAGAAGACAAAAACACAGTTGAAAATGGCACTGCCGCCAGGCGGCCCAGGGTCTGACTAGTGATTTGTATAGAGGCTAAACCTAGTTCTCGTCATTTGCATCTATGTCTCTTGATGCATCCCATGACTTTATTTGCCTTGGCAGCAGCTGTCTGGCACTATTTGCTAAAATTAAGTTTACTGTTGTCGTGGAAATCCATCGGTCAAAATATATTAGACTGAAATTTATACGAGTCCAAACAGACTCTCAAGGCCAGACTCCATTAGTCAGTATCCTAATTAGGATATTTCACCGATATATATCGAGAGAGGAGAAGAAAACACACAGACACGCTGATATGTTCAAAATGCTCCTCTGAAGGATTTATTACCAGACTCAAACTGTTAAACTGAAATTCAGAAGGGGTGTAGGCTTGAGGTAAACCAATCAGAGACAATGTAACAATATTTGTTATTCAGTAAAAAGCATACAATAAAATACATCCCAGATACATCATTATAATTCTTCACACATTATGTTTACAGGTGTCTTATCTCTCTTTTGGACAGAATATTCTCGTGGAGATGGGGGAGACCTTCCCTCACGCATACTTGCCATCCTCCCATCTCCCTCCCTGTCCATTCCTTACTAACTTCACATGGGAACCAAGATCAAAGATAAAACATACAAAATCAACATTACTTGTATTAAAGGAACAATGACTCTCCTATTCACTACAATAAAACCAAGATGGGAACTCCAGACAAAATGGCTGCTGCACGAAACTAAATCATTTAAACATTATCATCACTTTCACATAATACATATCTCAGTAATTCGGCATCCTGCTTGATAATTCACAATGTAATTTCATACAGAGAATATAAGCAAATAAATCATCCTTCAGAAACCCCCCTTTTTCTCATATTAAATTACAGAAATTATATATTATGATTATGAAACTCAAACAATATATCAATAGGGCCACAACTAATATGATGCCATCACCAATGTCCGGTTAGGGTATGGGGTCCCACCAGTGTATTGACAAGTCATGTACATCATCGTCCTCTTCTTCTCCTGTCTTCTGATTAAAACACTTGATACTGCTGACGGATTCACTCAGGTCTTTGGTCCTTACTTTGAACTTTGCTGATGTCATCAGGACTTGGTTTCGTCCTTCTCATCTTTCAGACCCCGTCTCTTTTAGTTTACGTCACCGGGCTGTACACAACACCTCATGCTGTGAGCCTGGGGTGAGATCCCACGTAGGCGGATTAGTGGAGTGTTATTATGACCACCACAAACCCTCCGCTCATCTGTTTTCTTCCTCCGGTAAGTTACTTGTCTGGGCGGCTGCTTGGAATTGTGACACTGCCGTCAGTTCATGACAAACGCGTTGTACTGGCTCCGGCTGCGCCTGCCGCACCTCAGTGATGGAGTTCATCGTATTAAAAATCTTTTAGTTCATGTTTACTGGCACTTGCTGGGGACCCCCAACCCTTGTCAATTGTTAAAATAAATACTAATCTGGTGATAACATCTACGTACTATAAAAGTTGTTCTAAGTACATACAATAACAATGTCAGGCCCTTAACCCCTTAATGACCGCCGATACGCCTTTTTACGGCGGTCATTAGTGGGCTTTATTCTAGAGCGCCGCTATTCTACGTCGCTGCTGTAGAATAAAGTAAACAGAGCAGGGAGCCGTGAAATCTCCCTGCTCTCAGCTGCCAGAGGCAGCTGAGGGCTGGGGGCGTCCCTGCTCTGCCGGGTGAGATCGATATTAGTATCGATCTCACCCGTTTAACCCTTCAGATGCGGTGCACAATAGCGTGCACCGCATCTGAGTGGTTTTGGAGAGAGGGAGGGAGCTCCCTCTCATCTCACTGACACCCGGCGATAAAATCGCCGAGTGTCTGTGTCTTCTATGGCAGCCGGGGGTCTAATAAAGACCCCCAGGTCTGCCTGGAGCGAATGCCTGCTAGATCATGCCGCAGGCATGACCTAGCAGATGCCTGTCCGTTTTAAACGGACAGGCAGTAATACACTGCAATACAAAAGTATTGCAGTGTATTATAATAGCGATCGAAGGATAGTGAAGTCCCCTAGTGGGACTAGTAAAAAAGTAAAAAAGTTTAATAAAGTTAATAAAAAAAAAAAGTGAAACAAAAAAAATGAAAAACCCACTTTTTCCCCTTACAAAATGCTTTACTATTAAAAAAAACTACAATAAAGCAAAAAAGTTACACATATTTGGTATCGCCACGTCCGTAACGACCCCGACTATAAAGTTGTTACATTATTTAACCCGCACTGTGAACGCCGTAAAAAATAAAATAAAAAACAATGGAAAAATTGCTGTTTTCTGTTAATCCTGATTTTAAAAAAATGTGATAAAAAGTGATCAAAAAGTCGCATCTACTCTCAAATGGTACCAATAAAAACTGCAAGTCGTCCCGCAAAAAACAAGACCTTATACAGCTATGCCGACGCAAAATAAAACAGTTACAGCTCTTCGAATGTGACAATGGAAAAATGTAAAAAATGGCTTGGACATTAGGGCCCAGAATGCTAGCAGGGGGAAGGGGTTAAACTAAATCAAACAAACACCTTTTATATAAGAAAAACTTCTCTGTTCCAATGGACATGGCAGCTAGAAGATGTGTAATTATTGGGTACATTTCATTTGCACTTGGTGTCACGCTTTCCAGCAGGATTTGTACCTTGATCTGAGCTGATTGCCTGGAACATTTCCAGCTCACCAAAATCTACACAGATTCCACATGTTTATCTGACAAATGTCGCAAACCAATTTTTCTTACTCTAATTTGTATTGCATGGGAAGGCCTCTCAAGGTCTGTTCTCTTCGTGGGAGGCGGGTATGATAAGGTTGGCACCGGTCTGCCAGGACTGTTCTGTAGGCAAATCAAACAGCTCTAACAGAATTTATCAGCAACAGCTGTAAAGCCTGGGAAATACCAATTAGATCATACCAAATCGATCCTTGCAGTCTTGGGGCATATGTGAGGTCATACACCATCAATGCAAGTGCCATCAAGAGTGCCTTGGGTGTTACCGGTTCACCTTCCTTTATCCGTCCACATTCTGTTAGAATCTGGTTCTCACGCCTTCCGCTCCCAGTTGGACTCTTCCTGCGGAGAACAAGCTTTTTCATTGTATAAACATTAATTGATCTTAATCAAATATTAATTTGAAGAAAAACATTAACAAATAACATCTTTACATCAAACATTCACATTGAGCAATAACTAGAAGTGATACATGCAAACTAATTTTTCTTCTTTACATATATATATATATATATATATATATATATATATATATACACACACAAACACTGCACAGAATTTTCCTTTCACAATAACAACGACAAAAAAACAAATAACTAAAAATGTTTTCAAATGGGAATATTCCACTTTTGTACCTTTTATCTGACGCATGACTCTTAATAGTCCAATGCTAAGGCTGGTCCAGAACTTTACTGTTAGGGATCTGCCAGGTACTACGTCTAGGTATACTCCTGGGATTAATCAATCCACACCTGAGGCCAGACCTGTTCGACTGACACCATCTCCCACCAACCAGGGTGGCAGGCTCAGGAGTGGGAGAGCCTATCGCGGCCTGGTCAGTCGGAGTTAGCTCCGCCCCCTGTCCTTTATTACCTGCCGTGTTCTCCTCCTCAGTGCTTGTAATTCTTCTGGATTCCTGGCCCCACTGCTGCTTGCTCCAGCCTGCTTCTGCCGTGCTTCTGCCTTGCTGCAGTTCCGCTTAACCTGCTTTGCTTTGCCTCTGGCTTGCTTCCTCCTCCGTGCTCACTTGGGTATACTCCACTTCATCCTGGTCCGGACTACTCATTCACCGCTCCGTTTCCTCGCGGCGTTCCGTGGGCTACTGCCCCTTCCCTTGCGTGTTCCCTGTTTGTTCTCCCGTGCACTTAGACAGCGTAGGAACCGCCGCCCATTTGTACCCTGTCGCCTAGGGCGGGTCGTTGCAAGTAGGCAGGGACAGGGCGGTGGGTAGATTAGGGCTCACTTTCCCTTCACCTCCTTCCTGCCATTACATTTACATAAAACTTAACTTCAGTATTTAATATTCCCACAACACTTCTTAAATACAATTATTAAACAAACTAACTTTGGAATAACATCTGGAGAACTGCTGATATCTTATTGTACAAACATCAGGTCAATACTTGGGATAACATTGTACCCCTGTCACTTACACACAACGTCTGCAGTGGGGAAAATACAGGCCGGGCTTCAGGCCCCCCTGAGAACAGGTCTACACACACGAGCACATTGTCATACACTTCTACCTCGGGTAGTTGTATGGTCTGCAGTCGCTGGGACTGTTAATCTGGCCGGGCTGCACTTTTCACAGGTACCTTTGCAGTTTTACATATGTCACGCCGTGCCCACATCATGCCGGCTGCTACAAACCTAGTGGTGGCATTATTGTATCCAGGGACAAGCCAATTTACTGATACCTGGCTGCATATACCCTTGTTGTCAGTTCTGTCTTCTCTCGCTCTCTCAATTGGCTTACCCGATGATCCAATAAAGTTCCTACTACCAATTGGCCCCTTAATTGTGGGCGATGCCAAAAGCGTACCTAGAGTCAGTGTAAATGTCGGCCGTCTTACCGTCTGCCAGGTTACAAGCCTCAGCGAGCACCTCCAGCTCTGCTCCTTGAGATAAAAAAGAAGGTGAGAGTGGTTTCTGGGTAATTTACCTTGTGCCTTGTATCCTGTTCTACACAAACTGTATATGATGAAGTATGTCTACATTACAAATTTACATTGGAAACCCATGTCACATATAGATAGAACATTTCAAAAGGGTGGAGTTTTATTGTTCCACATTCATCTGATGATCCAGAACACTTGTAAATCCCACCCACCAGGTCCTGTAAATACCTGATTAATACAAATACAAAAACAAAAACAAAATATGTTACTGAAATCTGGCATAAAAGAAACAATATTCAAACAATTTTTTTGTTTTGCCTTCTCCCCATCTAAATCTATAAAGATTCATGTGTGGCTGACGTCACCTCTGCCTCCTGTGTAAATTTGCTGGAGGGGGATGGTCTCTTACACAATACCTCATATTGGGTGGAGACTACAGCACAGCTTACCCAGTGACATATTCACCGTTCTGGAAGGATCTGGAACCATCTACACAGAAAAAAACCTCAAAATGTAGGTTACTGTCATACACATTTAATCTGGATTACTCCTTAAACCCTTCGCGCTCAGGTCAGTACTATTACGTCGCGCTAAGTACATCGTTCGCGCTCAGGTCAGTAATAGTACTGACCTGAGTAAACACGGCGCCATTTAATCCCGGCGCGTGCTTGAGCTGTGATAACTGCTGTTTCTGACAGCACGCTATCACAGCTTAGTGTGCAGGGACCGATCGCGGTGGTCCCCGCCGATTAACCCCTTAGAAGCCGCGTTCAATAGCGATCGCGGCTTCTTAGGGGTTAAGCTGCCATAGCCGGCCTGCTACACGATAGCGGGCCGCGATGGCTACTATGGCAACCAGAATCCTAACAATGGACTCTGGCTACGCCATCGACGGAAGCCTAGTGGGTCCCGACAAAATCAGGACCCACTATGCTTGCTGTCAGCGAACAGCTGACAGCTCTAATACACTGCACTACGTATGTAGTGCAGTGTATTAGAATAGCGATCAGAGCCTCCTGCCCTCAAGTCCCCTAGTGGGACAAAGTAAAAAAAGTGTGAAAAAGTAAAAAAAAGTTGTGTAAAAATAAGAAAATAAAAGATTTAAAAGTAATAAAAGTAAAAGTCCCCCTTTTTCCCTTATCAGTTCTTTATTATTAATAAAAATATATAAATAAACAAATAAACTATACATAATTGGTATCGCCGCGTCCGTAACGTCCTGAACTACAAAACGATGTCGTTATTTATCCCGCGCGGTGAACGCCGTAAGAGAAAATAATAATAAACCGTACCAGAATCACAATTGTTTGGTCACTTCACCTCCCAAAAAATGGAATAAAAAGAGATCAAAAAGTCGCATGTACCTAAAAATGGTACTGATCAAAACTACAGTTCGTTACGCAAAAAATAAGTCCTCGCACGACTTTCCTGATGGAAAAATAAAACAGTTCTGGCTCTTAGAATAAGGTAACACAAAAAATAAATTATATTTTACAAAATTTATTTTATTGTGCAAACGCCATAAGACATAAAATAAAACTATAAACATCTGGTATCGCCGTAATCTTATCGCCCCGCAGAATAAAGTGAATATGTCATTTATAGCGCACGGTGAACGCTGTAAAAAAAATTGAATAAAAAACAATAGTAAAATTGCTGTTTTTTTAGTCACCACGCCACCTAAAATTAGAATAAAAACTGATCAAAAAGTCGCATGCACCCCAAGAAAACTACAATGGATTCCTCAAGGTCTCTAGTTTCCAAAAAGGGGTCAATTTTGGGGGGTTTCCACTGTTTTAGCACCACAAGACCTCTTCAAACCGGACATGGTGCCTAATAAATTAAAATAAATTAATTAAATGTCACCTCTACTTTGCTCTAAATTCCTGTGAAACACCTAAAGGGTTAATAAACTTTTTAAATGCTGTTGTGAATACTTTGAGGGGTCTAGTTTCTGAAATGGGGTGTTTGATAAGGGTGTCTAATATATGGGCCCCTCAAAGCAACTTCAGAACTGAGCTGGAAACTAAAAAATACAATAAAAATGAGGCAATACTTCGCTTCTTACATTATACTCATAATGAGCCGTGCCCACCCCGAGATGACCCCAGTTTTGACCGTTTGTATAAACGGAGACCCCTATTAGACCATTTCAGTGCCCGGTTTTCCCAGCATTCACCCCCGAGAAGTGTATTTCTATAGATGAATCCCTGGTACATTTGAAAGGGAGGCTTCAATTCCGCGAGTACCTGCCGGGTAAGAGGGCAAGGTATGGCGTGAAGATGTATAAGCTGTGCGAGAGTGCATCACGGTATACCTACAAATTTAGGATATATAAAGGGAAGGACACCAGTACTCAGCCCCCAGAATGCCCCCCCCCCCCCTTACTGGGAGATAATACAAAAATTGTGTGGTATTTGGTGCACCCACTGCTGGACCAGGGTTACCACCTCTACCTGGATAATTTTTATACCAGCGTCCCACTCTTCAACTGCCTCGCTTCCAGAAGTCCTGCGGCATGCGGCACTGCTAGAAGAAATCTGAGAGGCCTCCCTAAGACTCTGCTTGGTCAAACACTCAGAAGGGGTGAGAGCAGGGCACAATCTAGCAGCAACATATTGTGTGTCAAGTACAAGACCAGGGAGATGCCACACCAGTACCCATGTACCTGTACGAGGTACCAGTACAGGGACCCCCAAACTAGACTGCATCCTGGACTACAATAGGTACATGGGATGGGTGGACTTGTCAGATCAAGTCCTGAAGCCTTACAGTACTTCTGGAGGCGAGGCCACAGGCATCGTACCAGGGCAACACTTTTTAGGAGAAGTTCCCCAAACTGGCAAGAAGGGAAAAAGTCAAAAGTGGTGCAGAGTCTGCTATAAGAGGGGGATAAGGAAGGACACAATATATCAATGTGACGCATGTCCCGAAAAACCAGAGCTCTGTATGAAAGAGTGTTTTAAAATTTATCATCCATCCCTTTATTTTTAATTTACCCCAGTTTTACTCGCTCTGATCCACTTCGCACAGCTTACCCCTCCTCATCTTTCCCCTCTGAGCCCTGCTGTGTGCCCAGGCAGCTGATAACAGCCACATGTAGGGTATTGCCGTACCCGGGAGAGCCAACATTACAGTTTATGAGGTGTATATCTCCGGTGGCGCATGCTGGGCACAATATATCGGACACTGAATTGGCATATATGTATAGAAAATTGCAAATTTCACTCTGCACCAACTGCTGCACATTATCTTTTACACAATACCTGTGGGGTCAAAATGCTCACTACACCTCTAGATGAATGCCTCAAGGGGTGTAGATTTTAAAACAGGGTCACTTCTTTGGGGTTTCAACTGTACTGGTACCTTAGGGGCTTCTGCGTACAAGACTTAGCACCAGAAAAGCTCCAGTAGGACAAATGGTGGTCCTTTCCTTCTGAGCCCTGCCGTGTGCCCAGGCAGCTAATAACAGCCACATGTAGGGTATTGCCGTACCCGGGAGAACCCACATTACAATTTATGGGGTGTATGTCTCCGGTGGCACATGCTGGGCACAATATATCGGACACTGACATGGCATATATATAGAAAATTGCAAATCTCACTCTGCACCATCTGCTGCGCATTATCTTTTACACAATACCTGTGGGGTCAAAATGCTCACTACACCTCTAGATGAATTCCTTAAGGGGTGTCGTTTTTAAAACGGGGTCACTTCTCGGGGGTTTCAACTGTACTGATACCTCAGGGGCTTCTGCACACACGACTTAGCACCAGAAAATTCCCAGTAGGCCACATGGTGGTCCTTTCCTTCTGAGCCCTCCCATGGGCCCAAACGGCAGTTTATCACCACAAATAGGGTATTGCCACACTCAGGACAAATTGGGCAACAAAATGTGGTATTTTATTCCTTGTGAAAATAAGAAATTTTGAGCCAAAACTACCTCTTATTGGAAAAAATAATTTTTTTTTTAATTCACAGCCCAATTCAAATAAATTCTGTGAAAAAACTGTGGGGTCTAAATGGTCACAACACCCATAAATAAATTCTTTGAGGGGTGTAGTTTCCAAAATGGGGTGACTTCTGGTGGGTTTCCATTGCTTTGATACCTTTGGGGCTCTGCATATGCGACATGGCACCCGAAAACCAATGCAGCAAAATCTGGGCTCCAAAGAACACATAGCGCTCCTTTCCTTCTGAGGCCTCCCATGGGCCCAAACGGCAGTTTATCACCACAAATGGGGTATTGCCGCACTCAGGACAAATTGGGCAACAAATTGGGGTATTTTATTCCTTGTGAAAATAAGAAATTTTGAGCCAAAACTACCTCTTATTGGAAAAAATTAAATTTTTTTGAATTCACAGCCCAATTCAAATAAATTCTGTGAAAAAACTGTGGAGTCTAAATGGTCACAACACCCATAAATGAATTCCTTGAGGGGTGTAGTTTCCAAAATGGGGTCACTTCTGGTGGGTTTCCATTGCTTTGATACCTTTGGGGCTCTGCAAATGCGACATGGCACCCAAAAACCAATCCAGCAAAATCTGGGCTCCAAAGAACACATAGCGCTCCTTTCCTTCTAATACCTCCCATGGGCCCAAACGGCAGTTTATGGCCACAAATAGGGTATTGCCGCACTCAGGACAAATTTGGCAACAAAATGGGGTATTTTATTAGTTGTGAAAATAAGACATTTTGAGCCAAAACTACATCTTATTGGAAAAAAGTTTTTTTTTTTAAATTCACAGCCCAATTCAAATAAGTTCTGTGAAAAAACTGTGGGGTCTAAATGGTCACAACACCCATAAATAAATTCCTTGAGGGGTTTTGTTTCCAAAATGGGGTCACTTTTGGTGGGTTTCCATTGCTTTGATACCTCTGAGGCTCTGCAAATGCGACATGGCACCCGAAAACCAATCCAGCAAAATCTGGATTCCTAAGAACACATAGCGCTCCTTTCCTTCTGAGGCCTCCCATGGGCCCAAACAGCAGTTTATCACCACAAATGGGGTATTGCCGCACTCAGGACTAATTGGGAAACAAAATGGGGCATTTTGTTCCCTGTGAAAATAAGAAATTCTACCACGAACATGAAGCCCAAAGTGTCACGAGAAAACAATCTCGGAATCGCTTGGATAGGTTTAAGCATTCCGACGTTATTACCACATAAAGTGAAATATGTCAGATTTGAAAAATGGGCTCTGAGCCTTAAGGCCCAAACTAGGCTGTGTCCTTAAGGGGTTAAAGCTCATACACATTTTGTAGATCTCCTAGAACCAAATTAATTAATTGAAAACAAAATAAAACACAAAACAAAACTACCTGATCAGACCCTTCAACATTAAACATTCCATCCTATTTGGACTCTGCGAAAGTAATGTAGCAGGGTTCAAAACTACATATCAACATAATAAAATTAGGCACTCTATCAGGGGGGGGGCACTAGTTTAACCCCCTGTAATACACAACAGCCTGGAACAAAAAAGACTTTCTCCTGACAAAAATACATTTTATCTTTAAAATGACCTGCAACCATTTACCTGTAAAACATCTCACATTTTCAAAAATAACATTTAGGCAGCACCATAGCACGTGCCTCATGTGTGAAAACAAAAACAAAACAAATGTAATTAGTTATTCAATAACACAGAAAATAATATATCTGGTAATATTAATTACTGCAAACCAATAAGCTGTACATAAAAATAGGGAACAGAGGGGGCACATACATTTTCAAAACCCCGTGTCTCACAATATCTGTAGGTTAATACATTTGAATTAACATCAAAACATTCCAACATTAAATCTTATCACATTATAACACATTAATATGCAGTATAGCTTTTATCTTTTTACAAACAGATCCAGCCGGCTGTAATATTTTCCTCGCTTGGTGTAGTTACAGACGACTGCGCGTGCGCGAAGATAAGACACATTACATAAAAAATGAAAAAAGTGGAACTGATTTTAACCCCATAGACAAAACACTAACATTTTTAGACATTACTGCTGTTAAAAATAGGAAACATACAATATAGTTCTGCTTTTATTGTGGCCATTAGTTTCAAACTTCAGACATGTTACATTACACACATCACACAGATGTCTCATCACATCACACATCACACATCACACACATCACACAGATGTCTCATCACATCACACCTGTTACATTACACACATCACACAGATGTCTCATCACATCACACATGTTCACATTACACTCCCCCCATTCTGACCCACATTAGTCACTGCAATGTACCTGGCTGCTCCGTTTTCTTCACTCTTCCAATGAAAATTTACACCTGTATTTAAATTGTTCTTTCTCACATCATCTTACTTGTAACCACCTGTAATCACCTGCTTTGTCCTTTTAACTTATGCCTTGTCCTGGCCACTCCACTCCCTTTCTCAACTTTCCACAAACCATTGTCTTTATCACATGCAAACATCCTTCTTACGGCTGCCAGCCTCTTCAACAATTTTTTTTTCAGTGTGTTATTTTGCCTTCACATACTTTACAATTAAAGCCCCAGCTCCTTTTGCTCATTCTAATGTTGGCCGGGACCAGTGCCCCAAAGCATCTTTGTCCAACTTCCTCCTGACCCCATGGTCGGAGAGCAGTAGGGTGATTTCCGGTAAATCCCCCACCTCCAGGCAAACAGGCCATGTTTGCCGACAGATATCTCAGACCACTCTATCTCCTAGACTGTCTTACCAATACGATATCAAAAGTCGTTCCTCCAGACATTCTAGCAGTAGGATCCTCTGATCCCTCACTGTATTGAACATCAAGAACAGAGAAAATGCTGCCAATCAACAATTACAAGAGCAAATTCTTCAACACAATCGACATTCATGAACCTCCATTGATTCAAGCAGGAGTTGGTAACACTTCACTTATGCAGAATACTTGCTGCCGGGGGGGTGTCTTTCGGTTCATACAGCCCGTGATGTAACATATATCACACACTCTTTCCTTTAGCACTTTGCAATGGTTTCACATGCAAATTATATTTGGTAACATATATATATTATCCTCCCCGCTCAGTCGTTCACTTTGTGGGTTGTAGTTTAGGGGGCTGTTATGTATGTTGGTGATTATTTCTTTACGGGCTATCTGTCTAAGCCAATACCAATGTCCTTCACTGTAATTACTACTACGACACAGGTGGCACCTGGGGTAAGTGTCAGGGTCATTCATTGAATACAGGATGTTATATTACAACGGTATTCAATCCAGCGGTCTGATGTTATACTACTACAGACTTAATTACTTGGATGTTATTTTACATCAAAGTGTATATGCCGGATTATCACATGTGCTAGAAATCAGTCTGTACTGATTCCCACCTTATGCCAGTCTGGCAATGCATACAACTGGTTTATGGACCCTTACACACAATATCACTGTCTGGCAATGAGTTAGGAAAATATAAATGATTTTCTAATACAGTATTCAAAGTTTTCCCTGTTGTACTGGGTAATGGTATTGAGTGCAAATTCAATATAGACACAATTGCTTCTCCTTGCATTGGATTCTACATTATCAAGACTTAACCATTGAAGCCCCTGTGGTACTACAGGATATTACTCACAACTATCCAACTGTCCTCTCACCTACAAACAGTCAATACCTCCCAACTATAATCCCAGACAAACGGGTAACAGAACAACTATTAATCCTCAACAATTTTACACAACTAAATAACAAATTACACTACAACAAAGCAGCAAGCACAAGTTTTGTTTTTTCCTCACAGTCCAGACTACAATCTTGCATTTCAAATACTTCACATGCGGTTTTTTGTAATTCACAGATGCAAAGCCAGACCTCTCCAGTGACAGCTTATCAGACGTGCAATCTTCCGGGTTTTATCGACACCATTACTGTCGTGGAAATCCATCGCTCAAAATATATTAGACTGAAATTTATACGAGTCCAAACAGACTCTCAAGGCCAGACTCCATTAGTCAGTATCCTAATTAGGATATTTCACATATATATATTGAGAGAGGAGAAGAAAACACACAGACACGCTGATATGTTCAAAATGCTCCTCTGAAGGATTTATTACCAGACTCAAACTGTTAAACTGAAATTCAGAAGGGGTGTAGGCTTGAGGTAAACCAATCAGAGATAATGTAACAATATTTGTTATTCAGTAAAAAGCATACAATAAAATACATCCCAGATACATCATTATAATTCTTCACACATTATGTTTACAGGTGTCTTATCTCTCTTTTGGACAGAATATTCTCGTGGAGATGGGGGAGACCTTCCCTCACGCATACTTGCCATCCTCCCATCTCCCTCCCTGTCCATTCCTTACTAACTTCACATGGGAACCAAGGTCAAAGATAAAACATACAAAATCAACATTACTTGTATTAAAGGAACAATGACTTTCCTATTCACTACAATAAAACCAAGATGGGAACTGCAGACAAAATGGCTGCTGCACGAAACTAAATCATTTCAACATTATCATCACTTTCACATAATACATATCTTAGTAATTCGGCATCCTGCTTGATAATTCACAATGTAATTTCATACAGAGAATATAAGCAAATAAATCATCCTTCACACTGTCCACCAACAGACCAAAAAGTCTCTTTCAGTGACACACAATGCATATTACGTGCGGATTTGCCATGCGGATTTTCGTGCAGCAATTACGCATCGTAATAAAGTACCAGCAAAGCAAAATGAGATCTCAAGAAATCTCATCTACACGTTGCATTTTTTTTCTGCACATAAATTGACCTGCGATGCCGATTTTAAAATCGTCAGAATGTTAATTTATTTTGCGTTTCTTCCTGCAAATTGTATCTGAGTAGGTTTTAAATCTGCAGCATAAAAACACCCCTATTTCAGCATCAAAATGTAAAAACTGCACCTAAAACCGCATAAAAAAACCCACACTATTAGGTGCGGATTTTACCTTTGGAACTACCTGCGTTTACCTGCGATTTTCTGCACCAAATTCTGCAACTTGTGCATTTAGTCTCAGACTACTAGATGGAGCCAGATGGGGTTTCTTGAGGACAGGATCAGTGATCCTAAGCAGTGTGGAAATAAATGAGTTAAAACAACATTTTAATGAAGTTCACAAGCCCAAAGGACGTTGTACCTGTCTGCCGGGTTTGGAATTTTTAACGCTATAATTTCCAGAGTGCACAGTTTAGAGGCAATAAAGGATGGGATTAGGAAACATTGGGCAGATTTGCTAATATTGTCTTAGATTCAGACAGCTTAGATTAAATGAAAACACAAATGGGTTTGAATTATTATTTTTTTAACCATTTGGGAAATTGGTTTTCCATATTCTAGTTTGATCATGAACACATGTCGATCCTTTCAGACTGTGTTACATCTGCTTGATAGGATCTTCTTCCATTTTTGGAAGAAACAGGTGGATACAACATGGATAGACAATACGGCTATGTATTACCATTACTGATTCTTACCACTAAAGCCTGAACACCGTCCAATATCTCTTCCAGTGCCGTATGCATCTTTTTCGTTCCCTTAATTAAAAAGTGAGAGCTAAATATATGGCATATAGAAATTAGAATACTGAAAACATATACCCATATTGCCACATTTAAGGCAAATATGAACACAGAACTCAATATAAGAATATTAGCAGCCAGTAACATGGCGACCGTTTTTACTGAGCGAATATGAGCGTCTATGTTGGGAGATCTGGATCCCTCCGTATTCTCTTGTATTCTTCTTATGTGTTTAAACAGAGAGATGAGGATGGCCAATGCCGATACTGAGCAGAGCGAAGCACACAAGACACACATTATCAAAAAGATCAATATTGGCAAAGAACATCTTGGAGACTCCATTATGGATACAATTGTGGTTGTTGCGTTTCGTAGACATTCCTGCTTTGTTTCCAATGAAGAATAAAGACTCATGGAGAAGTATCCCAGAACAAAAGTAATCAAAGTCTAAGGAATCAACTTAGGAAATCTTCTTTGAAGGCCAATATAGAACCAGTGGTTAATATTGACGATCTTCAGACAGAAATGTATACTGAGGAGCGCGGAAAACCATAAGGTGCACATGTTCAAGTACATGAAGACATGTGTAAAATTCTTATCATACTCTACATTGATCAATAGAAATATATCTAGAAGTCCATATAGAAGGCTGAAGACACTGAAGCCGAAGATCAGCTGATCACTTAACGGAAGTCTTCTGGTCTTGCAGAAATCTAGAATACTCACAACAATAATGAAGAAGTTTCCTGGAAATGAGAAGATCAAAGTCCCAATATTGATATGTATGAAGGTAATCTCTAATATAGTCATCTCTCTATCTCCTTATACCTTAGAAGGTTTAGAAATACCCAGAGGTTCCTCATACTATCAATAGCTGAACTCTATGAGATGCAAATCAAACACGACTGTAACATGAGACACTTGTTCTTTTATATATTTTGCAAGTGTACTCTTCTCAAAGCGATGGCAGTAAATGGAAAAATATACCACGGTTTGGGGAAAGAAGATTGGTGTCTCAAAAATTGCAGGCCATGCTTAAATAGTGGTTTATATACAGAGATGTAGTTATAGGCGCCAGGGCCCTGGTGCTTAAGGAGGCCCAAAGGCTACCCCGCCGCAAAAGAAGACTTCAGTATTATAAATAGCACATGGTACAGAAGTTGGAGGTCCCGTTAGAGACTTTGCATTGGTGCCCAAGAGCTTCAGATTACACCTGACCTACACAGAGTAACTCATAATAAAAAGCAAAATAAGGTTGTAGAAACTTGTATTAGTATTCAGACCCCTTCAAAACCTCCCAGGACCACAATCTCTGCAGCAATCTAACGCTTAAGCATTTATGATAAAGTAGCCAGACAGAAGCCACTGCTCATTATAAGCAATGGTGTAGCTATTGGGGTCGGACCGGGCCCTGAAGCCAGGGGGACCTATGGTCTTCCATGCTACGTGTATTCACAGTTACTGTAGTAACTGGGGCCTATGTTACTACAATAGCACTATACTTACCCACCTCACACCTAAATTGGGTCTGGGCGCAGCACTGAGTCCTGACGCTTTTCAATGCAACAAAGCTATGAGTGCCACACACAAAGTCGTGACGCTGAATGGCATGAAGAGATGCGCTGTGCCCAAAGCCGAACAGGACCTGCACTGCGCCCAGAGATGAAGAGGACCCGTGCTGCACCTCGAGGTGATGAGGTCCCGATACAGAAGCGATGACAGTAAGTATAAGAATACTGTATGCTGGGCCCTGTGTCTAGTCCTATATTTGGGGGGGGGGGGAACATATGTTATTGCCCTGATGTCTTAAGACCTTCGCAATGCACTTGGCTGCTAGTGCTGCACCGATGGGACACTTAAGAGAAATAGCAATGCAGCTGAAAGCTGTGGGCCGTTAGCCATGAAGAGAAGTTGAGGGGTCAAAGATGAACTTTTGCACCAGGACGCATAAGCTACGCCTATGAGTATAAGGAACATAACTGCCCTTTCGCAGTTTGTAATAAGTAAACAATGAAAGGGATGCAGCACTCGCGGACCCATCAATCAGCTAATCGGCGAGGGTGTCGACAGACAGACATCCACTGATCTGATATTGATGGCCTATCCTAAGATGCACCAGTTACGTCACTGGGGCTCCAGTGACATAGTTTTCCTGGGCCAAGATAGTAGCTGGGACTTCGGCTGCTTTGAAAGCAGCTGGGGACTCAAAACAAATCCTATACGGCGATCGCAACACCTCCATAGCAACCGCAGGCCCCTGGACAGTTACGTCCTTGGGGCTACCCTGACGTTGCTTCCACCGGGGACTCCAGCTGCTCGGAAGGTGCGATAGGGTCGCTGTGCAAATAGGAGGTTCTCTGTGCGAATCCAAGTAGATCCCACAGAGTTGACAATGCCTTACATCATGGGGAGACAGGACGGCCAGAGTCTGCGGGCAGGGCGGCCTCTGCTCCATTGATAACTGTCCGTTTAACGTAGGTCTGTGGCGGATACCACACAGTGGCAATCATCACCCATACGTTCCGTCCTTCAAAACAGAGGTTTACTGAAGTATACCAGCCCGTCAGAGGCCGAAGGGACACTCTTTTAATCTTCGTCGGGCTAATGGAGCCTAATGGACACGTTTAGCCTGTACATCTGGAGCTTTCGGGACGTACACGCTAAACGTAGGGCATAGACGTGAAGAGGGCCAAAGTTTGTTTTATTTCCGAAAGAAGAAAGCTAAAATCTTATATCACTGTATCAAACAGATCCTTAAGACAATATATCCAAGGAGCTCTCATCAAAAGTCAACCTGACCGTGGCTAAGCTTTCCATTAAGTCTGTTTTTACTTCAATAGGGTCCTCAGCTTTGAAAGATCCAATGGAAAAGAAAGTGGACTCAAGAAAATCCTTGTTGCTTCTGCTACACGTAAGGCCTTGCTAGCAGCCATTTCAGTGGCCAGGGCCTTGAAAATTTGTCTCAGCCAACTTTAGAATGACTTGAAAGACAGAGTTCTCAAAGATTTGATAATTGATAGCACCCAGACTTTAAGGATGGTTGTGGATTTCTTGTGTTATGTGCTGATTGACAAGCTCCGTTTTTTCTCTGAGAGCCTGGCGGTTACTAATTCTGTCATTAGAGACTTCTGGATCAAGTAATGGGCAAGAGGGGCACCATCAAAGAACCATTTCTCCTCACTTTTTTTCCAGACGGGCAGTCTCTTTGGTACTCAGCTAGAAAAATGTTCAAATCCCTCAATGAGTATATAGAAAAAGTTTTGCCCAGTCTAAAAGAAAATCTATTTAGAGGTCATTTTGATATTAGTTTAAAGTGTAACTAAACTTTTTTTTAAACTTTTGACATGTCATAGGTGGGGTACCGAGCACTGAGACCCCTAAAACTAAGCAGCAGAACCGCTTGAGTGAGCACTGTGGGTCTTCGTTTCTGATTGACTTTCCTCTTAACGGTGTACCTGGCTCAATAGAAAGTCTATAAGTCCGTAGTGTTCGCTCAGCTGTCCGAGGAATGTCGACCAGAAACAAAGCGGCACAGCACCCACCCGAGCACTTCTGCCACTTCATTTTAGTGTTTGCTGGGGGTCTTAGTGCTCGGACCTCCACCGATCAAACTTTCTGACATGTCAAAAGTTTTTTTAAAGTTTAGTTACCCTTAAAAGAACCACCTAG
This sequence comes from Rhinoderma darwinii, assembly GCF_050947455.1. Lineage (NCBI taxonomy): Eukaryota > Metazoa > Chordata > Amphibia > Anura > Rhinodermatidae > Rhinoderma > Rhinoderma darwinii. The sequence continues at coordinate 10,329,592 of NC_134698.1, read as the reverse complement.
ATCCAGTAAAAACTTTAGACCAGATCGCCATAGAAGATATCTAGAAGCCTATCCTGCTGGTAAGACAACACTTAAATGGGTTGTCCAGTTTAGAAAACCCATTTTCATACACACTATTAGAGAATTCTGAGGTAATAGAGGGGGGGTCCTTTGTTCAGGATCCTCATTTCTTGGCCAGAGCAGAGAGAAGTTACAAAGAGCGTCTCTCATTCTGGAGGATCTGTCCTGTCCAGCATTACACAGAGAACCCATTGATTTGAATGGACACTTTGCAATGCCTAATTTAACCTGTGGTGGCACTGCAGGAAAATGAAATACTTACTGCCAGGTTTACCTAAAAATTACAACTGATCACAGGAGATCACAGCTGGGGGACAGTCTCTGATCAGCTTATTTTCAAGAGACCCTTCTAACTAGTAGGGATTATCCAAAGCGGACTACTCCTTAAAGTTAATGCTTTAAATTAACTCTTAAGAATCATAAATTTTTTGAGGGTAGGGGGGTATAAAGATGAGTCTGGCTTTAGTGAATCCACCACATAGAGTAGTGCAGGCAAATTGCTATGAGATTAGTTACTCGGCCGGCCAGAATTTGCAAAGGACATTGAAGGACATTTATTTGCATATGCACAAAGGGGTATTTATACGTATGCTGCCAAATATAAAATATACAAATATAAAATATACAATATAAAAATGGACGGATTCATGTAAAGTGAGAAGTATGAGTTGATTCCTGGTACACATCTGGCTCAGAAACCAGCGCAGCAGTATGTGTACAGTACAGATAAAAAGTTAAAAGGGATTTCCAGGGAATTTAACATCGGTAGTAATACCTTAGCATAGGCTGTCAGTGTATAAACAGTGGCATCTGACCCCCGGCGATCAGCAGTACACAGGGGTTAAGGCGCTAGCTGGAACATCGTAGTCAATTCCTTGCAGTGCTAAACACAGCACCCTCCATTTGCGTTAGGCTGTATTTGGTACTGCAATAAGTCATATTCAATTGAATAGGGCTGATTTCCAGTATCAGACACAGCATGCAATAACCTGCATGTGATATGATGCCATTATTAGTGGGATTAATTATGGGATTTTTACTACCACCCATACAAGGAACGGGTATGGATGGCATCAGAGGTAATCTGTATGACGTGCTCATAGAAGATCCCTATTTTGCTTTCCCCTTGTATGCCGTGTTCAGCTTTTATTTGCAGTATACAATGGGTTAAACAACGGAGATTAAATGATTTTTGATCTCCGCTGTAAGAGCAAGGTCGTGGCTGCTCCAGCAGGATATGCCATAAATGTCTAATCGATGCCGGTCCCGGTTCTAGGACCCAAACCTACTTTGAGATTGTGGTTGCCCCGACACCGTCCCGGCCTTAACGGGGAATCAGTGCAGAGGTGGTCGGGGTTCCGGAAGTACGCTGTACTATGCTGTTTCCAGAACTCCCATTGACTTATATGGGAGTTACGGAAACATCGTAGCTCACCTGTTTCTGGAACCCCGACCATATTTTCACTGATTCCCTGCCATGATGTGGTGCGTAACTTGGTCACGCTGATACCATGTAGTCCAGGCTCTGTTTGCATTGTCCCGGTGACGCTGGTATTTTGTACCTAGTAATTTATTTTAACTATAATATATTGGAGAACTGTTACTGATTTACTTGCTGACATCAATGATCTTGAAGGGGTTATTTAAATTGATGGCCTATCCTCAGGATAGGCCATCAATATTAAATTGGTGGGGGTCCGACTGTTGGCACCCCCCCATCAGCTGTTTAAAGGCGCCGTAGCACTCGTACGACCGCTGCAGCCTCTTCATTGTTTACATGGTTCTTCTTTATGTTCATACTAGGCTACCCGGGCATGGGAAAACCTGATCGTCATGACGTGCCCTTTACAACCACATTGTGTATCCTATGGTAAGTAAACATGTCGAGTGGTTTGCTACAGTGGGCAGTAATTTTTTCGCGATAGGCTGGCATTTAAATAGGATGCATCAGGCAACAGATAGTGTCATAGACTGTTGTGTACAGAGGCCCCTGAGGGTACCATTTTATCGGGGAAACATGTTGGGTAGTGCCTCTTGCACACGACCGTTGTGCCACTCGGACCGTTTTTGACGGCACCCGATAGTCGTCACGGACCCATTCACTTTAGCGGGTGAATCGGGTCCGTGATAAAAGGTCCGAGTCTCCGATCCGAGGAAAGATAGAACATGTCCTATCTTTCCTCGGATCACTGACGGGACTCGGACAGCGCACACGGTTGTGGGCATGAGGCATTAGCAGACGGTGTCTGTGTATATTTTCATTTTATTCACCGCGTGGATAGGTTATGGAATTACACACTAAGCTGTAGCGGCGAACCAACTAAAAATATTATAACCCCAGAGAGGGTCGAAACTCAACTGCTCCACAGGCATCATATACAATAGAGAAAAGCTGCAAACAGCTTTATCAGAATATACAAAAAATGGCAAATATGACCATAATGCGCACTTTTGTGCAACATAATAAAGAAATTTGATTATTTCAACTTTTAATAGTGAATAATAAAAGTTACGCTTCAATATGCCTGCATTTAGAGGGGATTCCTAATTTTTGGACTATGTCTTGTACCCTATCGGTGAATATGTATGTGAATTAATAGATCCGCCTGCTTTGGTGTCCTGCCTTGGGACATATTGTGTTACTGTTTCTATGTATGAGATTTATTAGATCTAGATGATATCCATTGTGACAGCTAAAGGAGCAAGTATACATTTTTGGGTTTTTCCTCCACAGTAATGTGAATATGAAACCTACAAAAAACATGGTGGCAGCAGCATCATGCTATGGGTGCACTTTCTAGAACGGGAACAGAGGGGCTTATGAAAGTAGAGAATAAAATGTTGCAAAACTCAGGGAAATTCTGGAAGGAAACCTGCTGCAGGCTGCAAGAGAACTGCATGTGATTTGTTTGAAATTCCCCCAAAAATTTACAGTACACAAAAATGTTTTAGGAAACAACAATCTTAAAGTGACATTGTCATAAAACAGTGGCACATTTATTATAGGCGTTCATAAGATACCTGTAAGTATTTTGGATAGCAGGTGCAGAACGCCCGCTGTACAGCCCAAAAACGGCAATTGTTTGCCCCTTCAGCAGTCCTTGTGAAAAGGACATTTAAGTATTTATTAATCTAGGTAATCACAGGGAGGTAATCACAGGGAGGTAATCACAGGGAGGTTGTCCATGGATCTACATCTAGAAATGGAGACCCCCTAGCACTGGATATAAAAACGAACCCGATTTACTGTATAAACAGCTATCTGAGCCCTCTGGCTGGGATAGACATGAAGCGGAGGCATTACATTATTTTGTATCTATGAACTGTAGATATTTTGTTTTCACTTCATTTTTTAGAGAGTTCCTTCTCTAAAACAATGGGGGAAGGAGGTCACAATTTATTTTTGCATATATGACAAAAAATGTAAAACAAGGCGTCTGACACAGAAACAGCTGTGAACTGGAGGAGAAGGTAAGACTGAGATATTGTGTCATCTATGACAAATTTTTATATAAAACTTACATGATTGAGGCAGAATTACCAGATTCTAGTAGAGGAGCAGGGTTGTCACTGATACGTTTTTATTTTTATTCCACTTTGATCTTTAGTGAGATATTGTGAAATGTTTTACCAAGATCTGTCATTTGCGCCTTTATTTTATAGTCAGTTACAAAGTTCATTTTTAGATTAAAGACAAGGTAAATTCTCATATTGTTTTCATTCGAGTCCCCAATCATTGCTGACAGTATCACACATTCTACTGAAAAGGGGAATGGTAACACCCAGTTATCTATTAGTCCTAGGCTAAACAAATACTTTTGTGGAATACAATTTCTTTTATCAAACATGTCAGGAGAGATGACAGCTTTTCTATAAATCCAGTGACTCACAGGAGACGTCTTTTCTGATTGTAGACGTTCTCTTCCCCATCCAACCAAAACCGGCCTGGCGAATTCTCCTGGTGACTGCAGAGTTTTATGCCGAGATATCTTTGGCCCCTCGATTCTGCAGCCTCTGTAGCAACCTCTGTGGTAACACAAATAAATTCAGACCAGAGATCTGACCCCACATCAGACCCTAAAACAAATACAGACCTCAGACCTTCTAAACAATTACATTCCCTAGACTAAACAAATGCAGATGTCATAACAGATACCCCAAATAAATACAGAACCCAGAACAGAGACCTAAACATATACAGAGCCCAGACCAGACCCCCTACACTAATACAGACACGAGACCAGACCCTCTAAACTAATACAGACCCCACACAATTTCATAGCAGATCACACTCTTGCTGCTATAATTTCTGGCATCTGGACCTGCCCACATGGCCATGTGACCTTAAGTTTCCGGGTTCTGCACAAAGCCGTTTAGTCACATTTTTTGCCACCATCCATGGCAAAAATAGTGTTAAAATGTAAATGTATTTTGTCTGTGGGCAGCCATGGCCCCCTCGGGAGACTCAGAACCCGGGAAATTGCCCTAAACGGCCCTATGGTAATCCGCCACTGCTTTTCCTCTATAACTGTTGCTGCACAGCGCTGTCACTGTTAGGGCTGTACTGAGTTTAGTTAGAAAACCGCTTTTGTCTTCTCTCCAGGGTCTGTCTTATCTCCAGGGTCCCTGGGTGTTTCTGACCGGCGGGCACTAGACAATCAGCTGCCAAATTGCTTGGGCAGCAAGCTTAAACCTGTGCTGTATCTATACAGCAGGCAGTCCTCAACCGCAAAAGAATGTCATACCATTTTGTGTCTAAGGCAACTATGCAGAGCTATGTGTCTCCATGGTAACAGACTACAAACACACCCTGTGAAGTCTGGTCCTGCAGTTATACTCTCTTCCATTTTTCCCAACTTCTTGCTACCCTACTGAATCTTTGTTAGCATAAAGTTGGGGACAGATGAAAGGGAGTTCGACTACAGAATCAGACTACACAGGGTGTGTTTGATGTCTGTTACCATGGAGACACATAGCTCTGCATATGAGCTGCATACACAAAAGGGTAGGATTTTAATTTTAGACCATATGCAACATTGATTTTTTTTATATATTTTAGATGCATTGATACAGATTTGTTGCAAAGGTGTACAGACCGTTGAAGCGCTGTGTCCTGTAAAAATTATAAAGACAAAGAGTTTCCCTTTTCAATGGCCACAGCTTTGGCAAAATGGAAGCAAATGTACTAGTGGTGAAAACATGCACAGGATATGTATTCACTAGCTACACATTGAATAATTATTTTTTTTACAGATGTGCGTGCCAGAAATGAATACCTTTTCCATTCTGTTTGTGCTTCTCTTTGGATGTTTTCCACTGGAAGGTGAATAAATGTTTACTCAAAATGTCAAACGCTCAATCATCATGTTCTTATATAATACATATTACAGATATTCATAGGTTACCGTCTGTGTATGATAATACTTAAATTCAATAGGAAAGAAACATGAACGTGTTTCACCTCTGATCAAAAAGGTGTCAAAGAAAAGCACCCGTGATGTGTGAGCCTGACTTTCACATTATTTGAGATTGGCCCCTTTCCCTGAAAAATAATGTTTCCTCAGCGGTCCCCTGGTAGTCACAGCGCAGCCCCTCCTCTTCATCAAATTGTCACAGCAGTGCCTCATCTTTAATCTCAATAGCCAAATATGGCTTCCTTTCCCAAGTTGTCACACTACTCATCCAATTTTCCTCCAGGAATTGTAGCAAAGCCTTTTCCCACTTTCTCCCAGTAATCATAGCAGGGCTTTCCCCCTACCTTCAGCCTTCACAACAAGCTTCCCTTCTACCTCCAATAGTCATAATAGGGATTCAAACCTTGTCCCCCAATGGCCACAATACAGCCTCCCCCTATAGTCAAATTACGGCTTCCCCAACAGTCACAGCAGTCCCCCTTCTTTCATCCAGTTGTCACAGCTAAGCTTCCCCCTTATCAGTCACAGCAGGATTACCCTGGCTCAATAAGAACAGTATCCATAGCGCTCTACCCGCTCAACTCCTTCAGCTGACAGGAAACTACATTGAGCATTTCATACCTGGTAACTGTTACGGTCTGATTCCGACGATAGCCAAAAAAAGAACCAACCGGGCGCACCCCTTTCCAACAAGCTCAGTTAGGGTTGAGGTTCTCAGCTGGTTCCCCGATTTCCGTGCCCTCAACTAGACCGGTGGTTGATTCTCTGGATAAGGTCAGCGGAAAAAGAACCAAACAATATACGGTTGTTACAGGTAACAGCAGTAAAATTCTATAACATAACAATGCAATGACATAGCAGAGTAAAACAGTAAAGGGGATCAGGGCCGACATCAGGGGGGTATTAGGGGTACTGATGTGAGGGGCCCGGCCAAATCTAATTGAAAGGGGGGGCCCGGCAACTGCCGCGACTTGCCTTTGGTAGAAAAAAACAGGCCCCTGCAAAGGGGCCCGTTTCTTTCACCAAAAGAATGTTGTGAGCTGCGGGCCCCCCCCCCCCCTCTCATGGGGGCCGGCAAACACCGCCGACCGATCGCGCGCATCCGCAAACTCCCGCTCGTGCGCACTCGCGAGCGTCCGCGACATGTCCGATATTTGTGCATTGTTCGCGCATCACGCACCCATTGAAGTCAATGGGTGCGTGAAAATCATGCCCAGCACTTCCGCAGCAGTATAAACTATGAATGAAAACAGAAAAGCACCACGTGCTACAAACATACAAACAGAGTGTCATAATGATGGCGGCTGCGCGAAAATCACGCAGCCGCGCATCATACGCTGCTGACACACGGAGCTGTTATGGACCTTTTGCGCGCGCAAAAAGCACACGCTTGTGTAAATGCGGCCTTAGGGTAGGAACACACTAGGCATGAACACTGTGGATTTTATGCAACACATTTTATTGTGGAAAATCCGCTGCGCATTACAGTGGCAGCCGAGTGGATGAGATTTGAACAAATCTCATTCACACTCTGCAAAAAAAGTTGACCTGCAGTGTGGCTTTTTAAGCCGCAGCATGTCAATTTATGCTGCAGAATCGCTGCTCCTCTGTTGCGGAAATGCTGCGGTTCTGCCGCAAAAATCACAAATGAGTAAAAAAAAAGGTACTTTTTTACATTTATAAAAAAGTTTCGACTTCCCCCGGCCGTAGTCCTGGTGACGCGATCCTCTATTCTTAGCGCAGCCCGGCCTCCTGTCATGACGTTTCATCCCATGTGACTGCTGCAGCGGTCACATGGTCTACAGCGTCATCCCAGGAGGCGGGGCTATGTTCAGAAGAGAGAGATGCGTCACCTAAACTACGGCCAGGGGAAGTCGAAACTTTTTTTTCCCTGCAGGATTCCCGCAGCGGACATGCCTCACGAAACCTGCACCACTATTTGGTGCGGTTTTGCTGGCAGACTTCCCTGCGGCTACCGGGGCGGATAAGCTGTGTAGTTTTACTCAGCATATCCGCCTAGTGTGTCCCTTATGATGTCGCTCCTGGAGCTGCTGCCGGTCTCTAAATAGGCAGTTGGTCCAGTAGAATTTGGAATTTTTTTTTTTTGTGAACCAGCTTAAAAAAAAGACAAAACTTTTGTGTTAGGGCCTGTTCACATCACCGTTCGCTTCCGTTCCGGGGTTCCGTCTGAGGTTTCCGTCGGGTGAACCCCGCAACGGAAAGTGAAAGTGACAGCACAGCTTCCGTTTCAGTCACCATTGATCTCAATGGTGACGGAAACATCGCTAATGGTTTCCGTTCGTCACCATTCCAGATGGTTTTCGGTTTTCCGACGGAATCAATAGCGTAGTCGACATCATAAGGGTAGGAACACACTAGGCGGATATGCTGAGTAAAACTACACAGCTTATCCGCCCCGGTAGCAGCAGCACCAAACAACTTCCAAAACCGCCTCCCATTGATTTCATCTGAAATCAATGGGAGCCAGTCGCGGAAAAAATAAAAAGCAGCACGTCCTTTCTTGCCGCGGTTCCGCCTCTGACCTGCCATCGAAATCAATGGGAGGCAGAAAATGCATTTTTCGCTGCGTTTTTTGTCTGCTGTCAATCGCCGCGGGCAAAAAACGTGGCAAGATAGTGTGGGCAGGTCAAAATCTGCCTCAAAATTCGGTGCGCGCTTCCAGGCGGTCGCGGGTGCGTGGGTGGTCGCGCACGCGCGGGAGTTTGCGGGTGCGCGCGATCAGTCGCGCGGGCGGTGTTTGACGGCCCCCATGACGACATTCTTTTGGTGAAAAAAAATGGGCCCCATTGCAGGGGCCTGTTTTTTTCTACCAAAGGCAAGTCGCGGCAGTTGCCGGGCCCCCTTTTCAATTAGGTTTGGAGGGGCCCCTCACATCAGTACCCCTAATACCCCCCTGATGGCGGTCCTGGGTAGCATGATATAGTGCTGGACGGAGTACCGTTAACAGGCGGTGCCACGGTAGGGGGGCCCAGAAAATTTAGCTGTATGGGGCCCCGAAATACCTGATGGCGGCCCTGAAGGGGATGTAGCAGTGCCAGGTATGTGGTTCCAAAGCAGTTCTCTAGAAGTTTCTAGCTCGGGGTTACCCTAGGAAATGGCTACACAAAGCTTACGCTAGAGCAAGAGCCACTGATAGAAAATAATTATTGTACGAACAAAAATCCACGAGTACACACTACACGACTACTACCATCGAGTCTGGTGGAACTACCAAGGTCAGGTGTATTGGTACCTTCGACACTGGTTCACAACAGGTCCGTGAGATTCTTGAACGCCACTGGCCAATTCTTCTGTCCGACCCCGATCTCCAGGGGTTTGTACCCTCAGTCCCAGCCATTACGTACCGTAGAGGTAGGAATCTACGTGACTACCTGGTGCATAGTCATCATACTGGACCTTCTACTATCTCCAAAAATTGGCTGAGGACGTCTGTCATTGGCTCTCATTCATGTGGCCGTTGTTCCTTTTGCCATCTAATGCCCACCACTAAACAATTTACCAACCCAGTTGATAATAGAATATACCAGGTCAGACAATTCATGAACTGTCAGAGTAAAGGGGTGGTCTATATTGCTAGGTGTCCCTGTCCCAAACTGTATGTGGGGAAGACCGTACAGGAGCTGAGGAGGAGAATATCCAAACATCTTAGCACTATTAACAACAGAGAAGATACACCCTTATCTAGGCATATACGTTGTTTCCATGGTGGTGATACTTGCTCGCTACAATTTTGGGGTGTCACGCAGGTCAAACTCGGTCCTAGAGCAGGGAATCTGGACCGAAAATTATTACAGGAAGAGGCACGCTGGATCCATCGTTTGGGCTCTCTTAGCCCAGGTGGTCTGAATGAGGGCTTTACGTATGCTGCGTTCCTGTGAATATATGCGCTTATCAAGTTATTAACTTAAAAATAGCCATTAGAATGGCACTTGCTATTGAATTGACCGTTCTATACTAATTATGGGTCATGTGATCATACACTGACCCTTATTGAATCTAACTTTATCCTTATGTCTTCGACATTATCTCTACTAATCAATCTATTCACCATAGTTTGTAGACAATACTTGCTTCTACATCTTTTTACATCTTTTTAGAACTATACTCAGGAAATGACACAGTGACGTCATGTCAGCCTATTGGACTTTACCTTATAGACTAAATACAGTCGTTTCATTTGCTCCCATAGTTATCATTATCCATAACCACATTGCTATCATATGCAGCCGCTTTAAATTATGGGGATTTTTTCTCTATTACCATTTTTGCTGCTACTGCGCATGCGCGATGGGGGCATGTATTTAGGGTCAGCAGTATCTTATCTGCTTTCACCCTAATGCGCCTGCGCGCCTTATCCCATCCCCATTGGCTGTTCCAACTAGTCTGCAATTGGTAGTGCGGGACGCCCATCACTTACTAGAGGGCTCGTCTCATACCCTCTCTCTGATTGGCCACTACCGAGCAGGGGAACACGTGGAATGACGTCAATACACATATAAGCACGGACATCTCGCCGCGCGCCGTCATTAGCCCCGATACCCCTGAAGACGCTACATCGTAGCGAAACATGTCGGGGGGGCTTCCTCTTTCATTTTAAATACGAGTCCTGCTGACTCCCTAATCTAATTGTGAGCTGGGTGCAACGTGCTGCAGCCGTTGGCCCTAGGCTCCCCTACTCTGCACTGTGCTGATTGTAGTCAGCATTGGACCTTGCTTTTATTTATATGTAGTTTGTCAGTATTGCATAAACCTAATAAATACTTTATTATTTTCTATCTTCATAGTTGGAAAACAGGGCTTGCTTGCCGGTAGGCAAACCATTTTTCTCAATTTAAATTTATGCCCACCTTGTTTATATTGGTTCCAAAGCAGTACTCAGAGGAGTAGTCAGGCAATCCAGAGTTCAATAACGGTGATGTAGAAGAGCAGAGTATGGGGTACAAAGGATTATCCAAAAGAGTAGTCAGGGACAGAAACAGGTCACAAAAATAAAGTTCAAGTACAAGAACAAGATATAACAAAACCAGGCTAGTAAACAAACACTAAGAAACCAGCACTGAGGCCACTGTATAGGAGATTTAAAGAGAGCCTAACTGGTTGAACAGCCGTGTGATCTGCGCTTGACATCTCAGCCAGTCCCACCGATAGACTCATTATGGCGGCCAGTAGGGAAATCAGCGCAAGACCGTCGTAACAACATTACAGTAACTTATGCTAACCTACTAAAAGAGATCGATGCATGAGAGGCACACAGTGCTTTTCTTTTTTGTTGTATACAGGAGCAATACTCTAATTACACATAGGGCAAGGAACAATTTTCCAAACTCTGTAGTGGCCTGACAACTACATTTAATCCTGCCCTGATTAGAGGGGTTGTCCGGGTATGGGGCGATTTTTCATACTGATGATCTATCCACAAGATAGGTCATCAGTATATGATCGGTGTGAGTCCGACACCCAGACCCCACACCCATCAGCTATTCCGGGTGCCTCCGGCCACCGGATGTACGTGCCGGAAGCAGATGGCTCCAGTCACAGTATAGCAGCTGTGCTAATATTCAAGTGAATAGGAAAAGGGTTGCAGTTGCAGTACTGCAGCACGGGCCGCTATACAGTGTCCGAAGCCATCTACTTCCGACATTGGCCACTGAATAACGTCCAGTGCCCAGAGGCAGCCAGAACAACTGATCGGTGTGGGTTCCAGGTGTCGGACCCCCAAGAATCATTTACTGATGACCTATCTTGTGGATAGGTCATCAGTATGAAAAACCGCTCTGTGCCCAGACAACCCCTTTAAGTGTCTAGTGATCCAGTTTTGCCTTCACATGACCCAATGGTATATAGTCTTGTCCTGCATCATCCAGTAGGTTAGCGTCAAGCAATTTTCATTAAACTGGTGTAGTCTCTGGTGACCCAATAATATTGTCCAGAACCAATGGGACCCAGTGTTCCCTATTTAATCAGCGATGTAAAGTCATGTCCCTGGTGTGCCAGTGAGTTGGTATTTTGTTCCTGGTTACCAAGTGGTTAAGAAAACTGTCCCTGATGACACATTGTCCAATGACCAGTTATTGGTGGCATTTGTAGTTATCTAGTGGTTTCATAAATATATCTTAGAGTTAATACTATTATTATATACCTGAAAATTATTGATTATTTATTTTTATTCCTTTTTTTCATTTATTTTTTTGGTCCAGCTAAAAACATCATAGTTTTTCCAAAGCAAACAGCCACTGACCACGTGATTCTGCAGCCGACTGTGAAACAACCTTTAAAACAACTTACCATATGTCTGCGCTCCTATTCTGAACTCAGACGAGAACAATCCCTTTTATCCCTAGCCACACCCGGTTCAGGATCGGCCAATACTTTTTATGTCTTCTCAAGAGAAAGTTCATATGTTGTTAGCGTAAATGAAGAAGAACTTAGCTTTAGAGTGGACCCTCAGGTTCTAGACTGGAAATGCACTTGTGTGACTTGGGATTCTGGTACAGGACTGGTCGAGTTGTGGATTAATGGCAAGCGTTACCCTAGAAAAATTGCAAGCAACCGATCTCCCATAGGACCTCAGATGAGTGTCATTCTTGGGCAGGATCAGGACTCCTATGCTGGTGCGTTTGATGCAAGCCAATCGTTTGTAGGTGAAATATGTGATGTCAGTATGTGGGACTATGTTCTGCCCCCTTCAACTATGAAAATGTTCACTTATGCCTATATTTATATACCTGGAAATATCTTTAACTGGATAAATGGAACTCATGTGGTCATAGGGGGCGCCATCATCTTGGACGATAACTGATTAACTAAAGGCAATGGAAAAGGGGGGGCGTGGCCTAGAGGTGAATGTGAGAGGACGTGTGTGACCGGAGCTCCTGCTGTAATCATCCTTTAAGGTCCATATATCCCGTAAAACTCGGGGAAAATAGCTTCCCTAGGGGCTTACCAGAGTCTGGAGGTGGAGGAGCACGAATACCCGGTCATAATGACGCGCTCTAAGAAGCAGAAGTCGCCGCCAGCGAGTCCCGGGTCCCGCGCTCAAGATGGCGCCGAGGAGAAGGAAGGCCGCAATAGAGGCCTCCGGCAGGAAGTTGTGGAAAAGCTGGAGAGGTTCGCCCGCACGCCGAGAGCAGGGGGGGCGGCTGCACAGCAGCGAAAGTCGGCTGGAGATCAGGCAGCTGGAAGCTCATCATATGGATCCAGGTATTCTCCTTTGGCGGGGGACATGAGAAGTGAGGAGGAGGAGGAGGAGGAGGAGATGAGTGGCGCCATGCAGGATCAGCCAGGTGCTGGAGGGAAAAGTGGAGTAAGGAAGGAGGAACCCTCCCTAAAGGACATTTTGGCAGCGGTGAAGCAGAATTCTATGGTCCTTAATACCTTAGCAAGTCAGATGGGTGGATTGAAGGAGGACATTTTGCTGCTCAGGAATGATTTGCAGAAAGTTGCGGAACGCACCACTGCAGTGGAAGGGAGAGTCTCAGACATGGAGGATGCGATTCCTCACATAAAGCAGGATGTACAGGCACATTCGCAGGCAGTGGCGACATTGATGGCTAAGACAGACGATATGGAAAATCGGCTGAGACGAAATAATGTGCGCCTTGTGGGGGTTCCGGAAAGAGTGGAGGGAACGAATCCGGATGACTTCTTTGAAAAGTGGCTGATAGACACATTTGGTAGAGAGGAATTGACCCCTTTATTTGCGGTGGAGAGAGCGCACAGGGTGCCGACCAGACCTGGCCCTCCCGGAAGGCCGCCGAGACCGGTGCTGATAAAGATTCTACATTATAAAGATAGAGACAAGATCCTGAGGAAAGCTAGAGAACGTCAAGACATCTCCTTTAATGGGGTGAAAGTGTCCTTCTTCCCGGACTTCTCTTTGGAAGTACAACGGAAAAGATCACAGTTTATGGATATAAAAAGACGACTAAGGGCATTACAAGTGCAATATTCCATGATGTATCCTGCCCGTTTGAGAGTGGTGGCGCTGGGAACAACTTCCTTTTTTGAGACACCGAGAGAAGCGGTTAGATGGTTGGATAGCCATGAAAGTCAGCTGAGACCGGCAGAGGGACGGCGTTGATCCGGAACAGACCGGCTGGCAAAAGGAGGCTGGGGATGCAGGACTGAACCAGGTGTCGTAGGAAAAATTGCAAGATTTGGCATTTGATTGGACTTGGAGTTGGAGGGCATGGTTGCGGGGACCGCGGAAGACCGGAAGAGGAGGAATGTGTTTATGGACATTGAGGGGTATTGATATGCTGAAGGGATGGTAGTTTATTTGTAAGAAAATGGCAGCGGGAGGGATGGTCAGTTAAGCGGGAAAAGCACATAACGAGTTATGGCATTGTTGAATGTATGGTGGGCGGAGTTGACCTGCCGATGTTTGTTATGGGTAATGGCAGATACGTTCTGTTGCCCCAACCCTTGGAAAGGGGTAGGTTTACGGGGGAGGTTGCAGGGGGGGGAGGGGAGGTTGCAGGGGGGGGAGGGGAGGGAGGGAAAGGAGACCCAGCCGGTCGGATATGTAAAATTAAGAGAACAGGATAGGAGGAGCTGTGATATGTTGAGGGATGATGGGATCAATTAATTGTTTGTCCTGGAATGTACGGGGCCTGCGGGAAGCCAGAAAACGACAGGCGGTATTTGATTTTATTAGAAAACAGGAGTCGAGGGTGATAGGACTACAGGAGACACATATGACTAGGGATTCAGTTTCCATGATGCATAGGGCCTGGGTAGGCCATAGTTTTCATTCTTACCATACTACATATTCAAGGGGGGTGAGTCTTCTCATACATAGGGCAGTGCCATTTGTATGTCACGACTCCTTCCAGGATGGGGAGGGGCGGTATGTGGGGGTACACTGTACATTGTATCATTGGAATTGTGTGTTGGTGGTGTTGTATGTACCCCCTCCGTTTTCTAGTGGATGTATCAAGAAAGTGGTGGAGGAACTGGCTAGGTACCCGGAGGTGCCGTTAATAGTGATGGGGGATTTTAACGCAGTATTGAATACCAATATGGATAAATTTGGCATGACAGGGGGAGGTGTAACAGCTTTTGGCCATCTGGTTGCTGAAATGGGCTGGCGGGACATATGGAGGGATAAACATCCAAATAGCTTTCAGTATTCTTGTGCGTCTTCCACATATCAGTCTTTATCCAGGATAGACTTAATCTTGTGCTCACCGACAGCGGTACCATTTGTAGCTCAGATAGAATACTTGCAAAGAGCGTTATCGGATCATTCTCCTGTGTTAATGAAGGTAGAGACGGAGGAGAGGACAGGGCGGGGGCAAGGGTGTTGGAAACTTAATGCCTTTTGGCTAAAGCTGATAGACAATAAACAAATTTTAGACCTCATAAAGGAGTACTTTCAGTTCAATTCAGGAACGGTACCGCAAGAGATACTGTGGGACGCGATGAAGGCGTGGCTGAGAGGGGTGTTCATCCAGCACATTTCAGCAGTAAAAACACGGTCTAGACAATTAGGAGAAGCACTGTTGGGAAGGGTAGAGGAGACAGAAAGGCTGCATATAATAGATAACACAACAGACACATTGAAGCATTGGGTGGAGGCGCAGCTGTTGTTAAAGCAACATCAGTTGGAGAGGGCAGATAACAAAAGGATGTTTTTAAAACGCCAATATTATGAGGAGGGGGAAACCACTGGACGGTTACTGGCAAGGATGGCGCAGGCTCAGAGGGAGAATAATTACATACACACCATTAAAGGGGAGGGGGGGAGGTTGGAGACTGATACAGGACAGATTTTGAAAGTGTTTCAGCAGTTCTACTCGGATTTGTATGCCTCTAGGGCAGAGCACACGCCTCAGCAGCTGGAAGAGTATATAGGGGAGATAGAATTTCCTAGGTTGGGGGGGGAGGAGAGAGGGACATTGGAGGAGCCAATATCTCTGGAGGAAATACAGGCGGCTATAGGGATACTAGCCAGTGAAAAGGCGCCGGGGCCGGATGGTCTTCCGGTGGAAGTTTTTAAGGAATATGGGGAGGAGCTTGCGCCGCAGTTACTGGCCACTCTTTTAGATAGCTTCAATAGGGGGCGGCTTCCAGAAACAATGTATGAAGCGACTATAGTAGTTCTGCCTAAAGAGGGGAAGGATCCTCAACTCCCGGGCTCTTATAGACCAGTCTCACTGCTGACGGCGGATATTAAAATCATGGCGAAAGTATTGGCGCTTCGACTAGCTAAAGTAGTAGCTGGGGTGGTACACGGAGATCAGGCCGGTTTTATGCCATCCAAATCGACGGCGGTAAATCTGAGGCGGCTGTTTTTGAATCTACAAGTTATGCCGGATAATCGTGGGGGGAGAGCCATAATGTCCTTAGATGCGGCCAAAGCATTCGATTGTGTGGAGTGGAATTATTTGTGGTCAGTTCTGGAAAAAATGGGATTTGGCCCTAATTATATAAAATGGGTAAAATTGTTGTATGTAGCCCCGACAGCAAAGATAAGGGTGAATGGGGTGTTATCGGATCGGTTTGCGCTGGAGCGGGGAACGCGTCAGGGATGTCCATTGTCCCCATTGTTGTTTGCGTTGGCGGTGGAACCCTTGGCGTGTGCAGTGAGACAACATAAACACATTCAGGGGTTGAGATATGGGGGGGTGGAGGAAAGAATTGCATTATACGCAGATGATATGCTGCTATTCATGGCGGATACCGAACGCACATTACCGTTAGTGATGGCCCTAATTAAGCGGTTTGGGAAATATTCAGGACTACTCATTAATTGGTCAAAATCGGCCCTAATGCTCATGGACCCGGGGGATATTCAGAATGGGGAAGAGGAGGTGGAGATACCTGTGGTGAAGGAGTTTAAGTATTTGGGGGTGAGGGTGACGGCGAAAGTACAGGATTATATGTCCCTTAATGTAATGCCACTGTTAACAAAGATAAAAGCCAAAGTAGAGGCGTGGAATAAGTTGCCCCTATCGGCTCTGGGTAGGACAAATTTGATTAAAATGATCCTTATGCCCCAGGTGTTGTATGTCCTACATAACTCACCGGTATGGATCCCCAAATATTGGTTCAGGAGATTGCATAACCTTTTTAGAGACCTAGTATGGAAGAAGGGGGTACCTAGGATTAAACTGGAGAAATTACAGCTGCCAAAGGAGGAGGGGGGCCTGGCTGTTCCTAATGCTTGGGTGTATTATTTAGCTGCCCAATGTCAGCATTTCTGGGGGTGGGAGCAGGAAGAGACATGGGGGTCCAGTGCGCGCATCCTATCATATCTGGGGGGGGGGGAGAACCCGTTGGCAGGACTGGAAGCGCACAGATATAAACAGATGGCGAGTACCAGACCCACTCTGCTTCTCATACATAAGGTGTGGTGGCAGTGCAAGCAATTGCTGGGGATAGGGGAGTGCACTAAATATACACCGCTCTGGAGGAATGCTTATTTGGGGGAATTGGGTAAATTGGAAGGGATGCAGGGGTGGGAGCAGCAAGGCATAATACGGTTGAATCAGTTGTATGAGGGAGACATACTCAAATCTTTTCAGCAAGTAAGGGAGGAGTTTCAACTGGACTCCCGCATGTTTTATCAGTACCTGCAGATTCGGCACGCAGTGCAGACACAAGCGGTCAGTGTGGACCTGACGATGCATGCAGCGGGGGTGTTGGAGCATATTGCAAAGGCAGTATCATCAAAAGGATTAATCTCATTGGTTTATCGCAGGTTGTTGGTGGAACATCTGGGAGATCCTATGGCAACAGTGAAAGCAATATGGGAGAGGGATGTGGGTCCTATTACAACAGACCACTGGGAGGCGGTATTGGCAGCAACATGTACTTTGTCCATTAATGTAGCACAACGAAGATCGCAGTTGTTTCTGATACATAGGGTGTACAGGACCCCGTGGGTGCTGAAACAAATGGGATTAAGAGCGGATGCAAAGTGCCCTAGGTGCCCGGAAGAAAAAGCAGACATCCTTCATATGTTCTGGACATGTGGGAAGCTGGGGAGTCTGTGGACGGAAATATTGGAACTAGTGGGGAGAGTGTTTGAGGTACAGATCCCATGGGATCCGGTAGTAATGCTGCTAGGGTATGTTGGAGATTTGGGGGGAGATAGGATGTCAGGGTTGGCAATTGCTAAAATACTGTATCAAGTTCGGAAAGGAATTGCAAAGCACTGGCTGGATGCGGAGCCACCATCAAAACAAGAAATCATAGGGGCACTTAACTCACAGGTTCTGATGGAGTATAGGATATACTCCAAGAGGGGGTCCAGGGTCAAGTTCGACAAACAATGGGCTAGGTGGATTGATCAATCTGGGTATGCTTCTGTGGAGCTAATGACACTAAGGCAACAAGTGCAGGTATAGGGCCACTGAGGGGAGAGGATTGGAAAAGTGGTACTGAGGAGATCGGCTGGGGGGGATACAGGGGGGAGTTGGGGGGAAGGGAATGTTTGGTTAAATGTAAAGAATTGGGTCTGTTGAAAATTGCTTGTACACTGTATGAGAACGTACAATGACCTGTAATAATGTGGAGTTTTGTTGAATAAACTTGAACTGATTAAAAAAAAAAAAGGCAATGGAAAAGTATTTGATTCACTTCTTCATCTCTAAGTGCTATAAACTTTTGTATTCCATAGAACTTCTATGTACCATGTTTCTTGACCATCTACCAATCATTATATGACCTTAAATCCCCATGTATGTCTCTTATACTGATAGGGATGTCTGTAATTCCTTCACTTTCATTTTATGAATTAAAAAGTAATAAACTTTCTGCAGAACTATATAAACACTATATGTGATATTTGCACAGCTGGATTCTCTAGAGTACACAGTACTTGAAGGGCATTGGCAAAGTTGAGGGAAATGCCCTGTTGTAACTACTGGTAAAGGAGGGAAATCAAGTAACTAATAGGGAAATGGGTTCTGGAGAAAAGGTAGGAGCCATGCTGTGCATACTGGGGGAAGGAGGATCTCTGTTGCATCTACTGTGGGAAGGGTGAGGCCCTATTGTGAAAACTGGGAGAAGAAGGCTGCTTTAACTACTAGTGGAAGGGTCACAATTGGGAGGATTGGACCTGGTGTGTCTACAAGGGAAAGAGTGGAAGACTGCTGCGACCATGGTCGTATGGGGGAGCGCCCTGCTGCGAGTACTGGGGAAAGGTTTGAGAATCTGCTCTGACTACTGTGGGGAGGGTCTACTGTGACAACCAGACTAAAGGGGGGACATTGCTGTGACTTTTGGGGGGAATGGAGTAAGGCATTGCTGTGGCTATTAAAATAAATTGGGAAGGTCCTTCTCTGACTGCTGGGGGAAAGGCACTGCTATGACTATTAGGAAGAGGGCACTTATGTTAGAGGGGAATATTGTTGTAAATAATGACAGGAAGAACATTGATGTGATTGCTTTAAGGGAACTTTACATTGACTGCTTTTCGGGGAACTGCTGTGATTACTGGAAGTGGGGGGAACAGGGTTTTGACTACCAGAGGGGAGAAGGTGGACACGGCTATCACTACAGTTTGGTTGGGTACAGCTGTACATGCTGTTTTCCTGGGAGTTGTGCTGTGTCTACTGTTGGGGGTATCTGCAAGTAAGGTGTAAAGCTGGATTCACAAATACAGTTGCAGGGGCAAGTACAAGGGGCCAAATACCAGTACAGTGCTTGAATTGAAGTGGCACTGTGCAAGGGAGAATTTGGAGGGAGCCAACTCAATGTTTGCCTACGAGCTAAAAAAAATGTTCCACAAGAGAAAACATTGATGACAATGTTGTGGCCAAATCATTTATTTATTTATTTTCTGTTTTCTGTGGCTTTTGCAAATCGCTTTATAACTGTCATTTGCCACGGTTTTGTGGAAATCGCTATAAAAGAAACGTAACATGTCCGTAAGCTGTGAATAGCTACCAAAGAAGTCCCCCCACACACAAAGCACTTACAGTGAAATTCCCCCTCCCCGAAAAAACTATTTATACGGCATTTCTTCCCCCACACATAACACTTACAGTCCCATTCCCCCTCCCCACAAAAATGATTTATAACACTTCCCCTCCCCCACACAAACAGCTCCCCCTACTTACAAAGCACATGCACAGCATACTTACCAGTCCTCAGCTCCGTGGAGGAATCTCCATCCTGTCAGCAGCCTCATACAAGTTGCAGGCACTGGAAGAGCTGTCTGTTCCTGCTCCTCCCCAGCCCTTTCTTGCTCCATCTTCCCTGCCTGCTAAGCAACTAGATGGGCCATGAACGCGGATAATGGCCGGTCCATATTTGTGACCTCTTGAATACTATGACGTCACGTTTGATGTCCGGAGATCACACGCTCTGCCTGGAGAACACAGTATACAGCTAACAGCTCCCGCTCCCCTGGGCTGACCCAATCAATTTTTTCAGCAGCAGGTTGCTGCAGTCCTAATCGTCTACTTGGGGACCGGCCCTGGAGAGAGGCTTGTTTGTTGTTTGGGGGTGACTTGTTTGTTGTTTGGGGGTGACTTGTTTGTTGTATGATGTAAAAACTTTCAACAAAAATCATTTGATTTAAAAGGAAGTAAGACCAGAAGCTAATACAAGATCAGGAAACAGAATTGAGGTCAATAAAGAGGAAAACAGTAACACAGATATGATGAAATACATTTTATTATAGAAATATAGATGTTGGTGTTAATTTGCCAGTCAACAGCGACCACATGGCTTGGCAAATTCTAGAAGGCCAGGTCTTTGTATCATCCACTTCAGTAGATAGAGCCTAGATTGTCGAAGGCCGGATCTTTATATTATCCACTTCAGTACATAGAGCCTAGGTTGTAGAAGGCCAGTTCTTTATATCATCCACTTCAGTAGAAATTGCCTAGATTGTCGAAGGCCGGATCTTTTTATCATCCACTTCAGTAGATGGAGCCTAGATTGTAGAAGGCCCGGTCTGTTTATTATTCACATTAGTACACGGAGCCTAGATTGTAGTAGGCCCGGTCTTTATATCATCCACTTCAGTAGATAGAGCCTAGATTGTTGAAGGCCGGATCTTTATATTATCCACTTCAGTAGATAGAGCCTAGATTGTAGAAGGCCCGGTCTGTTTATTATTCACATTAGTACACAGAGCCTAAATTGTAGAAGGCCAGGTCTTTATATCATCCACGTCAGTAGATAGAGCCTAGATTGTCGAAGGTCGGATCTTTATATCATCCACTTTAGAAGATGGAGCCTAGATTGTCGAAGACCGGATCTTTATATAATCCACTTCAGTAGATGGAGCCTAGATTGTAGAAGGCCCAGTAAATGATCCACTTCAGTAGATGGAGCCTCCATACACCAGGACCGGTGGTCCTCCTGGTCTCTCTTACTTCCTGAGCAATATTTGTTGATATTTTTTGTCTACACAGGACGTTTTGAGGATTACAGCAGAGATGACACATCTATTTCTCCATGTCCACCATGATGAATTTTGGGCTGGACACTTCGATGAGTACAATGCTGAAGTAACCCCTTGTAGTCGTTACTTGATCCAGAATGGAGGGGGAGCTGTGTTTAGGACGTGCACTTTGTTAGATACAGTCTGTAAAGTTGTGCACGTCTTCGGACTCCCCGCTGATCTCCTTTCATTCTTCAGGGGTGGATGAAACCTGAAAATAAAGTAAGACAGTCGCCGGTTATATGTGGTGACCCCAGGGTTCAGTGCTGGGACCAATATCATTCAACTTATTTATTAATAATATAGAGGATGGGATTAAAAGTACTGTTTCAATTTTTGCAGATGACACCAGGCTACGTAATATAGTTTAGTCTATGGAAGGTGTTCAGATGTTACAAGCTGATTTGGACACACTAAGTGTTTGGGCGACAACTTGGCAAATTAAGTTTAATGTAGATAAATGTTAAGTTATGCATTTGGGTAGCAACAATCTGAATGCATCATATGTCCTAGGGGGAGCTACACTGGCGGAGTCACTTGTTTATAAGGATCTGGGTGTACTTGTATATCATAGACTAAATAACAGCATGCAATGCCAATCAGCTGCATCTAAAGCCTGCAGGATATTGTTGTGTATTAAAAGAGGCATGGACTCGCGGGACAGGGATGTAATATTACCACTTTACAAAGCATTAGTGAGGCCTCATCTAATATGCAGTTCATTTCTGGGCTCCAGTTCATAGAAAGGATGCCCGGTGTTGGAAAAAATACAAAGAAGAGCAACAAAGCTAATAAGGGGCATGGAGAATCTAAGTTATGAGGAAAGATTAAAATAATTAAATCCAGCCTTGAAAAAAGACGATTAAACGGGAACATGATTAACTTATATAAATATATGAATGGCCCATGCAAGAAATATAGTGAAAACCTGTTCCATGTAAAACCCCCTCAAAAGACAAGGGGGTACTCCCTCCGTCTGGAGAAAAAAAGTTTAAACTCCAGAGGCGACAAGCGTTCTTTACTGTGAGAACTGTGAATCTGTGGAATAGTCACCGCAGGAGCCGTCACAGCAGGAACAGGAGATGACTTTAAAAAAGGCTTAGGTAATTTCTTAGAATGAAAAAATATCAGCGCCTATGTCAATGTGTAGAATTCTTGTTTGAATGTTGATCCAGTCGGATCAAGATCAAGAACAACCAATTATTCTTCACTTTCCACCAGTGGTTATCACTTACCCAGAATGGCCGTGCCCACGAACACTATCGTAAACAGCACCGACTGGGGGTATCGGGCTCCCGTTTCACTGCGAATAAGAGAAAAGAGACGTTGAGGGAACATTTCTGATTGTCAGAGATGTGTAATAATGACCCAGAGACTTCTATGAACTTGATGTTAACACTTCATAGAGTTCTTCTACTTGTAATGCCCTGTATAGAATCACTTATAAGATGACACTTCTCTGCTGTATAATAAAGTAACAGCGCTCAATATACAACGTCACTATGAAGATAACGTCATGTCATCTGTAATGTTCTCCACGTACCTGATGTAAATCATCAGCCGGCCATTGTCCTGGTCCAGGGTTAAGGTGTAGCAGAGCAATATCCCTCCCAGGCACAGATGGAACACAAGGATGGGCAAGAATGCCAAACCCTTAATCTCCATTGAAAATCGTGATAAAGCGAAAATCACAAAGAAACACACAGCAATGCAGCTGCAATCTCCCTCTGAATACACAGAAAGTGACACTGTGCTGCGTCACCGCCTTTTAGAACCACCCAACTGTGATGTCATCAGAGTGATGTCACAACGGAAAACTTCATAAGTCTGGATGTTTCCAGGAAGGCGACAACATCCTGTGATGTCACAATGGAAAACTTTATTAGTCTGGACCTGATCAGGGCTGAACGTTAAGGCTCGAAATGTTCTATGGCTGCTCCGTTATTGTCCAGTCTAATACCAAAGAATAGAATTGCCGCCTGAGATCGCATGAATTATACTAATTAGGATTAATAAAAAAGTTCTACTATGTATTGATTTTGAATTTTTTTTTATGTATCAGGTTTCCTAATTCACAGTCACATATGAGCAGTTGTCTACAGATTATGAGACTGAATGGATCTCTCTCTGTGTATATCCCAGCAGTCGGGGTAAGTGCACACATTGCAGAATTGCTGCGGATTTGTGGATGTAAAGATCGCAGCGGATTACAGTACCAGCCGTGCGGAGGAGATTTGAAGAAATCTCATTAAATGCTGTCACATTTTTCTACACAGAAAATAATCTGCAGAGCGGATCTTAAAATCGTCGTCAGAATGTCAATTTCTGTTGTGGACCATTAATTAACCCCTACCAGACATCCACCGTATATATACGGCGCACGCCGGGTGGGGGAATATGGAGCAGGCTCACGGGCTGAGACCGCTCCATAGAGCGAGTGTGTCGGGTGTGTGTTACAGCCGACACTTCCGGGTAACGAGCGAGATCCCGCTTGTTTAACCCGTTAAATGCCGCGTTCAAAAGCGATCACGGCATTTAAATGACTAAAAACAGGGGGGTGACACCCTGTAACGTCCCAACGGCCCCCCGCAGCGAGATCGGGGGGAGCCATTGTTTAGCACAGCTGCCTGGGGGCCTGACGAAGTCCCCCGGGTCCGCCATCTTCGCACTCCTATGAAGCTTCATAGGAGACTGTCAGAATCGCGATATCGTGCAATACATTAGTATTGCAGTATATCGTGCAAACTATCTGGTTAAAGTCCCCTGGGGGGACAAGTAAAAAAAGTAAAAAACAGTAAAATTATTTTTTTTTAACAAATTAAAAAAAATAAAAATAATTAAATGCTCAAAAAAAAAACCTTTTCCCATTTTCACTCAAGCACAATGTAAAAAAAATTAAAAAGCTAACATAACTGGTATTGACGCGTCCGTAAAAGTCTGAACTATTACAATAGATCATTATTTAGTCCGCACGGTGAACGCTGTAAAAAATTAAAAACATCAGAATTGTTGTTTTTTGGTCTCTTATTCTCCCACGAAAAATGAAATAAAATGTGATCAAAAATTCTCACGTAACCCCAAAATGGTACCAATATAAAAATAAGCCCTCTCAGAATGTGGCGACAAAACTCAAATTTTATTTTTAACAATCAGTTTTTTCCTTGTAAAAGTAGTACAACATAAAGAAAACGATATAAATTTAGTATAACTGTAATCGTATTGACCCGCAAAATAATGTTAACATGCCGTTTTTACCGTAAGGTGAACACCGTAAAAACAAAACCACCCAAAAGGTTGAGGAATCGCTGTTTTTTTTCCTATTCCACCCCACATATATTTTTTTTCCTCGTTTCCCACTACATTATATAGTACAAAAAATGGTGCTGTGAAAATGTACAACTCGTCCCACAAAAAAAAAGCCCTCATACGGCAATATTGATGAAAAATTAAAAGAGTTATGGCTTTTGGAAGGTGGGGAGGAAAAAACAAAAGTAAAAATCCGAAAAATGGCTGCAGAGGGAAGGAGTTAAAGGGAATGTGTTGCCAGAAAAACATGTTTTTTTTTTTTAAATTAAACATTTAGTGTGTGGGTGATTAAACATTGTTCAAATTTTTTTTTTTTTTTTCACGAGTCAGGAAATATTATAAATTAATTCTAATTTATAATACTACCCATTTTTGGTCACTAGATGGAGCTATTTCCAAAATTGCAGCTTTGCAAAATTGGGTAAAAAGCCCTTGCTCTAGTGAGCTCTCAGCATCCCCCCCTCCTTTATCCTGGCTAGTGCCGGGATAAACGAGGGGTTTGAACGGTGTAACCTCCTACACCGTGTGTCGCCATTTTTTGAGCTAACACACAGTGTAGTAGGTTTACATACAGTAGTAAACACACACAAACACGAACATACATTGAAATCTCTTACCTGCTCCTGCCGCCGCAGCTCCCTCCGGCCCGTCCGCTCCGTTTGCTGCCGCTGGTCCAAGTGCACAAATCCGGAAGCCGCGACCGGAAGTAGTAATATTACTGTCCGGCCGCGACTTCCGGTCCACAGGAAAATGGCGCCGGACGGCGCCAATTTCGAATTGGACTGTGTGGGAGCGGCGCATGCGCAGTTCCCACACAGACGCCGTACGCTGAAGTCAATGGGACGGGAGCCGTTCGCAGTCCCTATGGGACTGTGGCTGCCATATTCCATGTCTGTATGTGTCGTTAATCGACACACACAGAAATGGAACAAAAAATGGCAGCCCCCATAGGGAAGAAAAAGTGTAAAAATAAGAAAAAGTAAAACACAAACACACAAATGAATATAAACGTTTTTAATAAAGCACTAACATCTTTAACATATAAAAAAATAATTTGTGATGACACTGTTCCTTTAAGGGCGTGAATTGTGAAAAAAATTCCGCACCAATGTAACACAAATGCGGATTTTGCGGCGGATTTTCGTCATTCCCTCTCTTATCGCTGGAGGCATGGTATACAGAGGGCTGCGAGGACCAGGGAAGCGTTGTCATGGGAGAGTGCCAGGGGAGGTGAGAATAGTGGTGGTTTTTTTAAGACACTCGCCACAGGGAAACCTGCACTGATTTT
The DNA here is from genome assembly GCF_050947455.1 of Rhinoderma darwinii. Classification (NCBI taxonomy): domain Eukaryota; kingdom Metazoa; phylum Chordata; class Amphibia; order Anura; family Rhinodermatidae; genus Rhinoderma; species Rhinoderma darwinii. Next base: position 10,304,100 of record NC_134698.1, on the reverse strand, counting down.
GACATGAAAATGTGCGGACTTAGCGATACTGTTACGTTTATGGAGAACTGCCTTTACTGCATACATTGCAGCAAACCCTCAGACAAGAGAAGTATTACATCTGTATAGGTTTTAAGTCTCTGGATATTTCCGTTCGCTGCCAGCAAACAGAGATCTTGAAAATGATGAGGAAGTAAAATGAAAAGTATAGTAGAGAGTTGCTAAACATTCCAATATCATTATTAACTGTTATTTATATACAATTCTCCCGTTACTAGAATGGCGCTGTGCTGCAATTACTTGCACAGCAGGTAGACGGGAGAGCCGAAGTGCAGGGATAAAGCCAAAGGGATCGGACTCCCACCAATCATAATGTCATGGCATATCCTAGCAATATGCCATAACATTATAGCATGGGTATACCTCTTTCAATATAGGTGATAATTGATGAATAAAGTATTAAAATCATGACATATGTATGTGCTATATGTAAGGCACTATATACAGGGGTGGGCTATATGTGGAGCACTATTTATAGGGGAGATATATGTAGGGTGCTCTCTATAGGGATGGACTATATGTTGGACACTATATGCAGGGGTGGTCTATATGTGAAGCACTATCTATAAGGGAAGCTATATGTGATGCACTATCTACAGGGGTGGGCTATATGTTGGACACTATATACAGGGGTGGGCTATATGTGGGGTACTATCCACTGGGGTGGGCTATATGTAGTGCACTATCTACAGGGGGAGCTATATGTGTGGCACTTTATACAGGAGGGGCTATATGTGGGGCACTATATACAGGGGGCTATATGTGGGCCACTATCTACAGGGGTGGGTTATATGTGGGGTACTATCTACAGAGGGGCCATATGTGGGGCACTATTTTCAGAGGGGGCTATATATGGGGCAATATATACAGGGGGGCTATATGTAGGTCACTATCTACATGGGGGCTATATGCAGGCACTATCTACAGGGTGGCTATATGTGGGGCACTATCTACAGGAACTCTATGGTTGTCACTATCTACAGGGGGATCTATGTAGGGCACTATCTACAGGGGGCTCTATGGGGGACACTATCTGCAGAGTGCACGATGTGTGTGGGTCACAGTGTATGGTGCTTTTATAATAAGAGGTGCAATGTATGACGCTATTATATTTAGGGACACAGTGTATGGCACTCTTATATTTAGGGACACAGTGTATGGCGCTATTATATTTAAGGGTGTGTTTGGCACCATGAGAACTTTATCTTTGTTTATAGGTGCAGAAATGTTTGAAAAGTGAGATGCTGAAGACATCTGAGCGGCAAACTGCAGAAATGGGCTGTGGCCGGGAGAAGTCGTGATAGAGGTCTGGACTAGATAGAGAAGAAAAGAGAAAAAGAACAACTAGAATCTGACGTCACCTGTGATTCACTTCATGTAAATGTTTATTCTGCCTCTAATCTGTACTGTAGTCACAGTATGATCTGCAGCGAGATGTTTATTTTTAGTGAAACAGCAACTCCCAGCATATTGTTACTCCTGTTTGGGCCATGATTAGAGCTATATACAATTTAGTGCAAACGTATACGGCAGGGGTTACACTCACACAGCGGGCATTCTGGCCAAAAAACTGCACAATTTGGTGCGTTTTTTCGCCCAGAATTCCCTGCGGCTGCTAGGGTGGATATGCTGTGTATCTTTACAGCCTAGTTTGGGCCTTAAAGAGGCTCTGTCACCAGATTATAAGTGCCCTATCTCCTACATAATCGGATCGGCGCTGTGATGTAGATAACAACAGTGGTTTTTATTTTGAAAAACAATCATTTTTGAGCAAGTTATGAGCAATTTTAGATTTATGCTAATTAGTTTCTTAATAGACAACTGGGCGTGTTTTAACTTTTTACCAACTGGGTGTTGTACAGAGGAGTGTATGACGATGACCAATCAGTGTCATACACTTCTCTTAATTCATGATTAGCTGTACTCGCAGCACAGCGTGATCTCCCAAGATCACACTGTGCTGTCACTTACTCACACATTAACTTTACCAAAGTGTCTTCAGATTGAATGGATATTGCCTCCAGCCAGGATGCGATGTCTATTCACACTCCCGACACTTCGGTAAAGTTTCTGTGGGACTTACTCACACAACACAACGTGATCTCGCTGTGAATGTGTAACGAATCGGGGTAGGGAGACGGACAGGTGAGCCCTAATCTACCTACAACTCAGTCCCTGCCTACTTGCACGGCCCATCCTAAGTGACGGCGTACAACTGGGCGACGGTCCCTACGCTCAATAAGTGAAAGACAGACAACACAAGACAAGAGCACACAGATGCAAAGGGGGAAGTAGGGGCAGTTGCCCATGGAACACCGTGAGCAACAGGAGTGGTGAACGAGCCGAGTCAAACCAGGAGAGTACGTAGTAACAAAATCAGAGCAGGAGAAGAGTCAGTCAAGCCAGGGTCAAAAAGTAACAGCGGTCAATAATGAAAATAGCAGGAATCGCAGAGCCAGGAAACAAGACAATCACAGGCAAGGAACAACTGCAAGTGAGGGTATAAATAGACCAAGGGCGGGAGCAGAACCGTCAGGCCAGGCTGTGATAGGTTCTCCCTCTCCTCAGCCTGCGAGCCTGAGTGGTAACAGATCGCGTCACTCTAGCAGACCTTGGAGCTGATGAAGGCTGATTAACCCCAGACGTCGACACAGAACCTGTGTCTGGCAAATCCATTACAGTACCCCCCTTTTATGAGGGGCCACTGGACCCTTCCTAGGTGGGCCTGGCTTGTTGGGGAACCGAAGATGTAACTTCCTGAGCAATATACCGGCGTGAACATCCCGGGCGGGTACCCAAGTCCTCTCCTCAGGCCCGTATCCTCTCCAATGGACCAGGTACTGGAGGGAGCCTTGGACCATCCTGCTGTTTACAATCTTGGATACATCTAATTCTACCCCATCAGGAGTGAGAACAGGGACCGGAGGTTTCCACGATGTAGCCAAGGACAGGGAGCAGCTTTTCAAGATGGAGGCATGGAACACGTTGTGTATCTGAAAAGACGGGGTTAACGCCAGCCGGAAGGAGACAGGGTTGAGGACCTCAATGATCTTGTACGCCCTATATACCGAGGAGCAAATTTCTTGGACGGAACTTTAAGGCACAAATTTTTAGAAGACAGCCACACCAGATCCCCGACCACAAACAGGGGGTTAGTTGAACGTCTTTTATCTGCCTGAGTCTTTTGGATGCTCTGGGACGCCTCAAGGTTCTTCTGAACCTGGGCCCAGACTGTGCACAGTTCCCGATGAACGACATCTACCTCGGGATTGTTGGAACCATCAGGTGAAATGGAGGAGAACCGTTGATTTAAACCCAAAATTATAGAAGAATGGAGAGACCCCCGACGAGTTACTGACCCGGTTATTAAGGGAAAATTCGGCGAGGGAAATGAAGGAGACCCAATCATTTTGACAGTCTGAGATAAAATACCTTAAGTATTGTTCTAGAGACTAGTCCTCTCAGTTTGGCCATTAGTTTCAGGATGGAATGCCGAGTAAAAAGGACAGATCAATCTCCAGTTTCTTACAGAAAGCTCTCCAAAACAATGAAACAAATTGTACCCCTCTGTCAGAAACAATATTGACCGGAACCCCATGGAGACGCAGGATGTGTTTGGCAAACAAGGTAGCTAACGTCTTGGCATTGGGTAGTTTCTTGAGGGGTACAACGTGGCACATCTTACTCAAGAGGTCTACTACAAGCCACACCACCAACTTGCCTTGGGATGGAGGCAGATCGGTGATAAAATCCATGGAGATATGGGTCCAAGGTCTCTGGGGAATGGGCAAAGAACATAGTAAGCCCGCAGGTCAGGACCTGGGAGTCTTGGGCCTAGCACAAATTTCACAAGCGGCGACGTAGGCCTTAACGTCTTTAAGCAACCCAGGCCACCAATAGGTTCTAGAAATGAGGTGCTTAGTACCCAGGATGCCTGGATGGCCAGATAGTGCGGAGTCATGATTCTCCCTGAGCAACTTTAGCCGGAATTGTAGGGGAACAAACAGCTTGTTCTCAGGAAGGTTCGCGGGAGCAGAACCTTGATCAGCCGCAATTTCTGAGACTAAGTCTGAATCCACAGAGGATATGATTATACTGTCAGGGCAAACTTCCTTTTCCCTGGTATTTCACACTGAATAGCCACCTCTGTAAATTGAAAACTGAGAGCATGCGTAGAAAAAGTACACCAGTGAGACAAATGTTGGTAGACATCTTCCCTCAGTTCAGTAGGAAGTAAGAACTGAACTTTTTATTGAACAAAGAAAGAAACACAAAACTCCTCCCTAGAGATGTGGGACGTGCTTAAGCCCCATTGGCTCTATTCAGCTGTAAGTTCTTCTGTACACTCCTCTTGCATTCCAGGGACGGTGTCTCCATAGGCGTGCCCCTGATACAGGTTCCATCTTGTTTAATTTACAAATCTTTGTGGAATATACTGATATAAACTGATGCAAACAATATACATGGTAATGATCCCTGACAGTCCCACCTAAAAACATTATTACTCTATCCCTGAGTCTTGCCTATCAACCTACTACTGACCACTCGAACCAGGCGGGTAGGGGTTTTGGATTTCTTTACCAGCTTGAGATGAGCTACTCCTTATGAGTATCCCCCCTTTGTACCTGGACTTCCAAGGTTTCGGAGTGGTCCTAACTTGCCCTATTCTCCTCAGGATACAGGATGTTGTCTTGGTATAATCGACAAACCGCTGCTGGTTGTAATATATATAATTAATCCAGTCTACATTTTATTAATGGTAATAATTGTCGCACTGTCACTTACTGTCCTAATGGGACTTCTACCCCTGCAGATATAACAGGTCATGGGCGGCATCTTCCCCAAACCTAAAGACACCCGGATAATATGACATCCGGGCTCTCATTGCTGCCATGTACTTCTTACATATGAGTGACAACAACCAGTGACCTTCACCTCACACCTCCACATAAAACTCCTCAGATCGTAATTTGCAGCACTGTGGCATATTTACACACAATATAATTATAAACCTCAGACAATATAAACAATAGGGCCTCAACTAATAATATAATGCTATCACCAATCTCATGCTATCACCCTCAGGTTTTGGGTCCCATCAGTTTATTGCCAGTCCTGTACATCATCGTCCTCTTCTTCTCCTGTCTTCTGCTCTTCTGTTTTCTGTGGAGTCAGACTGCACAGTGGTGTCCAGTGGGGGATTTATTACTATCCTCCACCTCGTCACTTACTTATTTAAACACTTGATACTGCTGACAGATTCACTCAGGTCTTTACTTTACTTTGCTGATGTCATCAGGACTTGGTTTGGTCCTTCTCATCTGTCAGACACCGTCTCTTTTAGTATACGTCACCGGGCTGTACATAGCACCTCATGCTGTGAGCCTGGGGTGAGATCCCACGTAGACGAATTAGTGGAGTTTTATTGTGACTACCACAAACCCTCCGCATCTGTCCTCTTCCTCTGGTAAGTTACTTGTCTGGGCGGCTGCTTAGAATTGTGACACTGCCGTCAGTTCATGATAAACGCATTGTACTGGTTCAGGCTGCGCCTGCCGCATCTCAGTGATGGAGTTCATCATATTAAAAGTCTTCTAGTTCATGTTTACTGGCACTTGCCGGGGACCCCCAACCCTTGTCAATTGTTAAAATAAATACTAATCTGGTGATAACATCATCCGCATACACTATAAACGTTGTTCTAAGTACATACAATAATAATGACAGGCCCTTAAACGACAAACAAACACCATTATGTAAGAAAAACTTCTCTGTTCCACTGGACAGGGCCACTAGAAGATGTGTAATTACTGGGTACACTGTATTTGAACTTGGTGTCACACTTTCCAGCAGGATTTATACCTTATTCTCAGCTGATTACCTGGAACATCTCCTATTCACAGAAATATAGACAGATTCCACATGTTTATCTGACAAGTGTCTCAAACCAATTTCCCCCCCCCCCTACTCTGGTTCGTTCTACCTGGGAAGGCCTCTCAAGGTCTGTTCTCTTTGTGGGAGGCGGGTATGATAAGGTTGGCACCGGTCTGCCAGGACTGTTCTGTAGGCAAATCAAACAGCTCTAACAGAATTTAGCAGCATCAGCTGTAAAGCCTGGGACATACCAATTAGATCTTACCACATCGATCCTTGCAGTCTTGGGGCATATGTGAGGTCATACACCATCAATGCAATGGCCATCAAGAGTGCCTTGGGTGCTACCGGTTTACCTTCCTTTATCCGTCCACATTCTGTCAGAATCTGGTTCTCACACCTTCCGCTCCCAGTTGGACTCTTCCTGTGGAGAACAAGCTTTTCATCGCATAATCAGTAATTGATCTTAATCAGATAATTAATTTGAAGAAAAACATTAACAATGACAGATTTATGTTAAACGTTCAAACTGGGAAGTAACTAAAACTGATACCTACAAACTGATTCTTCTTCTCTTTATATATATCTATACATACACATATACACTGCACAGAATTCTCTGCTCTAAAATTTTCCTTTCACAACAAAAATATTTTCAAATGGGAATCTTCTTGCACTGAGAAGTTATCATTTACACAAACATAATACTGACGCACGCCTCCAATAGTCCAATGCTGAGGCTGGTCCAGAACTTTACATAAAACTTAACCTCAGTATTTAGTATTCTCACAACACTTTTTGAATATTGTTATTAAACAAACTAACTTTGGGACAACATCTGGAGAACTGCTGACATCTTATCATTGTACAAACACCAGTTCAATACTTGGGATAACACTGTTCCCCTGTCACTACACACAACGTCTGCAGTGGGGAAGATACCGGCCGGGCTTCAGGCCCCCCCCTGAGAACAGGTCTACCACATTGTCATACACTTCTACCTCGGGTAGTTGTATGTTCTGCAGTCGCTGGGACAGGTAATCTGGCCGGGCTGCACTCTTCACAGGTACCTTTGCTGTTTTACCTATGTCATGCCGTGCCCACATCATGCCGGCTGCTACAAACCTAGTGGTGGCATTATTGTATCCAGAGACAAGCCAATTTACTGACACCTGGCTGCACATACTCTTGTTGTCAGTTCTGTCTTCTCTTGCTCTTTCAATTGGCTTACCCGATGATCCAATAAAGTTCCTACTACCAATGGGCCCATAATTGTGGGCGATGCCAAAAGCGTACCTAGAGTCAGTGTAAATGTCGGCCGTCTTACCTTCTGCCAGGTTACAGCCTCAGCGAGCACCTCCAGCTCCGCTCCTTGAGATGAATGAGGAGGTGAGAGTGGTTTCCAGATGATTTACCTGGTGCCTCGTATCCTGTCTTGTATATACTGTATATGATCAAGTATCTCTACATTACAAATTTACATTAAAAACCCATGTCACATATAGATAGAACATTTCAAAGGAGTGGCGTCTTTATTCTCAAAAATAAAAACAAATGTTATACACTTCTCCACACTCATTTGATAATCCAGAACACTGTGAGAATCTCACTTTTATCAGGTTCTGTAAATACTTGATTAATACAAAAACAAATAAAAATTACTAAAATCTTTACATAAAATTAACAATATTCAGATAATTTTCACCTCCTTCCCTACTAAATCTGTAAAGACTCATCTGTGAGTGACATCGGCCTCTTGTGTAAATTTGCTGGAGGGGGATGGTCTCTTACACATTTTGTAGATCTCCTGAAGCCAAATTCATTAATTCAAAACAAACCAAAATTGTACCTGATCAGTCCCTTCACCATTCCCCCCTTTGTGGACTCTGCGAAAGTAATGTAGCAGGGTTCAAAACTACATCTCAACATAATAAGGTCGGGCACTCTATCTGGGGGGCACTAGTTTAACCCCCTGTAATACACAAGAGCCTGGAACAAAAATGACTTTCTCCTGACAAAAAAAACCAAAACATTTTAACTTTAAAATGACTTGCAACCATTTCCTGTAAAACATCTCACATTTTCCAAAATAACATGTAGGTGGCACTATAGCATGTGCCTCATGTGTGAAAACAAAAACAAAACAATTGTAATTAGTTATTCAATAAAACGGAAAATAATATATCTGGTAATATTAATTACTGCAAACCAATAAACTGTATATAAAAATAGGGAACAGTGGGGGCACATACATTTTCAAGACCCCGTGTCTCACAATATCTGTAGTTTAATACATTTGAATTAACATCAAAACACATTAAATCTTATCACATCATAACACATAAATATGCAGCGTAACTTTTATCGACAACAGCGCATGCGCAAAGATAAGAAACTTTCCTGTACACAGAAAAAAGAAACTGATTTTAACCCCATACACAAAACACTAAGAATTTTGGTTTTTAGACATTACTGCTGTTAAAAATAAGAGCATACAATATAGATCTAAAATCTGTGCAATATTGTAATCCCTTGTCTCAGTCCACGCCCTGTATACCAGTCTGCTTTGCACACATCACACAGCCCCCCCTCCCCCACACCATCGCATTCTACAGGAGGGGGTCACACACTCACTCCTCACAGCCTCTGTTCTCACAATCTTAACAATTTCAATGCCGGCAAAACAACGTACGTATCTGCAATCATTCATCACACTATTGTATAGGAATTATCTACGTTCAAAACATCAAACACATAATCTGTAACAGTGTCCAATCTGTCGGCCACCATCTCTATATTATGATGACGTGTCTTTTCACCAGTGCACAGCGTCCTGCACACTGGGACGGAATCTAGAATAGAAAAAAAACACTGCTGCATGTGTTATTGCAAGCAACTCCTTACTGAGGGAAATGACAAAATTAACAAGGCTATCATTTCATACTGATTTGATTGGGCCGGGCGTGACCTCATCAGGGGTGGGGGGGCAGCCTCTCCCACAGGAAGCACATTGCTCAGCTGTGAGGGGGATTTTGCTGCCCACAATGAGGACACACTCAACATGAGGGACGGACGCCATTACAGGGCGGCGGCTCGTCCTGTGGTTTCTAATACATATACCATACAATGCCTTTCTTATTTCCAACTTCCAGTCGCTTCACCAAATCATACGAATAGGATCGTCCGGGTACGGGTGATCCTGATGATTTGAATATGGACCGTAAGCCATCCATTCTAACTGTCTATATTATACACGTAATTTATATAACACCTTTTAGTCTGCAACCTTCTAGTGACCGGTTTCACCGAGGTCTGGCCAACAAATTACCCACGACTTATCACACGACTTATCAGTGCGTTACACCCCGCGTGCACCTATCCCACGACTTATCACACGACTTATCACACATTTTATCGTGCCCGCATGCCCGCGTATAAGACAGGTTATAATACTATCCACGACTTATCGCACATTGTGCCCGCGTGCCCCTGTATAAGACAGGTTATATTTTCTATCTAGTCCCTAATTACCCAGAGGATGGTTAGTCGGGCACGACTAATTTGTTACGGGTTCGTGACCACACAGCGAGGATGTCGCCTCTATCGCCTGAGAGCTAATCCAGGCAACCGACAAGGGTTATACATATTCCCACAAGACCGTCCACTAACACAGATAAGTCAAAGATTAATAAAATCAACTGACTTACCGTGTTATTGTGGAGGTGATCAGGCTCCTTCAGTGGGGAGTCCTGGGTCGTCTGTTTCACCCTGTGATTGTCGGTTGTCCGGATTCTGAGATCCCCTCAAGTATGGCCCCACGCTTGGCGCCAATTGTCAGGGCAAACTTCCTTTTCCCTGGTATTTCACACCGAATAGCCACCTCTGTAAATTGAAAACTGGGAGCATGCGTGTAAAAAGTACACCAGTCAGACAAATGTTGGTAGACATCTTCCCTCAGTTCAGTAGGAAGTAAGAACTGAACTTTTTATTGAACAAAGAAAGAAACACAAAACTCCTCCCTAGAGATGTGGGACGTGCTTAAGCCCCATTGGCTCTATTCAGCTGTAAGTTCTTCTGTACACTCCTCTTGCATTCCAGGGGCGGTGTCTCCATAGGCGTGCCCCTGATACAGGTTCCATCTTGTTTCATTTACAAATCTTTGTGGAATATACTGATATAAAGCAATAATGTTTTTGCAAACAATATACATGGTAAAGATCCCTGACAATACCTGGGGGCAAAATACAAGCGGGATCCTCCTCAGGAGGAGGGCTGGCCATGAAGCTACGCGACAGAGCATCAGCTTTAATATTTTTCGACCCAGCCCTATAGGTAACCACAAAGTTGAATCTCGTAAAAAAACAACGCCCATCGAGCTTGTCTCGTGTTATCCTCCGGGCAGATTCTAGGAAAACCAGATTATTGTGGTCAGTAAGTACCGTTACCTGGTGCCTAGCCCCCTCCAGGAAGTGGCGCCACTCTTTAAATGCCCATTTAATGGCTAAGAGTTTGCGGTTGCCAACGTCATAGTTTCTCTCAGTGGAGGAGAACTTCCTGGAGAAGTAGGCACAGGGACGGAGTTGGGTGAGAGACATAGTATCCTAGGACAAGAGCGCACCCACTCCCACCTCGGGGGCGTCAACCTCCACGATGAATGGCTCCATTTGGTTAGGCCGAATCAGCACTGGGGCAGATACAAAGCACCTCTTAAGGATCTCAAAAGCCTGGACCGCCTCCGGAGGACAGTGGAGGAGATCAGCACCTTTACGACTGAGGTCCGTAAGAGGCTTAGCGATGTACGAGAAATTAGCAATAAATCTCCTGTAATAATTAGAAAACCCCAGGAAACACTGTAAGGCCTTCAGGGAGGCAGGGCGGACCCATTCTGCCACAGCCTGAACCTTGGCAGGGTCCATGCGGAATTCGTTAGGAGTGAGGATTTGACCCAAAAATGGCATCTCCTGCACCCCAAACACACATGCTCAATGTGGGAGGACCAGTCCTTGGAAAACACAAGTATATCATCAAGGTACAGTACAAGAAATACCCCCAGATAGTCTCTTAAAATCTCATTTATGAAATTCTGGAAGACCGCGGGAGCATTACGCAACCCAAAGGGCATGACGAGATATTCGAAATGACCTTCGGGTGTTTTAAACGCAGTCTTCCACTCATCCACAGCTCTGATCCGGATAAGGTTATAAGCCCCCCGAAGATCGAACTTCGAGAACCATTGGGCCCCCTGAACCTGATTGAAGAGATCAGGAATCAAAGGAAGGGGATATTGGTTCCTAAAAGTGATCCTATTTAAATTTCGGTAGTCGATGCATGGCCTAAGACCACCATCCTTCTTCCCCACGAAGAAGAAGCCAGCACCTACCGGAGAAGTAGAGGGGCGAATGTAACCCTTGGCCAGACTTTCCTGGAAATATTCTTTCATGGCTTCACGTTCAGGACAAGAGAGATTAAATATCCCACCTTTAGGGAGCTTAGCTCCTGGTACCAAATCGATTGCGCAATCGTACTCTCTATGAGGAGGTAACTCTTCAGAGGGCCTTTTAGAAAAGACATCAGCGAAGTCCTGAATAAACTCAGGTAGTGTTCACCTCCTCAACGAGAGAAAGCAAATTAATAGAAAAACAAGACGTCATGCACTCATTACCCCATTTAGTAAGATCACCAGTATTCCAGTTAAAAGTGGGATTATGCGTCTGCAACCAAGGAAGGCCTAAAATCAAATCGGACGATAACCCCTGCATCACTAACACAGAACACTGCTCCAAATGAATGGAGCCAAAAATGAGTTCAAAAACAGGGGTATGCTGCATAAAATAACCATTAGCAAGCGGAGTGGAGTCTATACCCACTAGCGGGACAGGTTTAGGCAAATCAATTAATGGCATAGCTAGAGACATAGCAAATTCCAGAGACATAATATTAGCAGCAGACCCTGAATCCACGAAGGTACTGCCAGTGGCAGACCTACCATCAAAAGAGACCTGAAAGGGGAGGAAGATTTTATTAGGCTTTATGTTTACGGGAAATACCTGTGCGCCCAAGCGACCTCCCCGATGGTCACTTAGGCACGGAAGTCTTTCCAGCAGCTTATTCTTGCGCTTGGGACAGGAGTTCAGTAGATGCTTGTCATCCCCACAGTAGAAGCAGAGACCATTCTTCCTGCGGAAATCTCTACATTGTTGGGGAGACACGTAGACCCCGAGTTGCATCTGTTCATCCGAGTTCTCCGTGGAAGAACGAAGCAACGGAACCTCTGGAGCCATCATAGGGGAGCCAGAGGTGAAGGCACCAGAACGTTCAAGTCGTTGTTCCCTGAGACATCGGTCAAGACGTACCGCTAAAGCCATAGCCTGATCTAGAGAGTCTGAAGTGGGATAGTTAACTAACAGGTCTTTCAGGCCGTTCGACAGACCCAATCTAAACTGGCACCTCAAAGCAGGGTAATACCACCGAGAAGCTACACACCACTTCCTAAAGTCAGAACAGTACTCCTCAACGGGTCTCTTACCCTGACGTAAGGTCACCAGCTGACTCTTGGCAAAGGTAGTTTTGTCAGTCTCGTCATAGATGAGCCCGAGAGCAGAAAAAAAAAGGTCAACAGAAGAAAGTTCAGGCGCGTCAGGAGCCAAGGAGAAGGCCCATTCCTGGGGGCCGTCCTGGAGCCGGGACCTAATTATACCCACTCGCTGGCTCTCAGAACCAGAGGAGTGGGGTCTTAATCGGAAATAGAGTCTACAACTCTCCCGAAAAGAACCGGTCAGGCAACTTGAGGTGGGGTTCAAGAGGTCAGGTGAAGGGCACTACCTGGGTAGCATCAGGCTGGTTGAACCTCTGAGCCAGGTCTTGGACCTGTAGGGAAAGACCCTGCATTTGTTGAGCCAGGGCCTCAAGGGCGTCCATAGTAGAGTCAGGGACCAGGGTAAGAAAAGGTATATGGGCCTGTGATTATGTAACGAATCTGGGTAGGGAGACGGACAGGTGAGCCCCAATCTACCCGCAACTCAGTCCCTGCCTACTTGCACGGCCCGTCCTAAGTGACGGCGTACAACTGGGCGACGGTCCCTACGCTCAATAAGTGAAAGACAGACAACACAAGACAAGGGCACACAGAAGCAAAGGGGGAAGTAGGGGCAGTTGCCCACGTAACACCGTGAGCAACAGGAGTGGTGAACGAGCCGAGTCAAACCAGGAGAGTACGTAGTAACAAAATCAGAGCAGGAGAAGAGTCAGTCAAGCCAGGGTCACAAAGTAACAGCGGTCAATAATGAAAATAGCAGGAATCGCAGAGCCAGGAAACAAGACAATCACAGGCAAGGAACAACTGCAAGTGAGGGTATAAATAGACCAAGGGCGGGAGCAGAACCGTCAGGCCAGGCTGTGATAGGTTCTCCCTCTCCACAGCCTGCGAGCCTGAGTGGTAACAGATCATCTCACTCTAGCAGACCTTGGAGCTGATGAAGGCTGATTAACCCCGGGCGTCGACACAGAACCTGTGTCTGGCAAATCCATTACAGAATGACAGCACAGTGTGATCTCGCGAGATCACGCTGTGTGGGCAGTGAAAGAAGCTGGGCTGGAACGATGAGAAGTGTTTGACGCTGATTGGTCACTGATTGGTCAGCGTCATACACTTTTCTTTACAAGCACAGTTTGTAAAAAGTTAAAAAACGCCCAGTTGTCTTTTAAGAAACGAATTAGCATAAATCTAAAATTGCTCATAACTTGCTCAAAATTGATCGTTTTTCAAAATAAAAACCACTGTTGTTATCTACATTACAGCGCCGATCAGGTTATGTAGGAGATAGGGCACTTATAATCTGGCGACAAAGCCTCTTTAAAGCTCAGAGCCCATTTTTCAGATTGTTTACTCGTGACATATTGGGCTTTATGTTAGTGGTAAAATTTGGTCGATATATTCAGTGTTTATTTGTGTAAAATAGCTAAATTTAGAGAAAATTTGAAAAAAATAGCATTTTTCTAAATTTAAATGCATCTGCTTATAAGACAGAGGGTTATACCACCCAAAATAGTTACTAGTTCACATTTCCCATATGTCTACTATATGTTGGAATAATTTTTTAAACATTCTTTTCTTTTTCTAGGACGTTACAAGGCTTAGAACATAAGCAGCAATTTCTCATATTTTGAATAAAATTTCAAAAGCCACTTTTTTTTTTAGGTACCAGTTCAGTTTTGAAGTGGCTTTGAGGGGACTATATATTAGAAACCCCCATCAAAACCCCATTTTAGAAACTAGACCCATCAAAGGATTCAAAACAGCATTTAGAAAGTTTATTAACCCTTTAGGTGTTTCACAGGAATTTAAAGCAAAGTAGAGGTGAAATTTACAAATTTAATTTTTGGGCAGAAAATCCTTATTATTAATTTTTTTTCTGAGAAACGCAACTCAATACTTATTGCCCAGATTCTGCAGTTGTTAGAAATATCCCACATGTGGCCCTAGTGCGCTACTGGACTGAAGCACCGGCCTCAGAAGCCCAGGAGCACCTGGAGGATTTTGAGGCCTAATTTTTGGTAGATTATATTTTAAGCACCATGTCCAGTTTCAAAAGGTCTTATGGAAATAGTGGAAATACCCAAAAGTGACCCCATTTGGCAAACTATACCCCTCAAGGAATTCATCGAGGGGTATAGTGGGCATTTAGACCATACAGTTTTTTTCTTTGCTGCATTTTGTGGAATTAGGCTGTGAAATAGAAAATCGCATATTTTTCCGATAAAAGTTACAAAATTTAAATTTTTACAAGGAATACAGGAGAAAATGCACCCCAACACTTGAAAAACAATTTCTCCCGATTACGGCAATACCCCACATGTGGTCATAAACTGCTGGTTGGACAAACGGCAGGGCTCAGAAAGGCAGGAGCGCCATTTGGCATGTCGATTTTGCTGGATTGGTTTCTGGACGCCATGTCGCATTTGCAGAGCTTCTAACGTACCAGTACAGGGGAAACCCCTTAAAAGTGACCCCATTTTGGAAACTAGACCCCTTGAGGAATTCATTGTAGTTTTCATGGGGTGCATGCGACTTTTTGATGAGCATTTATTCTACTTTTTAAGAGGCGTGGTGACTAAAAAACAGCAATTCTACTATGTTTTCATATGTTTATAGGTTTTTTATGTCTTATGGCGTTTGCACGATGAAATACTTTTTAATAAAAAATCATTTACTTTTGGTGTTGCCTTATTCTAAGAGCCATAACGTTTTTATTTTCCCATCAAGAACGCCGTGCGAGGACTTGTTTATTGCGTAACGAACTGTAGTTTCAATCAGGACCATTTTTAGGTACATGCGACTTTTTGATCTCTTTTTATTCAATTTTTGGTAGGTGAAGTGACCAAAAAATTGTGATTCTGGTATGATTTATTCTTTTTTTTTTTTACGGCGTTCACCGTGCGGGATAAATAACTAAATACTTTTGTTGTTCAGGCCGTTACGGACGCGGCAATAGCAATTATGTATAATATATTTATATTTTTTTTATAAAAAGGGACTGCTAAGGGGTATTTATACATTTATTACTTTAAAACGTTTATTTTTTTATAACTTATTTTTACTGTTTTACTTTGTCCCACTTGGGGACTTAAGGGCAGGAGGCCCTGATCGCTATTCTAATACACTGCACTACATGCAGTGTATTAGAGCTGTCAGCTACTCGCTGACAGCAAGCATAGTGGGTCCAGACTTTGTTGTCAGTACCCACTAGGCTTCCGTAGATGGCATAGCCGGAGGCCATTGTTAGGCCTCCGGCTACCGTAGCAACAATCAGCGCCCGCGATAAAGTCGCGGCACGTCAATGGTGCTTTAACGCCTAAGAAGCCGCGATCGCTATTGAACACGGCTTCTAAGGGGTTAATCGGTGGGGACAACGTGATCAGGTCCCTGGGGTTGGAGCGGTGACAACTGCTGTATAAGACAGCAGTTGTTACAGTTCATGTAAGTGCCGGGTGGGGGGGGGGCGGATTGGCGGTTATTCCCATGACCTACTATTAGGTCACGGAGCGCGAACGCTCTACTTAGTGTGACCTAATAGTAGGTCCTGGAGCGGGAAGGGGTTAAAGGGTCTCTCATGAAGAAAACCCTTTCTCTAACCAGCTGATCGCCACGAGACTGGCGTCCGACCATTAATTTTCCCTGTAGAAGGGAAATGTAGAATTATTCTAGGTCGTGCGACCAAAAGTCGCTGTGACGCCCCAGCCTGCATCACAGGTAAAGTTAATGCGGACGCTTAGCGACTTGCATGTTGCCACGACCACATAGTTGCAGGCAGTATAAATCTGCTGGACTTTTCGCGACCACTTGCAGGTTGCGAAGCGACCACATTCACTTACATTACTGCGATGTGCGCAGCGCAACACAGCGATTTTGAGACGCGTGATCTCTATATGCCATAGGTTCTCCGCTCCGGCTCATAGATGGGGTCAGGATCGTCGGAGCCCCCCCCCCCCTCTACGAAGCCCATATGCACTAATTATGCCTATAAAACGGGCTTGACGTTCACTTTAAGGGGTTCAGGTTCAGCAACATACATTTCTAAAAAATAAATGATAAAAATGAAGCTTTAAAATACTTGGCAGACACAAAATGAGGTAAAAAACTAAAAGTGTACATATCTGCCCATGTATAATTATAAATTATTAATAAATACACAACATGTTTGCTTGACTTCCACTCCTAGCCTGTCATGAATACTTTTTCCTCACACTCCTGCCTGTAACAGGTGAATAATAACGTTCTCCTTTATGACTCGACGCCATCTTATTCTCGAACCAAATCACAGGCGGCATCACGTGACCTAACTGCCGCTCGTCTCATCGCCGCGCCTGTTTCCCGCCTAAGCTGAAGCCGCGTCACGTGACCTCGCCCCTTCTCAGAGACGAGGGAGCTCCCCCGCCGCCATTTTACATCCAGGACCTGCGTCATCACCTCGTATATAGCGTCGCCGGAATAAACCTGCTGACAAGTCACACACAGCAGCGTCAGTCAGTATTACCGAGGTGTCATGTACGGGCTGGTGGAGCTGATCTTACACACGGGATAATATTACACAACCAGACCAGGCTCCTATATAGGGTTATATGAAGAGTCTCATGTCTGAGGTGGACAGATCATTTGCTGTAGAAAGATTTTAGCGAATACACTGGAAATAAAAGTCCCTGGCAAAGGTTTTCCTCCATGACTGAAGTCAAATTGAGACCATGATTTGCGCTCAATGTTTAGTCGCCGTGTCCGATCCTGTCACCATTATAGATCCCCTTTAATAGGCAATATATAAGGGATGCTATTGCCCTTGCTGAAAAGCACCCGAATCCACCTATGGGGCCGATGTGAAGCGTGCAATGGCGGCAGCGACTGTTTTATGCGCTAAAGTGTTGTGGACATGCGCTTTTAGGCGAAACGGGGGCGCCCTCAAGTTATGGTAAAATCACGGCATTACCACGAAACATGAACAAACAAAGGGGTATTTTATATTGCTGGCCTATCCTCCGTATGGTTAATTAAAATCAGATCTGTGGGGGTCTGACCTCCGGCGATCAGATGATTGATCGGGGTCCTGCGGCCGTTTCCCAGTTTACAGGCATAGCGCTGTACACACCCGTAGCGTCTGCAGTTTCAAGTGAATGGGACTGAGCTGCAATCCCAGCGCCAGCCACTACCGATGTGTATGGCGCTGTGCCTGGTAAACACTGACGACACCGTGGCCCCATTGATCATCTGATCGCTGGGAGTCGGACCCTCATGGATTTGATATTGAACTATCCTAAGGATTGGCCAACAATATGAAATGCTCGGAGAACCGCTTTAATGTTTCCTAAACGGGGAATAAGCCTTGTGTGAATCGTGTCCATCACAAGAAAAAGGATTGTGTCCGAATTTTTGCGATTGTTGTCGGTTAAAAAACGGGAGACCTTTTGGACTCCCATAGGAGTCGGGTTTTCTCCCGCATTCATTGAGGGTTCAGTGTTCGCTGCAGGAATTGGCGTTTATACCTGCTGCCCGCACAGTGGTGAGTGCGTCCTTACACGCGCAAACACACGGGCAGATTTACTATTCAAAATGCGACAATTCTGGCGTACATGGTGTGCGGCGCATTTATTAACTGTTTTAGACATGCTCCGCGGTGGTGTGGCTTAGTGTGAAAATGTCGCGGTCTGGCAAAAAAGGGGACATGGTTTAAAATGTAACACTGCGTCAAAATTGCGCAATAGTTTTAGCGCAAAAATTATCGCTAACTAAATTAATCAAAAAGTGGGATATGGTAGAGAAAAATGTCTAGCAAACTGAGGGTATGTGCACACGGAGTGTTTTCAGGTGTATTTCGGGGTAATTACGCACCTGAAAAAACGGAAGTAGAACGCCTACAAACCTGCCCTTTGATTTCAATGGGAAATACGGCGTTCTGTTCCGACGGGGCGTTTTTTTTTACGCTTCGTTCTCAAAAAACGGCGCGTAAAAACACGCCCGCGAAAAAGAAGCGCATGCCACTTCTTGAGCTGTTTTTGGAGCCGTTTTTCATTGACTCCATAGAAAAACGGGCGTGAAAAACGCGAGTGGCATAAAAAAACGTCTGAAAATCAGGAGCTGTTTTCCCTTGAAAACAGCTCCGTATTTTCTGACGTTTTTTGGTAAGCGTGTGAACATAGGCTGAGGGCGGATTTACTCGACCGTGTAATACGTCCGTGTGACGCGCGTGCTTTTCACGCGCGTCGCACGGACCTATGTTAGTCTGGGGCCGTGCAGACAGTCCGTGATTTTTGCGCAGTGTGATTCCGCTGCGTAAAACTCACGACATGTCCTATATTTGTGCGTTTTTCGCGCATCACGCACCCATTGAAGTCAATGGGTTGCGTGAAAATCACGCGCATCACACGGAGGCACCTTCGTGGGACGCGCGTGATTCTCGCAACAGCTATCAAACTATGATTGCAAACAGAAAAGCACCACATGCTTTTCTGTTTATAAACATAAAAACAGCTTCATAATGATGGCGGCGCATCATATGATCATGGCACACGGAGCTGTTAAAGGGAATGTGTCGCTAGAAAATTTTTTGTCTTTTAGTTAACACATTTAGTGTATTAATGATTAAACATTGTTCTAATTTTTTTAATTTTTTCACGCGTCAGGAAATATTATAAATTAGATTCTAATTTATAACATTTCCCAGTGCTGGTCACTAGAGGGAGCAATTCCCAAAATTGCAGCATTGGCATGTGGTAAAGCAACCACATTGCTTTATGCTGCAAAATTAGAGAATACACACTCGCTCTAGTGTCCTCACAGAATCCCCCCTCCCTTATCCTGGCTAGTGCCAGGAGAAAGGAGGGTATTGAACGGTCAAACCTCCTACACTGTGTGCCGCCATTTTTTGAGCTAACACACAGTGTAGTAGGTTTACATACAGTAGTAAACACACAGTAAAACACGAACATACACAGACCTAACTTACCTGCTCCTGCCGCCGCCGCTCCCTCCGGTCCAAGTGCTTGCTTCAGAACACAAGTCCGGAAGCCGCGACAGGAAGTAGTAATCTTACTGTCCGGCCGCGGCTTCCGGTCCACAAGAAAATCGCGCTGGACGTCGCTTGGCCGAAGACCTTAAATTTGGACTGTGTGGGAGCGGCGCATGCACCGTTCACACACAGACGGCGTACAGCATAGTGGATCGAAAGGCTCCCGTTCGCATTCACTATGGGACTGTATGTGCCGTATTCCATGTCCTGTATGTGTCGTTAATCGACACATACAGAGATGGAAAAAAAAATGGCAGCCCCCATAGACAAGAAAAAGTGAAAAAATAAAAAAAAGTAAAACACAAACACACAAATAAATAAAACATTTTTTAATAAAACACTAAAAGCAAATTGATATAAAAAAAAAATGTTCGCGACACCTGTCCTTTAAGTGCCTTTTGCGCCCTCAAAACGCCACGTTTTTTGCATGCGCAAAACGCACACGCTCGTGTAAATCCGGTCTGACTCAGTATTAGTAAGGCCTCATTCACACGGCAGGGTTTCCCGGCCGGGTGCCGGCCGTTCATAAATCGGCCGGCACCCGGCTGCATTAGGAATAATAGACCCCTAATGGGGCTATTCACACGACCGATTTTTTGACGGCCGGGAAAACAGGCCGTCAAAAAATAGGACATGCTCTATCTTCGCCCGGGTACCCGGCCGCCCGGCTCCCATAGAAGTCTATGGGGCCGGGTAATACACGGCCATCACCGGGATGTGTTTTCCGGCGCTTGCGCTCTATCTCCTCCTCACAGCGCAGAGTGCATGTGAGGAGGAGGAGTTGATGCCATTCTGACGAATGGCATCGCTGTACACTGTGTGGCAGGGCCGGGCTGTACAGCAGGTGGAAGGGAGCGCTGCGCTGGCTCCCTTCCCCTGCTTGTTTTAAAAGCACCCTGGCCCGGCGACACCTTCGATGGCGCCGCTAGCGGCTGCTACTACTGTAGCGACGCCACTATAGCAGAGCAGGGAGGTATCTCCCCGCTCTGCTATGTGCTAGCCGCACTTTAGCTCATTGAAGGAGCGGAATCCCCGTGTGTTCGGGGATTCCGCTCCTGGACAGAGCGCTTGATGTCTCTGTCCATATCTGGGCAGTGACATCAGGGGAAACTCCTGAAGCGGAATCCCCGAACACATGGGGATTCCCCTTCAGGAGTTGCCGCTGATGTCACTGTCCGGATCTGCCCAGCCCGGCACGGATGCAAAACTTAATGCAAACCAGCCGGGCAAAATGGCCGATTTTACCGGCCGACACTCGGGCTCGGAAACGACCCGGTCGTGTGAATCCCGCCTAAATCTACCCCACAGTGTTTGTGCAGATGGCACGGACAAATGCCAGTCTGATTTATATATTTTTTTCATTTTTAGCAGTAAAATTATACTAAAAGACAGCTTTGATGTGGGTTCCCCCTTTCCATTAGGGTTTGTTCACACGGCGTATTTTCGTCCGTTTTTGATTTTGTGTGTGCACATGCCCTTACTGTCATTTGGATATAGGATTGTATACCTGTGGGTTGTCAGAGGCAGGGCTGCTATTGTGGTTTGGAATCATTATTTTCTGTTGTTCTTTTAAATATTTTATTTTTACTTTATTATGCGACCCTCACATTCAGTGCAGCCAAAAAATGCCTATTTTAGAGCATGCTCGAACTTGAAAATTCGCAATATGCTCTATTGTACCACAAATTTAATCCGGATTTGGCATGGATTTTACCTTCCCTATTGTGAAAGACGAATCTAGCATTACTGTGCAATCACGTGAGCCAGGACTAATAGAACAAGCAGTTTGTATTGTGATATTTTCATAGCTTCTTTACAGAAGTATTCCAATCTCTCCTTACGCCGTAACCACAGGATATGCCATAAATGTCTGATAGATGTAGTACCCATCTCTTGGATATGCACCTATTTGTAAAACGGGGCATCCTTACTCTGTCATACCTTCTCTCGATAGGATCCGGTCACTGTCCGACAAGGTGGCCAGGTTTTCCGGAGACAACCAAGTGCATTTTGCTACGGTAACAGAGTAGTCTTCGCGTTACACTGTGTCCGGAACTCCCATTCACTTCTATAGGAGTTCTGGAAACAGTGTAGCAAAAGGACAGCTGCAGAAGGTAGGACGGGGAGTCAGAGGGCCTTGTTCTAGAGATAGGTACGTGTGCCAGATGTCGGACCAGCATCTATCGGACATTTATGGAATATCCTGTGATAATGCCATAAATGTCCCAGATGGGAGTACAGATTTGGAATGTATAGAAATGATTACGCCGATTTGTATTTCAGGTTATAAATATAAATCGATGATGGCAACTGCTCAGATGCACCGAAGCTCTGTGGTAAGTTATAATTTTTCTGTATCAACATAAATAGGGTTGTCTTCAGTAATCCTATGGGGCAGATTTATCAACACTATCTATGAGTAAGCCCATAGCAACCAATTACAGGGCAACTTTAATTTATCCAGATCGGCTTAAAAAATGTAAGCTCAGCTCTGGTTGCTATGGGCAACAAGGCCAGTTTTATTCATAGACAGTATGATTAGAAATCTCTCAATCCTTAAAGAGAGTTCCACGCTACAACTTAAAAGGACTTTTCCAACATCAACATTTTGGCTGGTGTAATTTAGCTGCGATTTTGTGAAAACTGCATCAAAATGGGGCGGTTTTTCCACGATTCGCAGCAAAGAAATGCATTTTCATATTGACGTGTGAATCCAGTCTTAAGATATAAATAAAAAATGATGTATAATTGGTGGGGCTAAACCTCGCTAGAAAGAAGGGGATGTCATTCTTGGATTTCTCTGGAGAGACTGTAATGGCCAACCTGGTGTCTCCTAAGAAAAGCCATGGGCGGATAACGGGAGTCAAAGGATGTACAGAACTCCTTCATTTTAGTGATAGGTGGGGATCCCAGAGGTCCTTCCTTCATGATCATACATTTATGGCATATTCTAACATTATCCCGTAAATCCTAATGTTGGGAAAGCCCATCTAATTTCATAAGCTGGTATAAATTATGTACAGTCTGAACGCTACCTACAGTATTGTCTCCTTTGTGGATTTTTCCCAAGTATCAGCAGGAAGTGCTAAAAAGTGACAACGCCTCTGGTAGCCAATTGGTGATGTTCAAAGGGTTGTCATTTCCATAACGTAGAGTTGGAGGGGAAATAGAGCTTACCCAGCCCGGTTTGGAAATTCTTGTATTCACTGCTTTGCCAAATTTCATTGCAGTACCAACTCAAGGTTCCCATATTGAGAATGCAAGTCGTACAGTTAGGTCCAGAATTATTTGGACAGTGACACAAGTTTTGGCATTTTAGCTGTTTACCTTAACATTGAATATACAGTTATATCATCAATATCGGCTTAAAGTGCAAATTCTCAACTATCATTTGAGGGTATTCACATCCTAATTTGAGGAAGGGTTTAGGAATTACAGCTCTTTAATATGTAGCTGCCTCTTTTTCAAGGGACCAAAGGTAATTGGACAATTATCTGAAAAGCTATTTAATGGGTTATTCCCTCGTTAATCCATCATCAATTAAGCAGGTAAAAGGTCTGGAGTTGATTCCAGGTGTGGTGTTTGCATTTGGAAGCTGTTGCTGTGAACCCACAACATGAGGTCAAAGGAGCTCTCAATGCAAGTGTAACAGACCATCATTAGGCTGAAAAAAAATGAAGAAATCCATCAGAGAGAGAAGCACAAATGTTAGGAGTGGCCAAATCAACAGCTTGGTACATTCTTGAAAAAAAAGAGTGCACTGGTGATCTCGTGAACTCCAAAAGACCTGGACGTCCACGGAAGACAACAGTGGTGGATGATCGCAGAATCCTTTCCATGGTGAAGAAAAACCCTTCACAGCATCTACCCAAGTGAAGAACACTCTCCTGGAAGTAGGTGTATCAGTATCTAAGTTTACCATAAAGAGAAGACTTCATGACAGCAAATACACAAGGTGCAAGGTGCAAACCATTAATCAGCCACAAAAATAGAAAGATCAGATTAGACTTTACCAAACAACGTCTAAAGAAGCCGCCCAGTTCTGGAACAGCACAAAACTAAGATCAA
Source organism: Rhinoderma darwinii (assembly GCF_050947455.1). Lineage (NCBI taxonomy): Eukaryota > Metazoa > Chordata > Amphibia > Anura > Rhinodermatidae > Rhinoderma > Rhinoderma darwinii. The sequence continues at coordinate 10,280,566 of NC_134698.1, read as the reverse complement.
CCTGTACCAGAATGATGGGAGGAAGGAAGTATGGAGAAGATTTGGAACGGCTCATGATCCAGAGCACACCACATCCTCTGTAACACATGGTGGAGGCAGTGTGATGGCATGGTGGGGGTAGTGTGATGGCATTGTGGAGGCAGTGTGATGGCATGGTGGAGGCAGTGTGATGGCATGGTGGGGGTAGTGTGATGGCATGGTGGAGGCAGTGTGATGGCATAGTGGAGTCAGTGTGATGGCATGGTGGGGGTAGTGTGATGGCATGGTGGAGGCAGTGTGATGGCATGGTGGAGGCAGTGTGATGGCATGGTGGGGGTAGTGTGATGGCATGGTGGAGGCAGTGTGATGGCATGGTGGAGGCAGTGTGATGGCATGGTGGAGGCAGTGTGATGGCATGGTGGAGGCAGAGTGATGGCATGGTAGAGGCAGTGTGATGGCATGGTGGAGGCATTGTGATGGCATGGTGGGGGCAGTGTGATGGCATGGTGGAGGCAGTGTGATGGCATGGTGGAGGCAGAGTGATGGCATGGTGGAGGCAGTGTGATGGCATGGTGGGGGCAGTGTGATGGCATGGTAGAGGCAGTGTGATGGCATGGTGGAGGCATTGTGATGGCATGGTGGAGGCAGTGTGATGGCATGGTAGAGGCAGTGTGATGGCATGGTGGAGGCATTGTGATGGCATGGTGGAGGCAGTGTGATGGCATGGTGGAGGCAGTGTGATGGCATGGTAGAGGCAGTGTGATGGCATGGTGGAGGCATTGTGATGGCATGGTGGAGGCAGTGTGATGGCATGGTGGAGGCAGTGTGATGGCATGGGCATGCATGGCTGTCAAAGGCGCTGGGTCACTAGTGTTTATTGATGATGTGACTGAAGACAAAAGCAGCCGGATGAATTCTGAAGTGTTCAGGGATTTACTTTCTGCTCAGATTCAACCAAATGCAGCAAGGTGATTGGACGTCACTTCACAGGACAGATGGACAATGACCCAAAACATACTGCGAAAGCAACACAGGAGTTTATAAGGCAAAGAAGTGGAATATTCTGCAATGGCCGAGTCAATCACCAGATCTCAACCCGATCAAGCTGCATTTCACTTGCTTAAGACAAAACTTAAAGAGGCTCTGTCACCAGATTTTGCAACCCCTATCTCCTATTGCAGCAGATCGGCGCTGCAATGGAGATAAGAGTAACGTTTGGTTTTTTTTAAAAACAAGCATTTTTGGCCAAGTTATGACCATTTTTATATTTATGCAAATGAGGCTTTCTAAAGTACAACTGGGCGTGTTTAAAGTTATGTACATCGGGGCGTGTATTATGTGTGTACATCGGGGCGTTTTTACTTGTTTTACTAGCTGGGCGTTGTGAATAGAAGTGTATGATGCTGACGAATCGGCATCATCCACTTCTCTTCACAACACCCATGTTTGTTTTTTTCCAGCATTGCGATTTTTGTGGCCTAAACGCTGCGAATACGCTGCAAAAGTTACAACTCTTGGCTTTTTGTTGCAGGTTTTGAATCCCCATTGAATTTAATGGGGAAAACTCACAACAGAAAATCAATTACTAAATCTCACCCACTTTGCTGCTACTATAAACGCTGTGGAATTTCCGCACAGAATTCTGTTGCATAAATTCCGCAGCGTTTACGCTACTTGGGAACCCGGCCTAATAGTGCAGTCCGTGTTGAACTGTCCTGCTGTCTCTGCTTATGGCTAGTTCTCAGCCATATTATCCGCACCAGCTCACAACCTATGTTACCTGTTTGCTGACCTGTCTCTTTTCTCTTCAGAGCTCAGTGACACTACCCAACCGCATCGCCACAGAGCAGCAGTCTTTGGTTCTTGTTAAGAGGCTGCTTGCTGTGTCTGTATCATGTATCACTTACCTGAGGGGCCTATTTCCTGAATATGCATACGGGACAAGATACCTTGAAGGTAAGATCGTTATTACTCTCCTTTTTTCCTTGCAAGATTTTAAAATGTTACAAATATATTGTCAATTGATGACTTTTATGAAAGACGTGCCCTTACTGTAAATATCTTCACAATTAAAAGGGTATTCCAGCCACAAGCATTTATCATCTATCCACTGGGTAGGTAATAAATGTTAGATTGGTTGAGGTCCAGCTGCTGGGAACCCCATCGGTTGCTAGACAGGGTGTTTTCGGTCCCCCATGCCCCCTCCAGCGGCTTGAATAGAGCAGCGGACTTGCATGCATGTTGTGACTCCATTCAAACTCCATGAGAGGGATGGAAACAGCCGAGCGCTGTGCATCAAGTTGTCCAAGTTACATGAAAATGGGAATCTAGAAGAATTAATACTTAGGATGGGAAATGAGCCTAAATATGGTGGAATTACTAATAAATATGGCATTTTTCATTGATTTGGGGAAATTAAAGTTGGATATTTTTTAAGATTAAAGACGACCTTTTCTTCCTTGTCCCACCAGACATATGTGTGAAGATTCTGAGGGAAGATAAAAGCTGTCCTGGCTCAACGCAGCTTGTAAAATGGTGAGCTATGTGTAAAAAAAACTGGTCTAACTTCTATCTGAGCCATTTTTTACATTTTGTTGTGTTGTTGGGTCTCACAACAACACAGGTTCATATGCCCTTTCTGGAAAATGGACAAAGAGTGGGATTCCCTTAGTCAGAGCAAAGAGACACTTATCACAAATAACTGTTACTACTATGGCGGACTCAACATGACCATGTATTACATCGTCAACCTTTCATATGAATGTGCGCCATGGAAACATCTATTTCCTTTCTATTAAATGACATCTTATGTTGCAGGATGTTGGGGTGTTACGATGCATTACAGAAAAAATATGTAAGTATTTGTAGCTGTAGTGAAATTAGGCAGCATATTGTTGTTTCAAGAATACCTTGCTGTACAGTACTTAACCCTTTAAGGTTGTGGCATATAGATGCAGCGATTTTTTTTTTTTATTGCTTTTTCATCTGTGTGTTATGTGAGCGAACAACCAATTGCAGCAATTTTTTTTTTTCCCACTATCTTATCAGTGTATTATATGAGCGAACAAGCAATCTCATAGTCTAGTCACATAGTGGGACTGAAAGAAAAATGGAAAAATGAAAGGCAAACAAAAGGAAAATAATATTTTATGTATATATATTTAGATATATAATATTTATTTTTTATTTTTTTAATCTTTTTTTAAAGAAAGAAAAAAAAAGAAATACACGGAAAACTCTTTTGCCCATTAAAATGCTTTATTATGTAAAAAATATAAAGAAAAAACACATAATTAGTATTGCCACATCCGTAACGACCTGATATATCATTATTTGACCCACATGGTGAATGCCGTTAAAAAAAAACAATGACAAAATTGCTGTCTTTTGTTGTTAGAGCGAGATGTCAGCTCAATTGTAATCAAATCTGACTTGATTTGATCAGAATTGAGCTTAAATGAGTGTTCAGGAGAGGGAGAGAGAAAGACGGGAGAGGAGCTGACAGGGAGCTTGTCTGGTGGAATTGTTAGTGAACGGCATCCAGCAGCTTGTAATGTACTGGAATACAGTTAGAAGCCAAACTGTGCAAACATTTTTGTTTATTAAGAACAGGTGTCCATAGCCTATAAAGTGTAGGTTCTCCTTAAAGGAAACCGCATATCTCCCAACCATCCCGAATTTAGCGGGACAGTTCCAGATTCTGGGCGGTATCCCGCTGTCCCCGGTGGCCGGGAGTATGTCCCGCTGTCAACTGTATCTGCATCGCCAGGATGCAGATACAGTTGAACCCATTTCTGAAGCAGGGAACCATCAGCTCCCTGCTTCAGAATTAGTTCATAGTGGAGGAGCAGAGGGAGCTCCTCCGCTCGTTGAGGACTCCCCGGCACAGCGCTATATAGACAGTGACGTCAGTGGCTACTCCTTAAGCGGAATCCCCATTGTCGATGATCTGGCCGGAGATTACGCTCCACTAGGAGCCCCTGATGTCAATGTCCATATATGGAGGCATCTGTGTTGGCTTTATACTGTATGGGTTCATCTATGGGGCTTTATACTGTATGGTGGCAGCTATGGGGGCATTATACTGTATGGTGGCAGCTAGAGGGCATTACACTGTATGGTGGCAGCTATTTGGTATTATACTGTATGGGAGGCATTATGGGAGCATGATACTGTGTGGGCTGAACCAGGTCTGTATGGGCGGGAAATGGGTGGGATTAGAGGTGTGGCTTAAAAGGGAAAAATTTGCTGCATCGGTTGTCCCTCTTTGTGATACTTGAAAGTTGGGAGGTATGGGGCACCTGTCATCTAGGTTATGCTGCCCTTACTGTACAGTAATAGGAAGAAATTTGTCAATCAGTGGCGGGTGGGTGTGGAAGCGGCAGCTCATGAATACATCAGACTTTTCTCTGGCGGTTCAGGCTACAGTACATAAGTCACAGACCACTGAAATCAGCATGCCCTTTCACTACTTTATCCTGCCCTTAGTGAGGGCAGCGTCACCTAAATGACAAGTTCCCCTTTAAAACCATTTTAATGTTTACATATATAGTTGTTGTACATAAAAAGTTCAGAGCTGTATTCTCAATTCTGCAGGCTTCACAGCTGAAATCCTTGTATCATAGAGTTACCAACCATTTAAAATGTAGTACTGCAGGTACTTTGTCTGGGCTACAAGATTATTTATATATTATTTGCTACTTGTTAGTAATACATCAGTCTGATCTGTATTTGATATATCTTTTTGCTTTGTACAGCTAAGAATGGTGGTATTAGCAGTAAGTATTACGAATTGTTTTTTGTTTTAAGTTCAGCAAAATATTTTTTTGCCTCAGATTTGCCATTGTATGCCAGAATACGTAACCTATACTAACTGGGAGTGGATGAATCTATACTGTAATAATGTAATTTTATAATTTATCCTTTTAGAAAAGTATACAGGTCAGCACTTTAATTTTTGCCATAGTTTTACCTAGTTATTTATTGCCCAGTGCTTTAACATTAAACATATTGCCAATTGACATTGTTAACTTAGCCGTCAAGGAAAGCCAAGAAATGTATATAGAAATGGAAAGTGGAATATATAACATATTGGGCTATGTTCACATCTCGTTTTTTGCCTTCTGTCGGTGTAACGGCAGGGGGTAGGGAGACGGACAAGTGAGCCCTAATCTACCCGCCACTCTGTCCCTGCCTACTTGCAACGACCCGCCCTAGGCGACGGGGTACAACTGGGCGGCGGTCCCTGCGCTCAGTAAGTGCACGACAAACACGACAAACATACAAGGAACACAAGCAAGGAAAAGGGGCCGTTGCCCACGGCAACACCGTGAGCAACCAGAGTGGTGAACGAGCCGAGTCAAGCCAGGAGTGTGCGAGGTACAAAACGAAAAGCAGAAGAGTAGTCGGTAAGCCAGGGTCGGTATGGAGCAGGATCAAAAATAGCAGGAGCTGTAGCTGGGCCAGGAACCACAAGGAAGGAAACAAAAGCAATAACAAGCACCGAGGGACAGGAAGTGCAGGCTTAAATAGACCGAGGGCGGGAGCTAGCTGAGTCTGGCCAGGTTACGATAGGCTCTCCCACTCCTAAGCCTGCCAGCCTGAATGGTGGAAGCAGGAGTCAGTCTCAGGGATGTATTCTCAGGTGCTGACTGATTAGTTCTGGGAGTTAACCCCGCAGTGCCTGGCAGATCCTTTACAGTCGGAAGTATACGTTGGGAGGATTCCCAACGAATACCTCCGATGGAAGGCACCGACATATCCCACTGTATAGGCATACAGTGGGATATGTCGCCCTGAACTCCACGTGCACAGTGCTATTTTAAGCGCTGAGCCCTGGGAATCTCCTGACGTCTCTGTCCATATATGGACAGTGACATAAGGGGCTTTGAGATGCCGGAATCCCCGGCCAGAGCATCGGCAACGCTCTAACTGGGGATTCCGATCCTAGAGGGAGCCCCTGACGTTACTGTCCATATATGGACAGTGATGTCAGAGGCTTTAAACGACGTAGTCCCCGGCCAGAGTATCGGAAGCGCTCTGGACGGTGATTCCAGGACTGGAGGAGCCCCTGCTGTCACATCGCAGGAAAAATGGCGTGGTTTTACTGCATTTCAAATTAATTACAATGATGACAGAGGAGGGAATACTGAAAAAATTTTTGGTGTTTATGGCAGGGAAAAATATGAAACAGCTTTTATTTATTGCAGTGATTTTATTTCTCTCGATGTGTGTTGCTATTCGACAGTTTTCTTAAATATTTGACAGTCAACAAAATAAAAATGTATCTTATTTTTTTTTAGCTGTATGCAAATATTGAGGATCCACAGGTGTGTATTTTAGGACATATAGTGATACTGCATTGCCCTCTGCTGTATGTTCTTTGTCATTAAAGTGTCCTGCGTTGGAATAATGGAAAACTTGACTTTCCGCAGCACTAAGGGCAAAGCCACACGTGGCGGAATTGCTCTTGAATTCCGCTGCGGACACTCCACAGCGGAGCCGTTTCTCCATTGCCTTCCACTTCTTTTTAGTAGGGTTCGTTTAGACGAGGCTGAAAATTCCGCTGCGGAGCATAGGCTGCGGTGCGGAATTTGGTGTCCGCAGCATACAATGGATGTTGCGGACCAGTGGCGGACTGGTTGCGGACTCATGGCGGAAGTTCTCCATTGACTTCAATGGAGATTCTAAATTCCGCAATGAAGTCCGCAGCTGTCATGCACATGTTATGTGTGCTGCGGATGCGTCTTGCTTTTTTAACATGACATTTCTTCATTCTGGCTGGACCTATGTATTTCTAGGTCTACAGCCAGACTGAGGAAGTCAATGGGGCTCCCGTAATCACGGGAGCGTTGCTAGGTGACGTCAGTAAATAGTCACTGTCCAGGGTGCTGAAAGAGTTAAGCGATCGGCAGTAACTGTTTCTGCCCCCTGGACAGTGACTACCGATCCCAATATACAGCAACCTGTAAAAAAAATAGAAGTTCATACTTACCGAGAACTCCCTGCTTCTGTCACCAGTCCGGCTTCCCAGGATGACGTTTCTGTCTAAGTGACGGCTGCAGCCAATCACAGGCTGCAGCGGTCACATGGACTGCCGCGTCATCCAGGGAGGTCGGGCTGGATGCCGAAAGAGGGACGCGTCACCAAGACAACGGCCGGTAAGTATGAAATTTGTTTACTTTCACTAGGGAAAGGGCTGCCCCTTCTCTCTATCCTGCACTGATAGAGAGAAGGGAAGCACTTTTACCGCAGTCCGCAGCAGCTAGTCCGCATCAATTTACTGCACATTTTGGGCAGATCCGCCGCAGAATCTGCAACGCAGATTCTGTGCGACATTGATGCGGACAGTTGCGGAGGAAATCCGCCATGTGTGGGCATGCCCTAAGGCTTCGTTCACATCTGCGTCAGGGTTCCATTCTGACGTTCCGTTGGAACTTCCCATCAGAAAGGGACCCCGACTGAAACAAATGGAAACCATAGATTTCCATTTGCATCACCATTGATTTCAATGGTGACGGATCCGGTGCCAATGGTTTCCGTTTGTCTCAGTTGTGCAAGGATTCTGTCGTTTTGACAGAATGAATAGCGCAGTCGACTACGATATTGATTGCGTCAAAACGAGGGAACCCTTGCACAACTGAGACAAACGGAAACCATTGGCACCGGATCTGTCACTATTGAAATCAATGGTGATGCAAATGGAAATCTATAGTTGCCATTTGTTTCAGTCATGGTCACGTTTTTAACAAGAAGCTCCGACGGAACGTCAGAACGGAACCCTGACGCAGATGTGAACGAAGCCTAAGAGTCTGCTCATCCATTCAATTTATTATACTCTACTGACACCAGCATAGTCTGTGCAGAATTGAAAGGAGTTTCACAACTCAGGACAACCTCTCCCCACGTGCCCTATTTGGTGGCTCTCCAGCTAGGGACCCCCCTCCCCATCAGTAAAAGTAGAAAGCTACTGTGAAGAGCATCTTGTATTATCACAATGTGGAGACGACGGCAGCTTCCCCCAGCAATAAAATCTGATCAGCCGCAGGACACCCACCCTGTCCTTATCAGCTGATCACTGGGGAGGGGGATTGTAGGAATGGAATGTATAAGAAACTGAGTTGGTATGTTTTTATTATAAGTGAAATGAAGATAAAATATTTCCTTGGTAATTATTAAATCCGCATGTCTTTGATGTTAGACTATTACAGAATGCTACCAGTTTAAGTTTAAGTATACTCCGAGCGGACCCATCATGGACTTCACTAGGTAAGTAGGTCGTATTTCTCTATGGTTTATAATATAAATAAATAATATCTTCTGATTACATTTATTGACTGCAATGAGTCGTTGATAATTATTTCTATCATTTTTGATAATTGGGGATTAAAATTTTCTTTTTGATTCTCAATTTGATATTAAAATGAATCCTTTATGGAAAAAAAAAATGCACTTTTTTATTCCTGTATGTTCTGTGATGCGGGACCTCCACCTTCCACTGCCAGTCACTTCCCTAGGTTTGGGAACAAAACAAACCTCCAAAACTTTTTGACACCAAATAAACAAAATATTAAAGGGTAACTAAACTTTCAGAAAGCTTCTGACATGTCATAGTGACATGTCAGAAGTTTTGACCCCACCAATCGCTAAAACGAAGCGACAAAAGCGCTCTGGTGAGTGCTGAGCCACTTTGTTTCTGATCGTCTTTTTTCGGAAAGCCGATGTAGCGAGGCGGACGGGTTCATACTGGGTTTCCTTGATGTTCTGGTGAGTCTGTCCAGTGACGAATATCCCTGTTTGATTGTCAGCTACTGCTGCATAACTCACCTAGCATCTGTGGATCAGCAGTTACTGAATGCTCTTTTTTGTATGTATCTGTCTGTTTGTAATTTGGTATTTTTAAAGGGGTTTTCCAGGGATACAAATGTTTGTACTAATACTCAATGTCTAAATTAAATAAACTTCCTAATATGCATTGTGTCGAAAATCGGAACTCATTTGTTCCTATTCCCCCTACCTCTGGCCGGCTGGAAGTTCTGCTTTTCATTCAAGTGTTTTTATACTTCGACACACAGTGCACGAGCGTTATTATGCAGGGAGACCGGTGAGAATACCTCTCTGAGTATCGAGACAGGTCTGTCATTGAAGCATAAGCAGAGAATGAACGGCGCAGTCATTGATGAGACTGTGGATTAATAGGATGCCTCAAACCTGGGACTTCTGACGTAGACCCAGGTTTGAGGCATCCTATTGGTCCACAGCCTCAATGCCCGCCCCATTCATTCTCTGCTTATGCTTCAATGCCGGCACCGTTTACTTCGCTTTCATGCTATTCCTCCGTGCTCCTGTGCTGCTCGCCCTTTTCGGGGCGGCCAGCGCACGATCACTTAGGAATAGCATGAAAGCGAAGTAAACGGTGCCGGCATTGAAGCATAAGCAGAGAATGAACGGCGCTGGCAATGAGGAGGCTGTGATCCGATAGGATGCCTCAAGCCCGGGGTTTCTGATGTAGCACCGGGTTTGAGGCATCCTATTAGTCCACAGCCTCCTCAATGCCCGCCCCGTTCATTCTTTGATTATGCTTCCATGTCCGCCCAATTTTTTGGGTGTCCTTTAAGATAACTCAGTGCTCATGCACTGCCCGCCGCAAAAAATTGTGTCTCTCTGGAAAACCCCGTTTAATGGATATAATTAAATGCATATTTTAAATGTATTCTATGTGTGGTGGATATCATACTCCTTTAGTATTTGTGTACAGGTTGGATGTACGGACTCAATAGAAAGTCTATGGGCCTGAACACTGTTACATCGGCTTTCCAAGAAAAGTGGCTCAGCGCGTACCCGAGCGCTTCTGCTGCTTCGTTTCAGCGATCGGCGGGGTTCTCAGTGCTATCAAAACTCCTGACGTGTCATTATTACATGTCAGAAGTTTTGTGAAGGTTTAGTTACCCTTTAATGTATTTCTATTTCTAAAAATGCAAAAAAAGGTCTCATTTGAGCTGAAGTTTCAGTGTCAGGAAATGTATCATAAGTGGCTAATTTAGACAGAACTATTCAATGTAATGATCTAGACACTAAGTCACATGGTGTACAGATGGATAATGACACAAAAATATAGTTTTTACATACACATCAATTATACCAGCCTGATGCATTCATATCCAATTGATCAGAACGGTCTCTCAACATTGTTTTTTATGTGTGGAAATTAAATTATTTGCTCTTTTACTAAGATACAGTTTCACATCACACGCTGCAGGTTGGGGTAGCCGAGATGGTGATGGCTTCATGGCCCGGGGCAGGAGGTAGTCTTAGGGGGCCAGTTGAGGTAGCATCTCTCAGGAGCCAGGTGAGAAAGGGGCATAATGACATGAGAATTAGGAAAGGTAATTGGCAGGTGGTAGTGGGCAAACAGCGATTGAGGTTTAAGTAGGACACAGAGCAAGTAGGGTATTAACCTTTTTGATTTTGCAATGGAAACCCCACCTCTTGATGGGGTTGTTTTTTTTAATGTGTTTGGTAAAGTACCATGCCTAACGTGAGCCGTGCAAATGAGCACCGATCAACGAGACAGCTCGTTGATTGGTGCTCGTTTGCTCCTTTCACAAAGAGCTATGTATGGGGATGAGCGCTCATTGCTCCGATCGCTAGTTCCCATACATTTTTATCATGTCGGCAGCACGTTTCGCTGTTTACACAGTGAGATGTGCTGCCAACAACAATAATAATTTCGGCATTTAAAACGATGCAATCTGCCGATGGACGAGCATTTGGTTGTTCATCGGCTGATCGTTGGCCTGTTTACACAGGGCAATTATCGGGAACGAGCGCTGTGAACGCTCGTTTGGACAATAATTGGCCGGTCTAAAAGGGCCTTTAGTCTGTCATTCCGAAATCCAATCGTTTTAAAGTAAAGTATGGCCATAGCAAGTGTCCCAACAACTACATGGCAGCAAACCTAGCACATAGGGAGTAGAAGCTCTACGGCTTGTACTGTAATAAATGTATGATCGCTGGGGTTCTCACCACTGGGACCCCCATTGATCACTAGAACAAGGGTCCCGACTCCCCCCAGATGTTAAATGGAGTGGCGGTCGCGCATGAGCCCCACCAATCAACCAGTTATCTCCTGAAAAGTAGTAAAAACTCATTTACTCATGTAATACTTTTTGTTTGCAGCAATAAAGGGAGCATTGTCACTGCTTGCACAGATTTGAAGAAGTCCAGCGTTCTGCTTGTCCGCAAACTGTACGTTTTGATGCAGAATTTGGGCCCTCTGCCAAATGATGTCTGTCTGACTATGAAGTTGTTTTATTACGATGAAGGTAAAATGTTAGTAATGAATTCGATACAAATGTAAGGCGAAATTCATGTTTGAAAAAGATCAAAAATAGTATACAAAAACACTGCAAGGTTTACATAGGATTCTAAGGGACAAACTGGGGTTGCACGATGCATCAAAATATCGACACTATATCAATGCTGTGCAGAGTCAAACGATTCAATACCGTTAATTCATGTATTTCATTTGACCGCGCAGCTTAGTATTGTAAAACATGAATTTAGTCGGTAGATGTGATGCGGCTGGCGCTGCACTAATGAGCGGCGGCACCGGCCCTGAAGAAAGAGAACATGGCGGGCGCACTACAAAACACCCCAATGTTCTGTCTTCAGTGCCAGCACCGCCGCTCATTAGTGCAGCGCTGGCCGTATTGCATCATGCTGACCCTGCGGGCACAACAACTGTGTGTTCGCGATCAGTAGCGGGGCAATGGCTGTATTACACAGTCACAGCCCTGCTCTAACGGCGAAGATCAGAGAAACCTCTGATCTTCTCCGATATCCCATTGAATGCCACGATCAAAGCTGAACGCAGCATTCAAGGGAAAAATGAGGAGTCCCTGTGATGCAATCGAGGGACATACCATATATGGGCAGACAGCTCAGGGTCCATTGAAAGACTCCAGGGCTGTGTTACCATATTTCCTGTTGTTAGGGCATACTTCGGTATGTCCTAATAACTGCCTGTGTACTATCCGTACATAGATATATGCCAGAACATTAAAGATTCAAAATAGAAAAGTAAAAAAAAGAAAGTAATGTTAAATGAAAAAAAACGAAAAAAAATACGCATACACATTTTTTACAGTAACCATTAAAATAAAAGTCTCAATACATAAAATATACACACATTCGGTATCATCGCGACCGTAATAACAAATTTATAGCGTCATTTATGATGTGTACGCTGTAGAAAAAAAAATGCTTTCTTTCACTTATTAATGTGAGGCTCGAGGTGTTATGCATTTTAAACCTCAATTTGCTTCATATTAATAGTCATTAACCCCATCATGTACCTCACACATTAACCTAATGTTATCCATTATGACTGAGGAACATGATGGGGTTAATTACTATTAATGTGAGGCACAAGAAGGTTCAGAATTCATCGCACCTCGCGCCTCACATCAGAAAATAGAAGAACTTTGAAGAAATAGAAGAAAGTTGTTCTAACCCTTTCCAGAGTGCACTGATCAGAGGAAACAATGGCAGTCACTGAACTAAGGGGAAAACTTTTGAGGAAGCATTTTAAAGGCACTGTCTTAGTGAGGGGATCCCCTTCCTTGGGACTCCTCCTCTATTAGCCAGAGTGTGTCACATGGTGCCCCATTGAAGTGAATAGAAGCCATGTAATATTACATTTCCCATGAGCACTGCGCCTGCAGCTTCTCCCAGTGATTATAGCAGATTCCCGGGGGTTCCAGCTGCCGCTTGATCTGGTCGGACAACATGACTGCTTAACTTCCACCCTTGCACAACCTTCAGATGGCGAAGATGAAGATAGGAACAACCATCATTGAGTCCTGTTTCCATGTTTTTCAGACTGTCAAAAAGATGTTTTCTTTCTTTTCTTATTTTTTTATTCCTTTCTAGCTTCACGGTCCCTTTAAAATTCAAGTCAGTTGTATCCAAAATCAATTTAAAAAAAGTTATATAATAGATTAGATGTCTTTATTTTGCCTCTGTTTGTCATTTTTAGTTACTCCAATAGACTACCAGCCTCCCGGCTTCAAAGAAGGTACCTGTGATGGCATGATGTTTGAGGGGGAACCCATGTATCTAAATGTGGGTGAGGTGGCTACACCTTTTCATACCTTAAAAGTAAGGGTTACTACCGAAAAAGACAGGATGGAGAACATTGAAAAGAACATACTAAAGAATGTGGAGATCAAAACTCCCATACAGACCATCGAGCTGGATGTGGAAGAAGCTCAAGACGCAGGCAGTTTTGTAAGTCAAACAAGGGGAAGTATGGATTTACACAAAGCCCATTGAATAGTCAATAAGGTCATGTGCGGGCCTTAGGGTATGAGTTGCCATCTTGGGAACGGGGTCTTCTTAGTCTATATACGGCCTCCACATCGATCCTTTGCTAAAGAACTTTAAAAAAGAGAGAAAAATGTTCAATATTTGTTTTTGGCAAGAGTTCTTCTTACTTATGCGGTCCGTGTGTCCTTCAAATCCGTTCCCTATGTTCCAGAGGGAATGGCCGAGATTAAGCCGCAAACACAGACAGGAATAGGATTCGCTCTTAGTTTTGCGGCTCTGTCCCACGGCCCGCACACGGATCAGTGGAAACCGCGGTCGTGTGCATGGGGCCATGTAAATGAATGGATATAATGTTTATTCATTGACTGCGTTATGCCATTGTATTTTAATCGAGCTCCACCTTTGAAAACGGCATTTCTGTGACTTAAATACTGAAATCTAGTTATTATCTTCCCGGTGATGTCTTGAAATTAGATTTCTAATGCTCATTCTGTTCTGCGAAACAAAAATGGAAAATCAATGAACCGAAATGAAATCTGTTGCAGGAAACATAAACCGCTCTATTTTCTTTTTACCTCCATAAAGGAAGAGCCACTTTGCGACCATACAGTTGATTTTGAGAAAAACGACATCGCATACTTGAAGGTTGACGGTAAGTAGCGCAGAATACATGAATATCATTATGGTGTCTGCTCTGTTATTAGGAGGCCGGGCTCTCATAGAAAATTTTTTTTTGCAGATTTTTAGCTGTGTGAACTGTGACATGTTTCTTTTATTAGTGACAGTGTCTGGTAAGGCTCTGTTCACAACTCAAGTGGTGTGGTCGACAGCAGCATTTACACCGTGAAAATCTCCTGATTTATATGCCCGGACGTATGTCGCTGTAGGCCATACTGTAAGGGCCTGTTCACATCACCGTTCATTTCCGTTCCGGGGTTCCGTCGGAGGTTGTGGTTTCACTTTCACTTTCCGTTGCGGGGCTCGCCCGACGGAACCCTGGAACGGAAAGCGAACGGTGATGTGAACAGGCCCTTACATACGAATGTCATAGACTCTCATTGTAGAAAAAAATATATACTGCAGGCTATATGTTTTTTTGCTAGGTGCTCTTGTATTGGAGTCGACTAAGTTTATCAACACAGTTAAAAATAAGGTATGCCGATGCATACCGGTCAACCATTTTGGCATACATCCAATCTGTAGAAGTCTGGATACATCTGGCGTACACGTTTCGAGATATGCATGTTATATACGTTCTTCTGGAATTACAGCGGGTGTACACAACAAGTGTGGTGTGAACATAGCCTAACCCAGTTACTCCTGCTTATAAGAGTCTGCATAATGAAACCATAATTCATGTATAGACCATAGCATATCTTTATAGTTATCTTTGAATATGCTTTTATTCTTCTTCTTTATTATTATAATGACTGAATGTAGAATTGCATTTTAATCATTCCATTTTTTGACGTTTTACTCAAACCAATCAAAAAGTATAACAAATCCTAACAGAAGGCAGCAGTTTCTTTCTGTTGCAATCCATGACTCCAATTTCTATACTGGATAGAATAGTGTAGTAGGCTATGCTGTTTTGCAGAACCAAAAAATTTTCCTGATGTAAAGGAGGATATCTGGTACCTACTTCATGACATTTGCCGTCAGATAAATCTCATTGAAAACAATGGGGCCATTAAGGGAAACCTGTCTTTACACCTTCCTGTGAAAACTACAGAATAGAATAGGGGCCCGACATGGGCCGTGTAAACGAGCGCCGATCAACGAGACAGTTGGTTGATCGGCGCTTGTTTGCTCCTTTCACAAGGAACTATGATCAGTAATGTATGGGGACGAGCGCTCAATACTGCGATCGCTCGTCCTCATACATTTCTATCATGTCGGCAGCACGTCTTCTTGTTTGCATAGGTAGATCTGCTGCCGACAACGATAATATTTTCTGTATCATAAACGATGCGGTCAGCCGATGAATGAGCGTTTGCTCGGTGCCCTGTTTATACAGGCCAATGATCGGGAACGAGCGTTCTGTTCACATCTGTCTATTACATTTCTGATACGATATATTTTCAGAACTTAACCTTACTTGTCAAGAGGATGAAAGCATGAAGTCTGAAAATGCCGGAAGTCAGAAATCACAGGTACATGTTTGATTTTTTTCAAGAATATTTGCATTTGTTAAATACATACTGACAATACAGAATTGTTATGAAACACTTCCAAAAACTAGTGCCCCCCTCAAATTACTGATAGAGGGGCCTATGAGAGCGCACACTGTATGTTAATCTTGTAACAGTGCCTTAGAGTGGTCTTTATTAAAACCCTCGAATCGGAAAGATGAATTGAAACATTACTGTATTTAATCCCAGAGCCTGATAACAGATAGTTATTGTCACGTAGGGTGCGTGGACCCACTGGGCTGTACCGCCTTAACGGTATGGCAGCTGGCCAACAGGACACAGGTCAAAGTCTATAGTTCCTATAGCTGTACCTGTGGTAGCAGTAGCAAGACCGGCTCGGATGGGACTTAGGCAGCAGGCAGGCAACAGGCGTGGTGTAACAGGACAGGCGTAGTACTCAGCGCAGAACGACTCCAACTCAATACGGCACTTGGACCAGGATAACTCGGGATACAGGTAGCAGGAACGGGAAACACTGGGAACCGGAAGACACTTAGGAAACCATTTGCATAGATGAACACGGGTAACGACAACAACACTCAGGCAATGCAGGAAGGTGCAGGGCCCCTCTTATAGTCCAGGGTGCACATGGGCTAATTTGGGACACAGCAGAGTGAAACGGAAGTGAGGAGGAGGAGGTGCGGGCCAACGCTCACTGATCCATGGCTGCGGCCGTCAGGAGGAAAGTAAACCTCGCGGCCATAGTCATTACAGTTATGCATAACATTGCTGAGAACTTGCAAAATATATACAATTTATAACACATGGAAATATATATATATAAAGTGCAGATTATTATGTGTTTAAACACGCATTTTTCTTTACTGGCTAATTACAGACAAATCTTTACTATTGTTTTTTCCTAGAATAGTCAGTCGCTGCTAGCCGATGCCAACTCTGCTAATGACAGACGAAAGACCAGGAGTGGGCGGATCCTTCCTGACACGGTTTATATAGTCAGTAAAAGCTGTAACTATGAAAGAAAGCTGAGTGTTTCACGATTACCACAATCAATGAACGAGCGTTTAGCAGATGAACCTGAATTGTTCCTCTTGGATATCACTATTGATAGTTCTATAAAGCAAAATGTATGAAGTGCTTTGTATTCGCTGCCGGTGAAGCTCCAAACATAAAGAAACTAAAAGGAAAAAATATTAGAACATGATATCCTAACTACAGTTAATAATCTTTGTTTGGGGGAGGGGAAATGGATAGTTAAAGAAGTTGTCTGCTATGGACAAGCCCTTTCTATATGCTCTGTAAGGCCCCCTTCATGTAACGTTTACTACGATTGATGTGTGCGGCGGAAAAAACTCTAGACTTATACGTTAAAGTCGTCTGTGACATATGACCTGGTATCTGCCACCATAAACTATAATGGTATCATGAGCTGGGGTGTTAAGAGTTCATGAAGTGTCCGTGATTAAGCGGATACCCCTACAATCTATGGGTGACGAATGCAAATATTAGGCAGTCAATAAAATCTATTAGAAAGCCCATGACGTATATGTCATCCCATAGGCTCCCATGTTAAAGTGTAACTAATCGTTAAAAAAAGTTTTGGACATGTCAGAAGTTTTGATCGGTGGGGGTCTGAGCACTAAGACCTAAACCGATCGCTAAAACGAGGCAACAGAAGGCTTTTTTTAATATTTTCTTTAAGTTGGTCTATGCTAACATTCATATGACCTCAGGATCAGACTACACAGGGTTTGTTTGTAGTCTGTAACCATGGAGACACATAGGTCAGCATAGGAGCTGTATACACAAAACAGTAGGAGATTTTTTTTAAGAAGGCCATACCTTCCAACTTACAAGAATTGTAAAGAGGGACAACTCCTGCGGCGCGCAACCATTTTTTCACCGATAACCCCCACCCATACACAAGCAGTAGAGCCCACACAGTATAATACCCCCATAGTGCCACCCCACAATATAATGCTCCGATAGTGCCCTCACAAACATAGTATAATTCCCAATAGTGCCTGATAAAAAGAATAAAAGAAATACTCATCTAGCCCCCGTTCCCCTGTGCTGTAAGGAATCTCTGCTTTAATGTGTAACTTCCACTAGGTGTCAGCAGCGTGCCTGTTTTCATACTGGTTAGCATCTGGCATGCGCATCACAGGTAACATTGTGTTGTGAATGTTTAGTTCACGTCCTCACTCATAACACTGTATCCGCACCCAGGCACGGTTTCCAGCTGACATAAAGTTATGGCTTTTTGCTAGGAAATACCATAACTTCATAATTACTGCTGAAACCTTCGCTGATCATTAGATAGTTGCTGCAGTGCTAATAAAGATCAGTGGCCGCTGCAGATTTTTCACTTGAGCTGGGCTATGTATGGGTTCTTTGGAAAGCGCCTGGTTGGGAGCAGCTGAAATGAAAGCGCATTGCTCTGCTGCTCCAATTTATTATTTGATTACAATGGGGGCTTTGCAATAGAGTCTATCCTGAGTCTCTTCTCCTTCATTATATGAGAGAACAAAAAGTATATTCTTAATTCATCAAGCATGATGTCTGCTGCTATATAGTATTTGTTTTATATAGCTAGGAGGTACAGACAGGTAAACACAGAATTATCCATGTAATCCACAGTTGATACTTCAGTACCTATGAACAACATGGCAAACATTACAGAGCACATGAAACAACTTTGATCTAATTTACTTTTAGAAACCTACAACGGTGTCTGAGAAAAAACTGATTCAGACTGCTAAAAGAGGCAAGAAAAGACTACAAGCGAACAAAGAGGTGAGAGTGAGAATAAACATAACACAAGTGTCAGCACATTTCATTGGTTGGACCTGACAAATTATACCACGATATGAACTTTGAGTCCTGGCTTATACCAGAGCTTTTTAACTTGTATAAATCAATATTCTGCAGGTTTTAATTAAGGGGTATTCTGACCAGAGACATTGACGGTGGATATATCATAAATGTATCACGGCTATAGGGTATGTGGACCCACTAGGCTGCTCCGCCGTCCGTAATGGAGTAGCAGCTGGCCAAACAACTGTAAAGGATCTGCCAGACACAACTTCTGTGTATACTCCCATAGGTAATCAGTCTGCACCTGCTTCTATGTCTGTGAGACTGACTCCAGCTTCCACCACTCAGGATGGCAGGCTTAGGAGTGGGAGAACCTATCACAGCCTGGCCAGACGGAGCTAGCTCCCGCCCTCTGTCTATTTATACCTGCCTTTCCTGTTCCTCCTTTGCTTGTGATTCTTCTCGTGTGGTTTCCTGGCCCTGCTGCAGCTCCTAGCTATTTGACCTTTCTTCATACTGACCCCGGCTTACTGACTACTCTCCTGCTCTGCGTTTGGTACCGCGTACACTCCTGGTTTGACTCGGCTCGTTCACCCCTCTTGTTGCTCACGGTGTTGCCGTGGGCAACTGCCCCATTTCCCTTTGCTTGTGTCCCCTTGTCTGTTTGTCTGTCGTGCACCTACTGAGCGTAGGGACCGTCGCCCAGTTGTACCCCGTCGCCTAGGGCGGGTCGTTGCAAGTAGGCAGGGACAGAGTGGCGGGTAGATTAGGGCTCACTGTCTGTTTCCCTACCCCCCTGTCGTTACAACAACTGTCAATGAAAGTCTTTTAGGACAAGAGCACCTGGGTAGAAGAAAGGCAGACACTTGGCGTGATGACACTTGTCGTGAAGATACCTGGCACAGATGACACTTGTCGTGAAGATACCTGGCACAGATGACACTAGTCATGAAGATACCCGGCACAGATGACACTTGTCGTGAAGATACCTGGCACAGATGACACTTGTCGTGAAGATACCTGGCACAGATGACACTTGTCGTGAAGATACCTGGCACAGATGACACTTGTCGTGAAGATACCTGGCACAGATGACACTTGGCACAGATCGCACTGGACACAGATGACACTGGAACCTGGATGGGCCGTCAGCGTTACAAAATGTCTGATTGTTGGGAGACCCTATCGGTAGAATGGGGCACTGGTGGTCCGTGTTGCAATCCAAGTTGGCCTTGTTCGGCTGTTTTGGCCTATAATGCTCTTCTTGTCTTTCCCTCCTATTTGTTGCTGTGGACAGCCTCCTTAGAGTACCACGCGGAGGGGGTTACAGGACCCCTGTACTCCCATTAGGAGGGGTCCCAGAGGTGAGACCCCCACCCTTCAAACACTTATGGCGTGTCTTGTAGGGGTTAGATCATATTTTATGCTAAATGACCTATATGTGATTTTGGGGCATTTTCTCCCTAACACAACAAAAATATTCCTGTGCTTGAATTGCATGAGGGTTATTTTGTTTCAGCAGTTCTGTAAAGGTTTTTTTTCTTACCTGTCTTTATTACTGCATGTAGAGTTGGAGCATTTTTTTTTATACTTTCAAACAATTTTACATTTTTTATCTTATCGTAATGAATTGATTTCAAGCGCCTCATATTGTAAGTTTTCCTTATAACAGACAGGATTTGCTGCCTCTCCCTATAGGATCGTTCGATATGTCCATACATCATTTACACAGCTTATCTTCTCTGGTGAGACATGAACCTTCAGTTTATTCTACGGGCATACATGAAACCATAGGCTCGAAGATCGAATATCGATAAACACTGGGTGCGGAAAATGTCCGAAATGACATGTAATGCGAGCGAGAGTAAATGAACCTATAGGAGGAAGCGATTAGCCTTTATTTCTGGCATTGATTACTGCAGTGATCAATAAGAAGGTCACAGACCTGCTGTGCGCACCTTCACTGTTGTAGATACTATGACCTGGGACACAATGGTGACAATTTCCTTGTTCCTCTTGCAGAGTCAGGCTTTGGATCTCTCCTGTAGTCAAGATGAACCTACCGTACCAAAGAGAAAAAGATTCAGCGAGCCAAAAGACCCCATATAAATGATCCGCCTACCACCGCTGTTCTAAAAGTTATCACCGCGAAAGGTTCATTTAACACAGGTTGATGCCAATTTTTATTTAATTGTTAGTTGAAACAACTTTATGTCTTAATAAATTCAAATGAGGTAAAATAGGTTGTTGTCGTGTAAATTCAGCTGATGTGTGTAGCAATTTGAAATAAATAAAAAACGGAGCATGGAAAATAGGATGCGCCTAGAGCCCGAAGTGACTCGCCTCCAGCAGGGCTTAATAGGTGTACAAAGATGGCAGACCTGAGGGCCTTTATCAGGCCTCAACACTGCCATGACGACCATTGGCACCCCGCAATCGCGTCACGTGGGGTGGGCGATGGCACGTCAGAGGAGGCTGCCCCCCCCCCTCACGTCAGAGGAGGCTGCCCCCCTCATTTTAATATCCTATTGACCACGGCATCTGGGGGGTAAAACGAGTGAGATGCTGCCCGTTATAGTGAAAGGAACAAGATGAGCAACGATTCGGTTCACACCAGAACCTTTCTCAAGCTTGATGAAAGGTCAGAAAAGACCATGCCTGCATCGCTGGAGTAGAGGACGGCGGGGAACGGCGACAGGTGAGTGGTGCTATGTACAGGGGGTGAGCGGTACTATGTACAGGGGGTGAGCGGTACTATGTACAGGGGGTGTGTGGTGCTATGTACAGGGGGTGAGTGGTGCTATCTACAGGGGGTGTGTGGTGCTATGTACAGGGGGTGAGCGGCGCTATCTACAGGGGGTGTGTGGTGCTATCTACAGGGGGTGTGTGGTGCTATCTACAGGGGGTGAGTGGTGCTATGTACAGGGGGTGAGCTGCGCTATCTACAGGGGGTGTGTGGTGCTATGTACAGGGGGTGAGTGGTGCTATCTACAGGGGGTGTGTGGTGCTATGTACAGGGGGTGAGTGGCGCTATCTACAGGGGGTGTGGTGCTATGTACAGGGGGTAAGTGGTGCTATCTACAGGGGGTGTGTGGCGCTATGTACAGGGGGTGAGCGGCGCTATCTACAGGAGGTGAGAGGCGCTATCTACAGGGGGTGAGAGGCGCTATCTACAGGGGGTGAGCGGCGCTATCTACAGGGGGTGAGCGGCGCTATCTACAGAGGGTGAGCGGCGCTATCTACAGGGGGTGAGCGGCGCTATCTACAAAGGGTTTGCGGCGCTATCTACAGTGGGTTTGCGGCGCTATCTACAGGGGGTGAGCGGCGCTATCTACAGGGGGTGAGCGGCGCTATCTACAGGGGGTGAGCGGCGCTATCTACAGGGGGTGAGCGGCGCTATCTACAGGGGGTGAGCGGCGCTATCTACAGGGGGTGAGCGGCGCTATCTACAGGGGGTGAGCGGCGCTATCTACAGGGGGTGAGGGGCGCTATCTACAGGAGGTGAGCGGCGCTATCTACAGGGGGTGAGCGGCGCTATCTACAAAGGGTTTGCGGCGCTATCTACAGGGGGTTTGCGGCGCTATCTACAGGGGGTGAGCGGCGCAATCTACAGGGGGTGAGCGGCGCTATCTACAGGGGGTGAGCGGCGCTATCTACAGGGGGTGAGCGACACTATCTACAGGGGGTGAGCGGCGCTATCTACAGGGGGTGAGCGGCGCTATCTACAGGGGGTGAGCGGCGCTATCTACAGGGGGTGAGCGGCGCTATCTACAGGGGGTGAGCGGCGCTATCTACAGGGGGTGAGCGGCGCTATCTACAGGGGGTGAGCGGCGCTATCTACAGGGGGTGAGGGGCGCTATCTACAGGAGGTGAGCGGCGCTATCTACAGGGGGTGAGCGGCGCTATCTACAGGGGGTGAGCGGCGCTATCTACAGGGGGTGAGCGGCGCTATCTACAGGGGGTGAGCGGCGCTATCTACAGGGGGTGAGCGGCGCTATCTACAGGGGGTGAGCGGCGCTATCTACAGGGGGTGAGCGGCGCTATCTACAGGGGGTGAGCGGCGCTGTCTACAGGGGGTGAGCGGCGCTATCTACAGGGGGTGAGCGGCGCTATCTACAGGGGGTGAGCGGCGCTATCTACAGGAGGTGAGCGGCGCTATCTACAGGGGGTGAGCGGCGCTATCTACAGGGGGTGAGCGGCGCTATCTACAGGGGGTGAGGGGCGCTATCTACAGGAGGTGAGCGGCGCTATCTACAGGAGGTGAGCGGCGCTATCTACAGGGGGTGAGCGGCGCTATCTACAGGGGGTGAGCGGCGCTATCTACAGGGGGGGTGTGGCGCTATCTACAGGGGGTGAGTGGCGCTATCTACAGGGGGTGTGTGGCGCTATCTACAGGGGGTGAGCGGCGCTATCTACAGGGGGTGAGCGGCGCTATCTACAGGGGGTGAGCGGCGCTATCTACAGGGGGTGAGCGGCGCTATCTACAGGGGGTGAGCGGCGCTATCTACAGGGGGGGTGTGGCGCTATCTACAGGGGGTGAGTGGCGCTATCTACCGGGATGTGTGTGGCGCTATCTACCGGGGGGTGTGTGGCGCTATCTACCGGGGGGTGTGTGGCGCTATCTACCGGGGGTGTGTGGCGCTATCTACCGGGGGGTGAGTGTCGCTGTCTACAGAGGATGAGTGGCGCTGTCTACGGGGGGTTGTGGCGCTATCTATGGGCACTGGGGGGGTTTCTGAGGGGTTCGTACAAAAAAAACCCTGACGACTGAAATTCACCCGTTTTTTTTAACGCCCATTTAAAATGGTCAGACGGCCGGGAAATGGATGAAAATTTGGAGACACGCAGATGCAGAACAGCCATAAAGAACTGACAGGTGATCCGTTTTTTTTTACTGTCGTGTCAATATATCCCCACCCGTCAGACATTTATGACTATAATCCGATAACTCTGTTAGAGAATTCCCTATAATGTTGTTCCTCATATATTATGTACATTGGCTCCAGACGGAAACTTCATTCTGACTGTTGCTCCGCTGCGCTCTGTACTGTAACCTGATAATAACCTGATAATAACCTGATAATAACCAGAACAAGCCTCGGCTGTGGTGACTATACTAAAAATAACTTACAGATAACCAGTTCCTCCAGTCTACCCAAACTGGTTCACCCGACCTGGAAAACAGAGAAGCTTCCCAAATCCAGGAGATAAATTCTGGTTTCCAACAACTACGTTCATGAGTGTGCTCAGTATTGATCTCTGTCCACATGGTGTCTGCAAACTATCTTGGGTGTATGTGCCAGGAAAGCTCCTGACACATATATACCGCCGAACATAGACCCCCGATTCACCCCGTGTATATATATGTCAAAAGTGTGTCCCATTCTTTACAGAGGCATCCCGTAACAGAACCCATACCACGCGGTCTAGTATGTTTACTACAGGAGCCTTCGGACAACGTAACCCACTGTATGCCCAATCCATGGCATAGATCGCAACGTCCATCGGAGGAATATGTCGGGAAGTCCTCTACCTCTGACGGACAGATCCTTAGTGATAAGCAGGGACTTCTTGTATGAGTCTGTACACCAGAGTGATGAGGAAGGTGAGGGTAAAAGTCAGGAGGGTCCGGCAGCTGCGACCCTCAACGGTTCTCTCAAGGTACTTGACCATGTATTGTTCTGTTAGGCCGGGTTCCCACATCTCATAAACAATGGTATTTAGTGCGGAAATTCTGCAGTATTTACAGTAGCAGCAAAGTGGATGAGATTTGAGCAAATCCGGCCTACTGGGATGATGTTTCATCCCATGTGACTGCTGCAGCCAATCACAGACTGCAGCGGTCAAATAGGCAGCAGCGTCATCCCAGAGGCCGGACTGAACATGACAACAGAGGGACGCGTCGCCACAACACCGGCCTGGGGTAAGTATAGACTTCGAGCTCTCGTTTCCACAGCTACGTTTTCGCCTGAGAACCTGCACCACAATTTGGCGCGTTTTTTTCGGGCGGATTTCACGGCAGGTTCTAGGTCAGATACCCTGCGTACTTTTACGTAGAGTATCCGACCTGTGGGAACCCAGTGTAAGGCCGTCCTGTTTAGATTCCCTTTCTGGTTTTGACTTGAAAAATACTGGGAAAAATCTGCATCAAATCTGCACTGTGGGAACATACCCTAAATCTGCAGGTAAAACACCTATTGTGTTGTAGAACATCCGCAGCGTATCCTGTGTGTGGGAACATAACCCTAAAACTGCGCATATGAATGGAGGAGCCACATACTGCACCACCTCTCCATGAGACAGGGACTGCTGCTCTTCACAGACCCTAAAATGCCGCAGTATTAGGCCGGGTTCCCACAGGTCGGATACACTGCGTAAAACTTCTTAGCGTATCTGTCCTAGAACCCGCTGCGAATTCCACCCGAAAAACTGCACCAAATTGTGATGCAGTTTTTCGGGCAGTATCTCTGCTGCGGAAAGTCTATACATACCCTGGGCTGTTGTCATGGCGACGGGTCTCTCTGTTGTCCGGCGCAGTCCGGTCTCCTGGGATGACGCTGCAGCCCATGTGACTGATGCTGCCTGTGATTGGCTGCAGCGGTCACACGGGATTAAACGTCATCCCAGGAGGTCGGACTGGACGGAGAACAGAAGAAATTATCGCTATGGCAACGGCCCTGTTGTAATTATTTTTGATTAATTTTCCACACAAAAAAAGGGTGTTTTTTTTTTTTCCTTATTTGTGATTTGTGCAACAAAATCGCAGCTTTTTCGCCACAAAAGTCAGAAGAGCAACAACTCTGCAGCATAAATTGACACGCTCCGGATTTTAGTTCCGCACCGCAGGTCAATCTATGATCGTTTTCGCTGCTGATTTTTTACGTAGTGCGTGGATGAGATTTGTTCAAATATCATCCACTTTGCTGCTATTGTATTCTGCTGCGTTTTTTCTGTCCGCAATTCCGGATGGAAAAAACGCAGCATTTCCGCTACGTGTAGACAAGCCCTAATGGGCATCAGCCCTCATACATACACCAGATCCATAATAATACATCGCCTATAGACCACCTTGACGTTTTTTCCCACATATTTCTATTATAAAGGCGATGTATCTATAACATCCACACACTCTATACAATATAATGTACAGAAAAAATTGACTTCCTGCCTAAGAGCAATAACAGGAGATTCCCAGTTCCCTAAACAAAGATGGCCGCCGCGAAAAGATCACATGACGGAGTTGTCTTGGCAGCCAGTCCCGCCTCCACGCTTCCTGATTGGCTAGACTAAGCTGTCACGGCATCCGTTCGCAGCAGCAGAACCTTGAACTACGTAGGGCGGGGCTATGTCTGTACGCTGAGCGGAAGCTGGATCTGATTGGTGGATTCGGCTGTCCTTTAGTGGCGACACCGAGCGACGTGAAGGTGCGCTGTCTGCCCAGAGCTGATGTGTCCCATACCAGGAAGTGAAGTTTTTAAGGAGCTCAACTGAGAGTGGAGCAGGTGAGACGCGGGGGAGATTGGGGTGTAAGATTCCTGTAACACCCGCTTGTTGTAGCATTATCTGGCGGTGTATACCTAGCGTGTGTGTATATTATGTATATAGAGATATGGGGTGACGATATATGCTCCATGTAATCCTATCACCGGCTGTGGACAGATGCAGTTATCACGATCAGACATCTGTCACGATGTTTGTTGTTATCGGAACGACAGGATAGTGTCATCACAACAAACCGCATCCTTCTAGTACGTACCGGTTCACATTATTATTTACCTTCTAATCACGTGATCCGGACTCCACCAAGAACCAGTAGTGGTCAACGATTTATCTACAGGGGCCCTCAGATGTGGCCCTAGACTTCACCTAGGGGGTTGGGTGAATTTTTAGAATAGTCGGGCTCCCATCAATCAAACCTGTATGTCCGATCCTATCAATAGGCCATGTATGTGTACGGAGTCAATATATAAAAGGCCATTTAAAGGAGACATTACGGGTATAAAGATTGTATGTAGCCTCGTGTGCGCCCCCTACTGTTGTATGCACGTACCCCGTCTTGTCTCACATATACGGCGTTGTGTGACTCCAAAACGACACTGACTAGTGACTGGAATAGCGATTAGAAATATTATCCGTACTCTTAAAGGGTTGTTCCATCGTGTCTGTCCCCCATAGGGTATCATTAGGGTATATCGACGACATAACTTTGGGTTCCCCCTCTTAGTCAGAGCAGAGACACTAAAAAGTGCAGCCCCCGATCTGCAAGGTGTGATCCACCCACACGGTCACCCCGTTATTTGTACGGGTTCCATTTAATACTACTTCAGATAGGACAATCCCTTTAAATTACTGTCTGCAATGCAGAATAATAAAGATCCGTCAGTAAGTAGAAGCCCTCGAGTCGTCGTCTTTTTCCGAGTTGTTAAAAGTTGAGACGTTTCTGAAAAAGCTGCGTGACCGCCAATATGGCTGACATAATACCTGACGACATACCTTGTGGGGTTATCAGCCGTATCTATGTAACCTGTGCATTGTATACTGGGTCAGGACATTATGGTAATTTGTTCCGTGGTGCTTATGACCAGATTTACGTAATTACTGAGGAATCTTTTTCTGACGTCGGGCGGTAACCTGTAATAACCAGGTAGATGTCACCTGCGGATCAGTCTGTTCAGCACTAGGTGCGGTTGTGGCCATTATTTCACCTTTTCACTATACGACTACGTCTCATTGACATAAGGTCGCCCGTGACTCACCGTAAAATCTCTGCGCCGTTAACGTCAATACAACCCATTGACGTGAAATAAAACAAAGGAGATTGTGCCCTGACTCTTCCTATAAGACCTCCTCCTTTTTGGGGGGTGTTTTTAGTAAAATGGTATATTAATTTTTTTGCGGTGGGTTTAAATTTTTTCTCTTTTTTGCTATTAGTGGCGGGAAATATATCAAATGGTCAAACATTGTTCTAAAATTTTCGTCTTTAATTGCCACTTTCTCAGTGGTGAGAAAAGGGGTGGGGCTTAGTCGAAGAGGGTGGAGCTTCCCTCCCCCCCCCCCCTTATGCCCAAAAACTATCGTAGATTTATAGACTAAATCTAACGCAGGCTCTTAGCTTCAGTCTGTGGGGTGTAGCATGGTTGAAGGCCCATATCGGGCCTCGTACCTTGCGACCCCTGATCTGATCCCCCAACCCTTTCCCTATTGGACACCTTTTAAAAAAAAAAACAAAAAACTAAATTTTACAAAATTCACCGATCCGCTTACTAAAAAAAGATTTAAATTTCCCCATTGGCTTCAAGCTAATGTTTGACCGCAGGGGTATTTGCCATGAAAAAACGCCTCCAAAAAGTTGTTTTTTTTCCTGCTGCCCGGTTTCTTAGGCCTTGTTCACTCGTTTTCAACAGAGCGTGTGTCCGTTTCGAGAAACCCTCAAAATGCCCAATTCTGGTTCATTTTTGCAAACAAGACTCGCCTATTGAGAAAAAAACGGACGGTACACGCATGACGTCCGTGTGCTGCCCATTTTTTACGGATCTGTTGCTGAACGTTGCAAATAAGTGAAACCTGGAAGTGTATGCAGAGGAGAAAAAGGGATGACATACGGACGTAAAAGATGGACTCACGGAACGCACAATGGGACGTTAATACGGATGAGAAACGGTGCGTTTATTGCGGACGCAAATTGAATTCGCTCGTCCAATTTCTCAGACTTCCGATCCAGCAGGGTGGACGAGATGGTCAGAGTTTTAGCTTGGAGCATCAGGCCCCTTATGTGACAAACTCTCTGGGGATGGGGTGTGACTATAACTTGTGCACTACGCAGTACCCCCATAATATTACAAATCTAAATTGAAAAACAAAAAACAATAAAAAATTAACTTTATTAAATTGAGGTTTCAAAACGTGAAATAATCTACACCTATTTGGTGCGGTTACGACCATCATAACCTGCACAATAAATGTATAACCTCAGTTAAGAAGAACGGCGTGTGCCATAAAAGGGGACAAATCGGCAAAAACTGCAGCAGAATTTTTTTATTTTTGACAAAATAAAAATGGATATAAAAAAAAAATCAGAGTCTCAAACGGTTATGTCGAAAAAATCCCAAATATGTTCTGGTCCTCGAGGCTAAAATTGACCCGGTCCCCGAGGGGTTAAAGCGAGAAGTTCTTCAAACCAATCTACGAGGTGAAGCTCTCATCCCGCCCAACTGCCAACAAGAGGACTCTCTTAGGCCGGTCCCGTTGTCTACATATAGTGCCCCCATGATTGGCATTAGGAGGGGGATTTAATGGGCCCAGATGCATTAGCTTCTACTTTTTTTTTCCTTTGGGGGGTAGAAAATCTGTATTGTAAATGTGATGAGACGCCAAACTTGGCCACGTTCCTCTCCTGGTCGTGGCATTTGCTTCATGAGGAAGTTCTGTAGGGATTAATATTTTTATGAGAACAATAGAACAGACTGCAAATCGCAACGCGTCCAACGAGAGAAGCCAATTCTTAGTATTAACGCCCGTTTCATGCTTGAAAGACGATCTGAATAGATAGCCCGGCCGTTCCGATGGCAGCCATATTGGTTTTCACTCCGCTTTTTCAGAAACTTTTTAAAAATATCTAGATCGAAGAGGATAACTCCCAACCGTTATTTGACGTTGTTGTGTAGAGTAGTCCAATCCCTCCCTGATGAGATATGGAATCTTACACAACTTCTACCTGATACAATTCTTCTTACTCTGTTCCCCCGTTTCTACGATAGGATGACCACTTTAGTTTGGCGCGGCCGACGTGGCGAAGAGGGGCAGGACAAAAGGGCTGATTCGGACGATTCCGGCAAAGAGAAGGATGAGGAAACCTCGGGGGACTGTAAGGATATGAGGCTGACGCTTATGGAGGAAGTTCTTCTTTTGGGACTGAAGGATAAAGAGGTACGGACTTGAAATTGTATCCTACTGTTTTATTATGTCGGACTATGACGTGGGGGGGGGGGTCTGGGAAGCATTTGGGGTGTCTGGCACTCAGTTATCTATTAGGGCATATGAACGTCAGGGTGGCTACGACCTCGGAGGACTTGGCGGAGCCATGTGTTACGCGTTCGTCCATCGACTTCATGCTATATCTACATAAACATGCTGGAATATCAATAACTGTTGGGGGCCTATCTGATTGGACAACCCCTTTAAAGGATGGCCATCAATGCCTGATTGGTGGTGGTCCAACCCATGGGGCCACAGTGGTCCAGGGAGATACTTCAGTTCATGACACAGCACCGCTCTCGTTCATGTGGCTGTGTCTGGTACTGCAACTCTATTCCATTCACATGAATGAGGCTGAGCTGCAGTACCAGAAACAGCCACACATACGTGGCTGGCGCTGTATCAAGTACATCCGCCCCTTTGATCTGTTCGCTGGTAGTGTATTCATGCGGTGCAGATGTGCCGTGGTTTTTGCTGCCCATCGGAGAACTGCACTGCAAAATTACATGTGTTTTTTTTACTTCGATCTGGCGCAGTTCTTCACCTAGCTTAGAGACCGCTATAAAAATGAATGCGGGTTTTGTCTTGAGGTTCTTGGCTTCACCGTGCCGCAAAAACTGCACCGTGTAAATACACCCATATAGTAGTTAAAATGGTTCCGAGCTAGTGCTTGATTTTAGACGGTTCTTTTTCACTTTTTGCAATATTTATTGCTCTAAGGCCTAGTTTACACTGAGGTTTTTTACATGGAAACAGTGTCAAAAAACTTCCGAAATCTCCCATTGATTTCAATGGGAGGCGGAGGTGGTTTATTTTTCCGGGGACAGAAAGAAACGCTCGCAGAAAAAAGCGTCATACCCTTTCTTCAGGCATTTCTGCCTCTAACCTCCCATTGACCTCAATGGGAGGCAGAGAAAGCCGTTTTCGCCGCATTTTATGCCCGCGCCGCTCAATGGCCGCAGCTGCAAAAAACGCGGCAGAGTGCAGGCAGCTCAAAATCTCCCTCAAATTCCATCAGGAAAAAAAACTCAGTGTGAACAGGGCCTAAGGCATCCAAACGAAATGAAGAAACTTTGTATATATTTTTAAAAATGTCCTGCCGTTCTGTGTAAACAGCTCCTATGCAGACCTATGTGCCTCCAACAAACCCTGTGCGTAAATAGAACCTACAGTCAGGCGTTCCTCTCTCCCATCTGCCCCCTCTGCTATTGTGTGTACGTTTAGTAAGAGGAGAGATTGGCGTAACGCATGGCTGCAGGGTCAGTCTTGTTTGGTGACACATAAGTCTGCATAGCAGCTGTATACACAAACCATAGGATATTTTTTTTTTATTCAAAACGGTTTGCAACGTTGCATCACTCTTTATATTGGATTTATTGAAGCAATAGAAATGACTGCAAAGTCTACATGACCCTTCATAGTATTCTTCCCAGTCTAACAGTACAACTGGCCTCCTTGTTCACAGCAACCAATCAGAGCTCTGCTTTCATCTCTGAAACTGCTCTGGTAAAATGAAAGCTGAGCTCTGATTGGTTGCTATGGGCAACAAGGACAGTTTTACTGTTAGGCTGTTGTGATAAATGAGGCCTGTAGTGATTTCATACAGCCGATTTTATTTGGCTTTTTTTTTATGAAGGTCTTGGACATCGCTGATACGGATAAGGACCTATTCGCGTCACGTTTTTTTTATTTAGCGCGTACGTCAGGATAGCTCACAACGTACATGCTAAATATGTCGGATGGAGACCAAAAGCGTGCCATTTTGGCTCTCGTCTGGCCGGTATACTGCAGATTACCGCATAAAAAAAAAGTATGGAATGGCGTAGTACGTTACACTATTCTATCCCGCGAAGTCCAGTAAAAAAACTAAAAACGTAGGTTTTTTTACACGGTAGCCTAAGGTTGACGGATGCCACAGTCAGTCTCCGTTTAAAATATATACCTCAATATATGGCTCATTCACACGAGCGTGTCCGATTTGCCTCCGCGAAAAACGGGGCGTTTTTCATGCATATGACTGTTTTGTGTTGCGGCAGTGAAGTTTTTCGTACGTTATCGGTCTTTCTCGTCCGTGTTTCTCTTCTACGAACACTTACTAGTTATACTTTTTTCTATTTTATTTTTTTATTTCTCTAGCAGCCGATAAGTGGACAGCACAAAGGATGTCGTCCATGTGCTGTCCGTTTTTTGTTTCACACACCCACTCATCAATGGGCGAGTCTGGTCTGCGCAAACTGACCGGAATAGTGAGTTTCCCGCCACAGACACACGCCCCGTGAAAAACCACGATGTGTGAATAGCCCCGTTGACTTGCATAGTTTATTAAAACTGACAGCACACTGACTAAAAAAAACAGGCTCGTGTGAATAAGTCCTAACGCTGAGGTTTTTTTTTCTTCGTTGCTTGAAACAGTTTGTGATGTATTTTCCATGAGTCTTTTCTTCCGTCCGTTTGACCCAGTCCGGCAGGGCGAGGTGATCTGTGACCAGCACAAACACGCGGCTCAGATCATTACGCGAACAACAAGGACTTCCAGCGAGATCTGTAGCGGCAGCTTATTCATGTTTATTACAGTCCATCGCCTCGGTATATGTGCCGCACTTATCTGACTTTCCTCTTTCTACGTTTACTTCTTTATTATCATTCTATCTTTTTCATGCACTGAACTCCTGGTGAATTTGTGCTTCCACACAATGCCCAATTAGAACCGGCTAAGCTGCAGTGCAAAGCATGGGGAGGAAGGCTGAAATGTATCATTCGTTAGATGGATTTAAAGAGAACCTGTCGCCATAACAGACCTTGTTAAATTATAGCATAAGGCCCAGTTCACACTGAGTTGTTTTTGTTTTGTTTTTTAAATGAAATGCAGAAACTGCGGTGGTTTTTGATCAAAAAGTTCGCCAAAAGAAGCGCTTCAAACGAGCGGCGTGCTTTTCTTCCTCCTATTGATTTCAATGGAAGTTCAGAGGCGGCAACCGCTCCAAGATAGGGCATGCCGCTTTATTAGCGGTGAAAATCAGCCCGTGAAGAAAAAAAAAATATTTTGCCTATTTAAATAAATGGGAGAGATTTGGGGCGTTTTTTTGAGCTGATTCCGACCAGATCCGTGCCAAAAAACTGTGTGAACTGGGTCCTAGGCTTTCGGCACTTTTTCGTTTGAAAAAAAAGAAACAAGCCATAGATGCAAAAACAGCGTCCAAAGTGAAGAAAAACGCCATAACAAAAACGTAATGTTAATCGTACGGTTCATGGTCGTGTATTGAATTACTGCAAACATAAGGCCGCAGTGGGTTCTTCATTAAAAAATGCAGCAAGTAACGGCAGGGAACCCGGCACAAAAAAGAGGGATCGTGTGACTCCACGGAATCTGGAAGTGATTTCAGCCCCTATATATTGCGCTGAAGGGGGGCTTCTTAGTGCGTGTGGCCAGCTTTTAGGCCATGTTGACTATGTTTAGTAATACCGAGTAAGGCCTCATGCACACGACCGTAGTGTTTTTCTGGTCCGCAAATTACAGGACCGTGTTCCGTGAAATGTCCTCCGCAGTTCATCCGTATGTAATCCGCAAAATGCGGATAAAAAAAAAAAAAGCCTAGGTAAAACAGGCTGACGACAGAACTCATTCCCGGTCGTCGCCTAGCAACACTTCCACAAATCCGCAAACTGCGGTTGACACACGGAGGTGTACCCGCATTTTCCACGGGCCCATTGACTTCTATGGGCATGTCCGCATCGAATTTGCGGGCCGTAATAAGACATGTCCTGAGTTTCTGCGGCACGGATTTGCGGACATGCGGGGACCCGTGAAAACACGGATAGTGTGTATGGGCCCATAGAAATGAATGGGTCCACAATTCTCCCGTGGATTTTCGGGGGAATTGCGGACGCAAAAACACGTTCGTGTGCATGGGGCCTTATACACTTTATTTTTTGTCACTGCACAATAAATCTACCTGGAAACCATTAACAAGATGCTGTTGCTGGATCTTTTATTTTGTATTTAGAGCTTTGAGTGCATAACGGTGTATTGCAAGCCGCTCCAGGTACCCTATACAAGCCATAATTGACATGAAAAACAGTCCTAATGCGTTCCGCTTACTGCCCTGCTTGTTGACTGTTTCCTGGAAGCTAAATAATTTTTCATCTGTCTGTATATGGCTTACCCTTTTCAAATTTGTTTTGTCTTGTCACCTAAAA
This sequence comes from Rhinoderma darwinii, assembly GCF_050947455.1. NCBI lineage: Eukaryota > Metazoa > Chordata > Amphibia > Anura > Rhinodermatidae > Rhinoderma > Rhinoderma darwinii. Next base: position 10,247,117 of record NC_134698.1, on the reverse strand, counting down.
ACTGGCTCTACCATTGTTCATGGGTTGCGCCTGGCAGTGCAGCTTCTCTCCGTGGCACGGTCTTCTCTCTGCCGATGGGTGGGAGAAACCCCTTTTTAGGCCGACCACCTGCTGCGTTTTTATCTTGAAACAAGTCGGAGCTGCGATGCAGCATTTTGAGAATTCTTTGAGATCACATGTCCGCACGGCTGGGGCGTAAGGAAATGTGTAATATTTTCTCTCTCCCTTATATCCTGTTTGTAAATGTTCCAATGACCCGGCGTGTCTGGCAGACGCTCAGATTTCTCATTTAATATTTAACCAGGTGATCGCTGCTCTGCAGATCCTGGAAAGGAAATGGCGGCAAAGCAGTGAAAGTAGTAACACAAAAAGCTAGTGGCGGCCCGGACGTGTAGTAAATAGTTTCTGCAAATTAAGTTTACTCATTGTATAATATGTTCTAAGAGATTTTGTATATCAATTCTTCGAGTTTCAAGATCTCTGCTTGCTGGTAGTCAATGGGAACCTTCATTGTTTGAGCTGTCTTGTAACGAGCGGTGCGCCTGTATCAAGATCACATGACCTGGAGAGCTGGAAGTAAACCATCAGGGTATGTTCACACGCAAACTCAAAAAATACGGAGCTGCTTTCAAGGGAAAACCTCTCCTGATTTTCAGACGTTTTTTTAAGCCACTCGCGTTTTTTGTGACATGCACTTTTTCGCGGCCGTTTTGAAAAAAAATGGACCGTCAGAACAGCATCGGTTTTCCAATTGAAATCAATGGGCAGATGTTTAGAGGTTCTGCTTCCGATTTTTCGGGCGTTTACGGCCCGAAAATAAGCCGTGTGAACTGTTCCTGTTGAATGACCGCAAGCAGAGATCTTGAAAAATGTAAAGTCAATACATAAAATATATTAAAAGTTTATAACTTTATTTGCTGCAACCCCTTGTCACGATTCTGCCCCAGCCATAACGTATCATTGTAGTGACATCGCCTCTATGCCGACACTTAAAGAGGCTCTGTCACCAGATTTTGCAACCCCTATCTGCTATTGCAGCAGATCGGCGCTGCAATGTAGATTACAGTAACGTTTTTATTTTTAAAAAACGAGCATTTTTGGCCAAGTTATGACCATTTTTGTAGTTATGCAAATGAGGCTTGCAAAAGTCCAAGTGGGTGTGTTTAAAAGTAAAAGTCCAAGTGGGCGTGTATTATGTGCGTACATCGGGGCGTGTTTACTACTTTTACTAGCTGGGCGCTCTGATGAGAAGTATCATCCACTTCTCTTCACAACGCCCAGCTTCTGGCAGTGCAGACACACAGCGTGTTCTCGAGAGATCACGCTGTGACGTCACTCACAGGTCCTGCATCGTGTCAGACGAGCGAGGACACATCGGCACCAGAGGCTACAGATGATTCTGCAGCAGCATCGGCGTTAGCAGGTAAGTCGATGTAGCTACTTACCTGCAAACGCCGATGCTGCTGCAGAATCATCTGTAGCCTCTGGTGCCGACACGATGCAGGACCTGTGAGTGACGTCACAGCGTGATCTGCCAGAAGCTGGGCGTTGTGAAGAGAAGTGGATGATACTTCTCATCAGAGCGCCCAGCTAGTAAAAGTATTAAAAACGCCCCGATGTACGCACATAATACACGCCCACTTGGACTTTTGCAAGCCTCATTTGCATAACTACAAAAATGGTCATAACTTGGCCAAAAATGCTCGTTTTTTTTAAAATAAAAACGTTACTGTAATCTACATTGCAGCGCCGATCTGCTGCAATAGCAGATAGGGGTTGCAAAATCTGGTGACAGAGCCTCTTTAACCCCTTAAGGACGCAGCCTAGTTTTGGCCTTAAGGCTCAGAGCCCATTTTTCAAATCTGACATATTTCACTTTATGTGGTAATAACGTCGGAATGCTTAAACCTATCCAAGCGATTCTGAGATTGTTTTCTCGTGACACATTGGGCTTCATGTTCGTGGTAAAATTTGGTCGATATATTCAGTGTTTATTGGTGAAAAATTGCAAAATGTAGAGAAAATTTTGAAAAAATTGAATTTTTCTGAATTTAAATGCATCTGCTTGTAAAACAGACGGTTATACCACCCACAATAGTCACTAGTTCACACTTCCCATATGTCTACTTTAGATTGGCATCGTTTTTTGAACATTCTTTTATTTTTCTTGGACGTTACAAGGCTTAGAACATAAACAGCAATTTCTCATATTTTTAAGAAAATTTCAAAAGCCTTTTTTTTAAGGTACCTCTTGAGTTCTGAAGTGGCTTTGTGGGGCCTATGTATTAGAAACCCCCATAAAACACCCCATTTTAAAAACTAGACCCCTCAAAGTATTCAAAACAGCATTTAGAAAGTTTTTTAACCCTTCAGGCATTTCACAGGAATTAAAGCAAAGTGGAGGTGAAATTTGCAAATTTCATTTTTCTTGCTGAATTTCAATTTTATTCATTTTTTTTTCTGTAACAGAGAAGGTTTTACCAGAGAAACACTACTAAATATGTATTGTCCAGATTCTGCAGTTTTCAGAAATGTCCCACATGTGGCCCTACTGTGCTCGTGGACTAAAACACAAGCCCTAGAAGCAAGGAAGCACCTAGTGCATTTTGAGTCCTCTTTTTTTATTACAATATATTTTAGGCAGCATGCCAGGTTTGAAGAGGTGTTGAGGTGCCAAAACAGTAGGAATCCCCCAATAGTGACCCCATTTTGGAAACTACACCCCTCGAGGAATTCATTTATGGTTGTTGTTACCATTTTGACCGCACAGTTTTTTCACAGCACGTATTTGAATTGGGCTGTGAAATGAAAAAAATGTCATTTTTCCAATAAAATGTCATTTGTGATCAAAATTTCTTATTTTCACAGGGAACAAAATACCCCATTTGGTTGCCCAATTTGTCCTTAGTGTGGCAATACCCCATTTGTGGTGATAAACTGCCGTTTGGGCCCATGGGAGGGCTCAGAAGGAAAGGAGCGCTATATGTTTGTTGGAGTCCAGATTTTGCTGGATTGGTTTTCGGGTGCCATGTCTCATTTGCAGAGCCTCAGGGGTATCAAAGCAATGGAAACCCACCAAAAGCGACCCCATTTTGGAAACTACACCCCTCAAGGAATTCATTTATGGTTGTTGTTAGCATTTTGAGCACACAGTTTTTTCACAGCACCTATTTCAATTGGGCTGTGACATTAAAAAAATAAAAAATTACATCTTATTGGAAAAAATTTCATCAAAATTTCTTATTTTCACAGGGAACAAAATGCTCAATTTTGTTGCCCAATTTCTCCTGAGTGCAGCAATACCCCATTTGTGGCAATAAACTGCCGTTTGGGCCCATGGGAGGCCTCAGAAGGGAAGGAGCGCTGTGTGTTCTTTGGAGTACAGATTTTGCTGGTTTGGTTTTCGGGTGCCATGTCGCATTTGCAGAGCCCCAGAGGTATCAAAGCAATGGAAACCCACCAGAAGTGACCCCATTTTGGAAACTACACCCCTCAAGGAAATCATTTATGGGTAATGTGACCATTTAGACCACATAGTTTCTTCACAGAACTTATTTGAATTGGGCTGGGAATTAAAAAAAAATATATTTTTTCCAATAATATGTCATTTTAGCTCAAAAATTCTTATTTTCACAAGAAATAAAATACCCCATTTGGTTGCCCAATTTCTCCTGAGTGCGGCAATACCCCATTTGTGGTGATAAACTGCCGTTTGGGCCCATGGGAGGGCTCAGAAGGAAAGGACCACCATTTGGCCTACTGGGGATTTTCTAGTGCGAAGTCATGTACGCAGAAGCCCCTGAGGTACCAGTACAGTTGAAACCCGCAAGAAGTGACCCCGTTTTAAAAACTACACCCTTAAGGCATTCATCTAGAGGTGTAGTGAGCATTTTGACCGGAGACCTACACCCCATAAACTGTAATGTGGGTTCTCCCGGGTATGGCAATACCCTACATGTGGCTGTTATCAGCTGCCTGGGCACACAGCAGGGCCCAGAGGGGAAAGACGAGGGGGGATAAGCTGTGCGGAGTGCATCAGGGTAAGTAAAATTGGGGTAAATTATAAACCAAGGGATGTATGATAAATTTTAAAACACTCATTCATACAGAGCTCTGGTTATTCGGGACACGTGTCACATTGATATATTGTGTCATCCCTTATCGCCCTCTTATAGCAGACTTTGCACCTCTATTGACTATTTCCCTTCTTGCCAGTTTGGGGAACTTCTCCTGGAAAGTGTTGCCGCCCTGGTACGATGCGTGTGGCCCCGCTTCCAGAAGTACTGGGTGCCCCCCCTTCTTGGTCCCTAAAGATTAGGTTCTTGATGATCACCTCTTGAAATTCCAGGAAAGTTCCCGTCTGGCCTGCACATCGACGTAGCACGTACGCATTGTACAAAGCCATCTGTATGATGTGCCCGGCCAGCTTCTTATACCACACCGCATGGCGCTATAGGGCTTCAGGATTTGATCTTACAAGTCCACCCCTCCCATGTACCTATTGTAGTCCAGGATGCAGTCTGGTTTGGGGGTGGCCTTTCCTTCATATATCCTAGACCTGTAGGCATACCCTGATGCACTCTCGCAGCTTATACATCTTCACGCCATACCTTGCCCTCTTACCCGGCAGGTACTCGCGGAATTGAACCCTCCCTTTAAAATGTACCAGGGACTCATCAATAGAAATACACTTCTCGGGGGTGTATGTTTGGGAAAACCGGGCACTGGAACGGTCTAATAGGGGTCTCCGTTTATACAAACGGTCAAAACTGGGGTCATCTCGGGGTGGACACGCCTCATTATCAGTATAATGTTAGAAGCGAAGTATTGCCTCATTTTTATTTTTTTTTAGGTTTCAGTTCAGTTCTGAAGTTGCTTTGAGGGGCCCATATATTAGAAACCCCTATCAAACACCCCGTTTTAGAAATTAGACCCCTCAAAGTATTCACAACAGCATGTAGAAAGTTTATGAACCCTTTAGGTGTTTCACAGAAATTTAGAGCAAAGTAGAGGTGAAATTTACATATTTTTTTTGTCAGAAAATCCTCTTTATACCATTTTTTTTATAACACAAAAGGATTTATCAGAGAAATACAACTTAATACTTATTACCCAGATTCTGCAGTTTAGAGAAATATCCCACATGTGGCCCTAGTGCGGTAATGGACTGAAGCGCCGGCCTCCGAAGCAAAGGAGCGCCTAGTGGATTTTGAGGCCTCTTTTTTATTAGGCACCATGTCCGGATTGAAGAGGTCTTGTGGTGCCAAAACATTGGGAACCCCCCAAAAGTGACCCCAATTTGGAAACTAGACCCCTTGAGGAATCCATTGTAGTTTTCTTGGGGTGCATGTGACTTTTTGATCAGTTTTTATTCTATTTTTAGGTGGCGTGGTGACTAAAAAACAGCAATTCTACTATTGTTTTTTTATTCTTTTTTTTCTACAGCGTTCACCGTGCGCTATAAATGACATATTCACTTTATTCTGCGGGGCGATACGATTACGGCGATACCAGATGTTTATAGTTTTTTTTTATGTCTTATGGCGTTTGCACAATAAAATACGTTTTGTAAACAATCCTTCACTTTTTGTGTTACCTTATTCTAAGAGCCAGAACGTTTTTATTTTTCCATCAATAAAGCGGTGCGAGGACTTATTTTTTGCGTAACGAACTGTAGTTTCGATCAGGACCATTTTTCGGTACATGCGACTTTTTGATCTCTTTTTATTCCATTTTTTGGGAGGTGAAGTGACCAAAGAATTGTGATTGTGGTACGGTTTATTATTATTTTATTTTACGGCGTTCACCGTGCGGGATAAATAATGAAATAATTTTGTAGTTCAGGCCGTTACGGACGCGGCGATACCAATTATGTATAGTTTATTTGTTTATATATTTTTATTAATAATAAAGGACTGATAAGGGAAAAAGGGGGGATTTTTACTTTTATTACTTTTAAATCTTTTATTTTCTAATTTTTACACATCTTTTTTTAACTTTTTTTTCACTTTATTACTTTGTCCCACTAGGGGACATGAGGGCAGGAGGCCCTGATCGCTATTCTAATACACTGCACTACATGCGTAGTGCAGTGTATTAGAACTGTCAGCTACTCACTGACAGCAAGCATAGTGGGTCCTGACGTTGTCAGGACCCACTAGGCTTCCGTCTATGGCATAGCCGGACGCCATTGTTTGGTGTCCGGTTGCCATAGTCACCATCGCCGGCCGCTATCGCGTAGCAGGCCGGCGATGGCAGCTTAACCCCTAAAAAGCCGCGATCTCTATAGAACGCGGCTTTTAAGGGGTTAATCAGCGGGGACACAGCGATCAGTCCCCGCTGTAGGAGCTGTGACAGCTGCTGAACAAGACAGCAGCGTCACAGCTCCTGTATGTGTCGGGAGGACGGCCAAAACGGCCGTTACTCCCGTGACGTACTATTACGGCATGGAGCGCGAACGATACAGCTGCCATGACGTAATAGTACGTCAAGGAGCGGGAAGGGGTTAATCACATGATTGTACAGTTCCTGGCTTAGCGCATATACGACTGATTACGTTGGACATGTATGCTATCCCGTCTAAGGCCCCATGCACACGACCATATTTTTGTCCACCCGTAAATACTGGCCCGGTGTCACCCGTATTCCACCCATATTTACGGGCACGTTTTTCGCTGCAAAATTGCACTGCACTAATCGGCAGCCCCTTCTCTCTAACAGTGCAGGATAGAGAGAAGGGACAGCCCTTTCCATAATAAAAGTAAAAGAAATTCATACTTACCCGGCCGTTGTCTTGGTGACGCGTCCCTCTCTTGACATCCAGTCCGACCTCCCCGGATGACGCGGCAGTCCATGTGACTGCTGCAGCCTGTGATTGGCTGCAGCGGTCACATGGGCTGTAACGTCATCCCAGGAGGCCGGACTGGAGGAAGAAGCCGATCGTTTAACTCTTTCAGCACCCTGGACAGTGACTATTTACTGAGGTCACCTAGCAACGCTCCTGTAATTACGGGTGCACACACGTAGTCATCCGTAATTACGGGAGCCCCATAGACTTCTATGGGCTACCCGTGCCGTAATTACGGCCTGAAATAGGACATGTTCTATCTTTTTCAACGGCACGGGCACCTTCCCGTGAGCATACGGGGAGGTACCCGTGGCCAATAGAAGTCTATGGGCCCGTAATTACAGGAGCTTTTACGGTCGTGTGCATGGGGCCTTAGCTGAGCCAGCGGCAGTACACTAGACCTTCCAATGAAAATGAGATGACTTCGTTTTCCCTGCCCTAGTCTACACAGCAAAGCTGAAATGTGAGCCTCAGAGCAGCGTCAATGTTGTCCCTGAGCTGTCAGGTATTGCATTCAAGAATATGGGGTCTTATACTAGATACAGCCTATGGACGAGAAAATATAAAAAATATTACATAGTTTAATCATTTCTAAAAAAAAAAACTGCATGACCTTTTTATATAGATTGGCGTGATGTAACCAAATATGGACGATGTTACACTGGGGATTCACGTCGACCAGCTCTATATTTTAAGGTCTTTTTAATCCCTTGGTAATTTTTATATATATATAATAATTTTTTATACGGTATTGCCGTATTCAGATGGATTATTTTAATCCTCTTTTATGACATTGTCCTAATATAAATATCTCATTTTAATTTAGGGATTAGGATAAAATCTGGATTTGTTCTCATAGGTTCGGGTGACTCTGCTTCAGTCTTTGTAATGTCGTCCAACAGGCTGAGGGTGTTTATCAGTCATATAAAATGAGGCCACGTCCCGTGACTCGCGTAGGTAAGAATGTGGCAGGTAACGGCATCAATGTATACGACGGGTAATAGAAAACAAGGCAGACGAATCTATAACCAGACGGTATATCGGGCTCGGTTATCACGTCGGAGTCCTACGAGAAGAAAGGAGAAAAAATAATATATATATTTGTTTTTTATTAATGTTTTTAGTTCATCCAAACAGATTTATGCCACAAAATAGATCTCTTAAAATGGCGCAAACTACCAGTGTACGGAAATGTTTATTGTAGGCGTGAGAGCAGATTGGGGCGGAGCTAGGGTGACCGGTAATAATTTTTGTTGGTTTAATATAACCTAGTGCTGGGCGATTGTGACCTAAATCAAAATCACAATTAATGGAACATCTAGCCTCGATTTTGATGAACGATTATTTAGGCCACACCCCTTTTACATGCCACACCCCTTTTTTACATACCACGCCCCCTATTTGCATGCTACGCCATTGAATTCATAATTATCCCCTGAGCCTGTTGTATACTACTCTATATGATATACCCACCACTGTCCCCACACAGTACAATGGCACACCGTATAATGCCGCATAGCTGCCCCCACACAGCGCCGATAGTACCTAATAAAAAATAATATACATACTCGCCTAATCCCGTTCCATTGACGAGTGGAGGAGCTCCCTCTGCTCCTCCGGTGTGTGTGCGGCTCGGTGCAGACCGGCGCGATGACTTCACTGCCTCGTGTCCGGCGTTACATAGTGAATGGTAGAGCAGGGACCTTACGGCTCCCTACTCTACCTTTTGGATTCAACCATATCTCTCCTGAAGATACGAAATTAATAAAAAATCAAATGCGCAAGATGACGTCTGTTAATTGCTCTGTATTACGGTATTCATATTTTTTTTTTTTGGGGGATTAATTGCCCCGCCCTAATTGAGAGATATATATATATATATATATATCTATTTCTGTGATGTGGACGCATGATTCTGTGTCCTTGTAAAATGCGGTCCCCGGTGCGTTGGGAGTTTATTTTTTACGTGTGTTATCTCAGTATTTCTTTGTATATAGATAGTTGTGTTCTCAGGTATTACATCACTATTATCTGTGATCGGTTTACAGAGGAATGAAAGGAGGACACAGATAATGTCCTCCCAGGTCTCCACGCACTCCTTGACTTCAATGCGGGAAAACGCACGAATATAGAACATGCAGTGAGTTTCCCGCAACTGACTCTTGCGGCGTGAAAACTCACGCATGTGCAAACAGTCCCGTTGAAATCAATAGGTGCGTGTACTGAGTGAGTCCCATGCACAGAACAGGGACGGAATGAGCCCTTAGGGTGAGTTCAGACGCGGCAGAAAAATATGCGACGGATTTGCCGCAGGTTCGAGCCTTTGCATTCGGTAAAAATTTGCTACAAACCCCTAATATAATGGGCATGATAGCGATTTGTCCTCAGCCTGCGGATTCGCAACAGATCCGTCAATAAATGTAACGTAGTGTCAGTCATGGGTAGACCTTGTATGGGGGAACAGGCCAAGAGGGACCTCCTTTTTCGACAAAAATAATTACATGCCTAACCCTGGTATTTTGTGTCCTGAGGTTCTTTCAAATGTTTCCTCTGGATAAATTGGCCAGTAGTCAATCGAAGGTCTGGAAACCATCAATGGTGGTCAAGGTTGGTGGCCTGATAGGCTTATGTTGTGTAGTGTTTGGTCTGGGACACTTGTCCTCCATGGTCGTAATTTGAATGTCTGGACTATTTTGGACTAATGTTTAGGATTCTGGATGAATGGTATTCTAGACCGTTAAATTTCAGTTCTAGGCAAGACATTGGCAGAAGGGGAAGCAGTCGAACCGCGAAGAACAGAAGACTTGCTACAACATAGCGTATGGGTCTTCACCTAAACGACTTTTCGGTTACGGTTGGTCTGTGAACGGCATAATTTAAAACTACAAATCGGTGATCGATCTCTGCCTTGATCTGGGGCCCGGTCTGAAAATGTCCAATCAGTGCTGACAGTGAGACTGTTGGGGACACACCCCTTTGACAAGGGGAATGGTATCACCCAGTCGTCAATTTATTCATACATTTCTAGGAGGACTAACTGAGGAATGGCACAACCTAGAGTTCTAAGAAAAGATGTTCCAGAATTTTTATTTTGTGGATAATACAGAGGACTGAAATAGATGTCAGGAGAGGTCCCCTTTAAGCGGCATTAAATTACAGCACGGGCACACATAGCAACGACTACTAGCACTCCATTTCTGCACTTTCGGCTCTTTACGGAGCAATACAAATTTACCCACCTACGTTGAGTTTAATTAACTAGTGGCATAGCATTGTGGGTACATGTATGGCACTGCAAGGGCCGTGGTTTTTTCTTCTACACCCCCCACCTGGATGTTGCTCCAACCATGGGAATTACATGGCCACAAAATGTTTTTGAACCAATTTTATTTTAGTGTTTTATATATATATTTTTTTTTTAACATGAATTTCCCATGTATTATCTGGATAGTTTTTAACTGGTATTTTTAGTTTTTTTTTTTATTTGGATTTCATTTGACTCTTTTAGTATAATTGTGGGGTAAGGCTGGGTTCACACGAGCACATTAACGTCCGTAATTGACGGACGTATTTCGGCCGGAAGTCCCGGACTGATCACACTGCAGGGAGCCGGGCTCCTAGCATCATAGTTATGTACGACGCTAGGAGTCCCTGCCTCTCCGTGGAACTACTGTCCCGTACTGAAAACATGATTACGGGACAGGGATACTGCAGAGAGGCAGGGACTCCTAGAATCGTACATAACTATGATGCTAGGAGCCCGACTCCCTGCACGGAGTTCGGTCCGGGACTTCCGGCCGAAATACGTCCGTCCATTACGGACGTTAATGTGCTCGTGTGAACCCAGCCTAAGGGGTTATTAACTAATAAAAAGAACATAATATTGACCAAAAATGTTGTTTTTGAGAGGGGGCTGGTCAATTTTTATTGTTTGATATATTAGGATTTTTGGGGGTATTATGGTATGAACCAGTCCACTCGATCCCTCGCATTGCGTTGTAGGTGATTCACCCATTGCTGACAATATAGTGTATCATGTTTACTCTCCTCCAGCCGCACCCTCCAAGGAGGATATATCCTGTAGCCTGGTGGTGATTGTTTAAGATAAGGGCCCGGCCCACTTAACGTATTTCCATTGTAGTTGAGTGTCAGACCTGCAGTACCGGTAAGACCAGTAGATCTAGTCCTGTCAGGGCCTTACCCTTTATAATACAGGGACCCACAAAAATTAGATGATCCTACACATGTGGCCCCTTATTGAAGGGCACCAGTTCAAGTCTTTCCCGTCTGTGGAGCGTTCGAGACCATAAACTGACCGGGCGCTCCGCAGACATTTCCCGAGAAGATTCACCTTATCAAGTGCTTATGTATTCACTTTTATTAGGCTACCTTTTTGCAGATTTTCTTTTTATATGGCATTTTTGTCAAATCTAGTGTTTTTAGTACCTGTGTTTTTTCTTTAGGGGTTCGTTTTTCTTTTTTTGTTTTTCACATTGCAAATCATGTGATTCAATGATTCTTCTTTCGTAAAACCATTTTATTCTGGAAAAATGCCATAAAAAAACTAAACTGACTGAAAAAAAAAAAAAAAAAACCCGCTGTACCAACCCCGTTCTGCGATCGCCCAGAAAATGCATTGCGCTTTTTTTTCTAATGGTTTTTATTATATATATATTTTTCATTTTCCTAAAAATCAGTGGGGCTCTGGCAGTGATCATGGGGTATGCCCGGTACCCATTCCTTGTGGAGCAGTGGGCATTATACTAGTTACTACGCCATAAATGCTTTTATAAATTGATTCCAACCCCTGTGAACACTCACCTAGTGGGAGAACAGGGTCTGGTGACCCCCATTGGAGCACCCGTAGACTTCAGAGGAGTGAGGCCAGCTAAAATCTGTGGACGGGGTTCAAAAGACTCCGTTCTCCAATTGGTGAAGGTCCCAAAGGTCACCTCTGCAGCATTTATGGCTGTCGCGTCTGCTATGACTCCTGGTGACCATCTGACCAGTAGATCTCCTTGTGTTTTGGATCTTCAGGCTTCTCATTGGTGTCTTTGGTGCAGTTATTGTAGTTTTTTTTTAAAATTTATTTATTTTTTTGCTTTTTTTTTTTAAATGGTTTTGATTTTGCCGTCTGTCAGGCTACAGTAACCCTATGAACACTTTTAGCATGTTCCTCGGGACATGCGACCTAACAAACACGCTAAGCTTACATCTCAAGCTTGATGTGAACTGGGCCTTAACTGCACAGTAACGAGCCGTTCCCCTGTGTGTCCATCACACGACCAGGACAGCTCTTTAGCCACAAACTAAACAATCATGGTTTCTATAGAATGACAGCAAGCAGAGATATTGAAATCCTGTAATTGATACAAAAAGTACATTGGAAAATTGTATCCATTCTCATTATACAAAAAATTATCTTCGGCTTAAAGGGGTTTTCCAGTTTTTGCAAATCTGTTTTTAATTTACAATACAGGGATATATGTCCCTCCCTGGTGTCGTTTACTGACCGTTCAGTTAGAAACGTGCGTTTTGTTAGTTTTCCGGCATGGCTGTTCCACTGTGACGCACAGGACACCTGCTTGTACTGTACGATTGTAATAAAATTTGAGCTCAGAGTTCGCGCCGGAAGTATCGTCTACCCTGTCGGACACACCCTGGCCGGAGTACAGCTTCTCCGTCACTGTATACTGACAGCTGCAGGTGACGCTGCTTGACACAATGAGCTCAGAGCCGTTACCACCTTTCTGTGAACCCCCCCCCTCCCCTGCACGATGTGTAATCCAAGTAAAGCTACAATCGTAAGAAAAGAATGTAGAAGAACGGGGAGGAGGAAGACTTTTACATTATTCCAAGACCCTTCTTTAAACCGAAGCCAATACGGCCTGCTTCTCTGAACCCCAGCGATCAGCTGTGATCGCTAGGGTTAGCCGTGCCTGGACAGCGGCCACTGCAGGGCAAATGTAGTATTACGTGCGGACTATTCAAATGAATTGACAACTGTGTAATGCGTGGGCGAGCCAGATCTGCCCTGATGTAGCAGCTCTCCGATCTATGACGTTCCTACGCCCTAAACAGACCCTTTGAACTATAGATGCCCTCAGAATGCAAATGCTGATTTTTGGAAGTCCAAATACTCAAGTGAGTGTTAGTACCCAAATGTCCACCTTTTTGATCCATAATTCTTTGCTAATTTAGTAACGTGTTCGAAAAATTGCGCTTCAAGCCCTATAAATATATCTTAGGACTCTGGTGCATGGCCTTATTACAGCCTTGTTTTGTACTGAGCCGTAGTAGGGCTGCCATTCAGGTACATAGGGCTTCTGCTGTGCCTCCGATGTTCCATCGGACTTCTTATGTACGGACGTATTTTCCCCAGAAGTTTTGTGGGTCCAGCTGCAGGGGAAATGTAGTAGTAATGATGAATGGTCATCCATGGAATACACCGATGGCTCGATTCTGCCAGAGCCGGGGGGGGTCCCCTGCTTGTCAGCGGCTCTTTACTTTCCTTTGGGGGGTCCTAACTCTGTCTATACGGTCATTTGGAGCTTTAAAACAGAGCTGTGACGTCGGTCCAAAAATTAACGGGGTTGTCTGGAATCGCCCAAAAAAAAAAATTGACCAAGGGGGGGAAATGGCATCAAATAATAAAAGAAGCCTAACTTACCTGTTAAACACTCCCCCCCCCCCCCCCCCCCCTTCCCCACACTACTGCTCCGATGCTACCTACTGCTGCAGTCAATCATACGCCTCAGCAGTGGTATTTTTTTCCTTACGAGCCTTTCTTTTATGGGGAAATATCCCCCACATCCAACACCAACGGAGCGTGGCACACGGGGAGCCCCCCAACTGCCGTCTGCGTGAGGCATAAAGCAAAATTTCCTCCCAAAATTCTAAACCAAACCATTCCGGACCGTCACGCAGCTGAGCAAGGAGCCATATTCGGGCTTTCTGCCCCCAGAAAACATTCCGCCCATTCAACAAGTGCTCGTTTGCCCCCTTAAGGAAACTATTAAAATGGCCCTCCGATTGGTGGTCGCTTTTTTTAACCCGAACTTCCATAGGAAAGTTCATTATGGGTAATATTCACATTGCACTATCTTCTCATGATTGCCGCCTTCGCTCTAGTGGGTAGAAGGCGGCTGGATGGATGTTTGGGATGACGCAGGCCAGTTCTCGGCTTGCTGACTGACACATCCGGGACAGGTTGGAGAGATCTGGGTGGCTTAGCACATATGAATAGCTCGGGGTTTTGCAATTAACATTGTGATATTTACACAGTAAAGTGATGTCTGCGCTGAAAAATGTCCAGTTAACTCTTAATCTACCTGAGACGCAGCCGTGGAGTTTCCTGCAACTTTGTTCTAGTGGTTCCTTTTCTACTTGTTCGAGTTTTTGTTTTTTAATTCCCATCTTATGAAGTGATGGCATATGCCAAGTGAATGGGGCCAGCTGCAGTACCCTGCATGGCCGAGAGCGCAGATGTGGAAAACTTAGAAGGGGATGCATTTTTGCGGCCGCAATTTACCCACAAATCTGCGGATAAATTGCGGCCCCATTCATTTCAATGGGTCCATGTGCACGGCCCGCGGGTGACACTCCGCGGCCGTCCAACCCGAAAATCACGGCCTTGCATATGGCTACGGTCGTGTGCATGAGGCCTAATTGGGGTGGAATGTAAAAAATCTGATTTTCGTTTTTATGTGTTTCACCGTGCAGTAAAAACAACAAATTTTACTTTATTCTGCTGGTCAATACAATTTACGGCAATACCAGATTTATATAGGTATTTTTTATTTTTTTAATCTTTTACTTATTTTACAAAAAAAAAAACGTTGTTAGAAAATACTTTTTTTGGGGGTTTTTTTTTTTACCACCAAGTTGACCAAAAAACAGCTGACTTTTTATTTATTTTTTACATGCGCTTTAAATAATGGTATATTGTAATAGTTCGGTATTTTACAGATGCAGCGATACCGAATTTTTTCACTACTAAAAACTTTGTTTAACTTTGTGTTTAAAAAATCTATTCGTCCCCAGAAGGGGACTTGAACCAGCGTTCGTTGCTGGTACAATACAGCTGACACTAATGTATTGCATTATATTCTAATTTTTTTACCGACTTCTGTTAAGTCCTGCCACAAGCCGGGCTTAACAAAGACAGAGTGAAGGCAGTGCTGGGGGCCTTCATTAGGCCCCTGGGCTGCCATGACAACCATCGATCACAGTGTGGAGCTGTCGGTGGGGGGCAACCTCTATCAAACGCCTCACATGCTACGGTTGCAATTAGTGGTTAAATGGCCAGGAACAGCGCGGTCTATGTTCCTGGCCGTTAGTGGCACGTGTCGGCTGTGATACAAAGCTGACACCCGCAGGGTATGGAGCGCACTCCATACATTTACCCCTGCACCATGACGTGCACTTTCGTCAAGAAGTGAAGGGATAATGTAATTTTTTTGTCTTATACATACCCGCCTGTGTTCTCTTTTGCATTTCTGAAGGTGGGTTAAGGAGACGGCTTGTTAATGGACCGTGTCAAAAAGCTCCTTCCTGTACATTAAAAATGTGAAACTTTTTCAATATCTCGCTTCTATGCTGAGATATGATCGTTTGAAGTTGTAGGCCCAAAGCCTGAAAACCGAATCGGATGACTACATTTCCTGTGTTCATTTCTGTCAGATGTAGTGTTGTCGTGGAGACCTTGTATGTCTCCAAATCATGGATCTCCCCTCATATACACACAACTGCCGCTGTACAAGCCGGGTAGGACGGAGATATTGTATTTGGTGATTCAGCCAAGATCTCCATGACAACGCTGCATCTGACAGGAATCGGAGATGTCATCCGATTCTGTCTTCAGGCTTTGGGCCTGTGACTTTAAACCGTAATATCTCCGCATAGAAGTAAGATATTAATAAACCGTTTTCAGATTTTGCCAGTATAGACTATTGAGATTCGGGTGAGCTATTTGCTATAGAGAGTCATTTCATCAATGACCTTATGTTTTAATGATTTGCAAAGTATTCAATTCCATGACATTAAAAGGGGCTCCACGCGTTCATGCTGGTGTTACGGCAATATGACATTCTCTTTTTTTTTGTCTTGGTGCAGGGTTATACATCCTTCTGGAATGACTGCATATCCTCAGGACTACGTGGAGGTATCCTCATTGAGCTCGCCCTCAGGGGACGTGTTATTCTGGAACCGGCTACTTTACGGAAGAAGCGCCTCCTGGACAGAAGGGTAAGATCACCTACACGTGTGAACATATTTATTAACCCCTTAAGGACGCAGCCTAGTTTGGGCCTTAAGGCTCAGAGCCCATTTTTCAAATCTGACATATTTCACTTTATGTGGTAATAACGTCGGAATGCTTAAACCTATCCAAGCGATTCTGAGGCTGTTTTCTCGTGGCACATTGGGCTTCATGTTCGTGGTAAAATTTGCTCGATATATTCAGTCTTTATTTGTGAAAAATTGCAAAATTTAGAGAAAATTTACAAAAAATAGCATTTTTCAGAATTTAAATGCATCTGCTTGAAAAACAGACGGTTATACCACCCAAAAATAGTTACTAGTTCACATTTCCCATATGTCTACTTTAGATTGGCATCGTTTTTTGAACATTATTTTATTTTTCTTGGACGTTACAAGGCTTAGAACATAAACAGCAATTTCTCATATTCTTAAGAAAATTTCAAAAGCCTTTTTTTGAAGGTACCAGTTCAGTTCTGAAGTGGATTTGAGGGGCCTATGTATTAGAAACCCCCATAAAACACCACATTTTAAAAACTAGACCCCTCAAAGTATTCAAAACAGCATATAGAAAGTTTTTTAACCCTTCAGGCATTGCACAGGAATTAAAGCAAAGTGGAAATGAAATTTGCAAATTTCATTTTTTCTGCTGAATTTCAATTTTATTAAAATTTTTTCTGTAACAGAGAAGGTTTTACCAGAGAAACACTACTAAATATGTATTGTCCAGATTCTGCAGTTTTTAGAAATGTCCCACATGTGGGCCCTACTGTGCTCGTGGACTAAAACACAAGCCCTAGAAGCAAAGAAGCACCTAGTGCATTTTGAGGCCTCCTTTTTTATTAGAATATATTTTAGGCAGCATGCCAGGTTTGAAGAGGTGTTGAGGTATCAAAACAATGGAAATCCAACAGAAGTGACCCCATTTTGGAAACTACACCCCTCAAGGAATTCATTTATGGTTTTTGTTATCATTTTGACCGCACAGTTTTTTCACAGCACCTATTTGAATTGGGCTGTGAAATGAAAAAAATGATATTTTTTCCAATAAGATGTCATTTTTTTATCAAAATTTCTTATTTTCACAAGGAACAACATACCCCATTTTGTTGCCCAATTTGTCCTTAGTGCGGTAATACCCCATTTGTGGTGATAAACTGCCATTTGGGCCCATGGGAGGGCTCAGAAGGAAAGGACCACCATTTGGCCTACTGGAGCTTTTCTGGTGCTAAGTCATGTATGCAGAAGCCCCTGAGGTACCAGTAGAGTTGAAACCCCCGAGAAGTGACCCCATTTTAAAAACTACACCCCTTAAGACATTCATCTAGAGGTGTAGTGAGCATTTTGACCCCACAGGTACTGTGTAAAAGATAATGCGCAGCAGATGGTGCAGTGTGAGATTTGCAATTTTATATATATATATATGGCATGTCAGTGTCCGATATATTGTGCCCAGCATGCGCCACCGGAGATATACACCCCTTAAATTGTAATGTGGGTTCTCCTGGGTACGGCAATACCCTACATGTGGCTGTTATCAGCTGCCTGGGCACACGGCAGGGCTTAGAAGGGAAGGACCACCATTTGGCCTACTGGAGCTTTTCTGGTGCTAAGTCATGTATGCAGAAGCCCCTGAGGTACCAGTACAGTTGAAACCCCCGAGAAGTGACCCCATTTTAAAAACTACACCCCTTAAGACATTCATCTAGAGGTGTAGTGAGCATTTTGACCCCACAGGTACTGTGTAAAAGATAATGCGCAGCAGATGGTGCAGTGTGAGATTTGCAATTTTATATATATATATATATGGCATGTCAGTGTCCGATATATTGTGCCCAGCATGCGCCACCGGAGATATACACCCCTTAAATTGTAATGTGGGTTCTCCTGGGTACGGCAATACCCTACATGTGGCTGTTATCAGCTGCCTGGGCACACGGCAGGGCTCAGAAGGGAAAGATGAGGGGGGTAAGCTGTGCAGAGTGCATCAGGGTAAATTAAAAATCAAGGGATGTATGATACATTTTAAAACAATCTTTTATACAGAGCCCTGGTTTTTCGGGACACGTGTCACATTGGTATATTGTGTTCTTCCTTATCCCCCTCTTATAGCAGACTCTGCACCTCTTTTGACTCTTTCCCTTTCCACCGGTTTGGGGAACTTCTCCTGGAAAGTGTTGCCCTGGTACGATGCGTGTGGCCTCGCTTCCAGAAGTACTGGGTGCCCCCCCTTCCTGGTCCCTAAAGATTAGATCTTGAAATTCCAGGAAAGTTCCCGTCTGGCCTGCACATCGACGTAGCACGTACGCATTGTACAAAGCCATCTGTATGATGTGCCCGGCCAGCTTCTTATACCACACCGCATGGCGCTGTAGGGCTTCAGGGCTTGATCTTACAAGTCCATCCCTCCCATGTACCTATTGTAGTCCAGGATGCAGTCTGGTTTGGGGGTTGGCATTTCCTTCATATATCCTAAATCTGTAGGCATACCCTGATCCACTCTCGCACAGCTTATACATCTTCACGCCATACCTTGCCCTCTTACCCGGCAGGTACTCGCGGAATTGAACCCTCCCTTTAAAATGTACCAGGGACTCATCAATAGAAATACACTTCTCGGGGGTGTATGCTTGGGAAAACCGGGCACTGGAACGGTCTAATAGGGGTCTCCGTTTATACAAACGGTCAAAACTGGGGCCATCTCGGGGTGGGCACGGCTCATTATCAGTATAATGTAAGAAGCGAAGTATTGCCTCATTTATTTATTTTTTTAGGTTCCAGTTCAGTTCTGAAGTTGCTTTGAGGGGCCCATACATTAGAAACCCCTATCAAACACCCCATTTTAGAAACTAGACCCCTCAAAGTATTCACAACTGCATTTAGAAAGTTTATGAACTCTTTAGGTGTTTCACAAAAATTTAGAGCAAAGTAGAGGTGAAATTTACTTCTTTTTTTTTGTCAGAAAATCCTCTTTATACCATTTTTTTTATAACACAAAAGGATTTATCAGAGAAACGCAACTTAATACTTATTGCCCAGATTCTGCAGTTTAGAGAAATATCCCACATGTGGCCCTAGTGCGGTAATGGACTGAAGCACCGGCCAACGAAGCAAAGGCGCACCTAGTGGATTTTGAGGCCTCTTTTTTATTAGGCACCATGTCCGGTTTGAAGAGGTTTTGTGGTGCCAAAACATTGGAAACCCCCCAAAAGTGACCCCAATTTGGAAACTAGACCCCTTGAGGAATCCATTGTAGTTTTCTTGGGGTGCATGCGACTTTTTGATCAGTTTTTATTCTATTTTTAGGTGGCGTGGTGACTAAAAAACAGCAATTCTACTATTGTTTTTTTATTCTTTTTTTTCTACAGCGTTCACCGTGCGCTATAAATGACACATTCACTTTATTCTGCGGGGCGATACGATTACGGCGATACCAGATGTTTATAGTTTTTTTTTATGTCTTATGGCGTTTGCACAATAAAATACGTTTTGTAAACAATCATTCACTTTTTGTGTTACCTTATTCTAAGAGCCAGAACGTTTTTATTTTTCAATCAATAAAGCCGTGCGAGGACTTATTTTTTGCGTAACGAACTGTAGTTTCCATCAGTACCATTTTTCGGTACATGCGACTTTTTGATCTCTTTTTATTCCATTTTTTGGGAGGTGAAGTGACCAAAGAATTGTGATTGTGGTACGGTTTATTATTATTTTATTTTACGGCGTTCACCGTGTGGGATAAATAATGAAATAATTTTGTAGTTCAGGCCGTTACGGACGCGGCGATACCAATTATGTAAAGTTTATTTGTTTGTTTATATATTTTTATTAATAATAAATGACTGATAAGGGAAAAAGGGGGATTTTTACTTTTAATACTTTTAAAACTTTTATTTTCTTATTTTGACACAACTTTTTTTAACTTTTTTTTCACTTTATTACTTTGTCCCACTAGGGGACTTGAGGGCAGGAGGCTCTGATCGCTATTCTAATACACTGCACTGCATGCGTAGTGCAGTGTATTAGAACTGTCAGCTACTCACTGACAGCAAGCATAGTGGGTCCTGACGTTGTATGGCATAGCCGGACGCCATTGTTTGGTGTCCGGTTGCCATAGTGACCATCGCCGGCCGCTATCGTGTAGCAGGCTGGCGATGGCGGATTAACCCCTAAGAAGCCGCGATCGCTATTGAACGCGGCTTCTGAGGGGTTAATCGGCGGGGGAGCTCCGCGATCGGTCCCGGCACATTGAGCAGTGATAGTCTGCTGTCGGAAACAGCAGCTATCACAGCTCATGAACGCGCCCCGCGCGAACGGCGCCGTGTTTACTCCATGACATACTATTATGTCATGGAGCGTGAACGATGCACTTACCATGACATAATAGTATGTCCTGGAGCGTTAAGGGGTTAAAGGGCTTTCCCATCGCAGAAAGTGATGACATATCACATGGATATGAAATCTCGTTCTGTCGGGACCCCCATCGATCCTATAAAGGGGACTACAGTGCTGGTTTAGTCATCTTCAATGTTTTTCCCCTGCACGTCAGCGCCACTGGCTGTGCAGGGAAATGCAACATGACCCTATTCTCTTCAGTGGAGCGGTATTGTAGTTTTCCGCACTACAGGGAGCGCCGCTGTGCAGAGAAAAACTGTTGTAGCACTGCGGCCCCTTCAGTCTCCAGATCGGTGGAGGTCCCAGCAGTCCGACCCCCTACCAATCAGAGTGCTGGGATATGCCATCATGGCACAAAACTGTCCTATTGTGTAAAATAAAGGTATACCTTACTATTTAGTTTACCTGTTAAATTTCTTTCATTTATTTTACAATTAAAAATTATCTAAAAGAAGAGCTACAAAAATAAAACACTCATGATGAAAAAAGAACAAAAAGCAATGTGGATAACATAGCCAAAAAAAAAAATAGGAGTTTAGGTGAATGCGGCTAAACTGCAATACCAGACAGAGCCAAAGGACGAGTGGCGCCGTTTTTCGGGAGTACCTTTTTATTCTCAGAACTATGGTATGAGCCACCATGTCTCCATTATAGAAGAGGATTCCCCATTCAGGAGCCTCCTCTCTTAGCCAGAGCAGGGAGAGTTCGTTGGAGGACTGAGAACATCATGGAATGTCATGGAGAGCCCATTTATTTCCATGGAAGCTTTGTAATTCCTCACTTCCCCTGTGGGAGTGCTGCAGGCATATTGAGTTCCTCCACAGGTTACAGTAGTTTGCTCTGGGTTCCAGCAGAGCGAGAACCTGTAATCACTTTGTTTTTGGGAGGAACTTCTAGCAAAAAGGGATTGTTCAAAGTGGATAACCCTTTTTAAGTTAATGCCCCCTGTATGACCGGTGTAGGAGAATTGACTTATACGGATGATGGAGCAGATGATATCACTCGGCGTAGTGCTGAGGGTGCTGCGGAGGAAGAACCCTCAACATCCCTTATATGACTTCTACTAAGTGGTGGGAGGGTGACCCTTTAAATAAAGAAACCCAGAGATATATATATATGTATGTATTTGTCTTTAAATGATGCAGGAAGTCGTAATATTTCCTGGTACAATGAGATCTATAAAAACGGTTCGGTAAACGGCGTTATCCAGAAGGTAAATAGGGTGCGCAGTTCGTGTATATCCTTGTACGTTTTATCCTGACATCGCAATGCGGATGAGACCCTTCTTAAAGGTGTTACTAAAAGTTAGCAGTTTATAAAGAGAACTGCAAATATCAATATACAGTAAAATTCCTTTAATCCGGCGTCTGATAATCCAGAAAGTATAATAACCCGGCAATTGTTTCTAGCACAGAACCCTGAATGTAGAGATTGTGAACACTGCAGTCAGCCTTTTTCTTGCCTTATATGGCTGATAACTGGGAACAATGGGTTGTAGTAAACAAAGTGATGCCGCAGAAGGCACCTTAAAACTCACTTGTAAGGGAGAAGTCGGTAACATCTGCTTTTTGTGCTGAGTTGTCTGACTTTCTGGATTATCGGACGCCGGAATAGCTTTTTGCCGACTCGGGACAGGCATACGCGTCCTGCTGATCGCGTGGGCACAAAGCTTTCCCGTGCGATCAGGAGCTGGGTAGCAGCTGCAATACACAGCCACAGCCCCGTTCTAACAGTGGAGATCGGTCACCTCTGATTGCAACCGTTTTTAAATGAAACGGGCAAAGCAATTCACAGCATTTAAACGTTAAAAAAATGAGGGGGGGGGGGGACTCCATGTGATGCGATCGAGGCCCATACCTTTTTATATGGACAGTCCGCCCTCAGGTTCTTCAATGGACCCTGGGCTGTCTGACCAGGTTTCCTGTTCGGGCATACTTCGGTGACAGCGGGTCGACACGCGGGATCCTACTGTTAATGATCGCGTGTAAGTTATAAACCTTAGATGTGATTGATAACCTGCGGATCCTGCCTGTCCGACTTCCTTCTTCAGGCTCATCTAATCTTCAAGGGTGTGGTATAGTGACGTACGTCCTGGTATTTGCTTATGTTGTATAAAGGCCACAAACATATATAAATCTCCTGCACCGCAGCCACCTGTCCTAAGCGCCCACCTTACCCAGGCCCATCACACACAGTGACTAACTCCATGCTTTATAACCTGTGAGCGTCTAACCTAGACCTGTGATCCTCTAGCTTGTGTATAACTACAACTCCCAGTGTGTCCTGACAGCCAGCAACTATCGGAGCATGCTGGAAGTAGTTGTTTTGTAACAGTTTGGGAAACACTGACCTAGACCGTATTAAAACTCCTAATGGGATCTTGATAGCAGGACAGACCTCTTGGCATATAGATGTAATCAGTAACCACTGCAGTCCCATCCTCCAGAAGGGCCAATGGAAGATGGTCGGCCATTTATGCCCCTCCTGTCCGCAGAACCGAGAGGGTTTACACGACCTCTGATGGAGTCCTGAAAACACAGAGCTCAATTATTATTCTGTTTCAGGAGGGCATTTAATGGGTATTCTGGTGGCCATTAGTTAAGATTTACTGGGATGTCTTAATGTGAAGTGTTTGAATTGCTTCATAGGTGCTGCTAAAGTCAGAGACCCCGACTGGAGACGTTTTATTGGACGAGACCCTGAAACACATTAAGGCTACCGACCCTGCTGAAACCGTACAGAGCTGGATAGAGTTACTGACCGGTAAGATTCGGCGAGCTTCGGTTGTGTTGAGGGTACAATTAATTGGAGCCCTGCCGATTCCGAGTTTTTCTAATGATACCATATTCAAGAATCTTTATTTCCTGGTATATCCTGTTAAAGTGGTACTCTGCTTTAGACAGTGTCTACTTATTAGAACAGTCCCTTGACAAGAAGCTGATCACAACGTGTCCTCTTTCTGGGACCCTCAGCAATCAGCTGTAATCAGTGTAGAAACCTGGCAGTAAGTATTCAATTTCCCTGCAGCGCCACCACTGGAAAAATTAAGCATTGCACAGTGTCTATTCATATCAATGTGTTGACTGTGTAATGCAGGACAGGACAGGTCCTCCAGAGAGAGAGAGAGACTCTTTGTTACCACGCTTCAATCTGGCCAAGAGTTGAGAATTCTGAACAGAGGACCCTCCCTCGATTAAGACCTCATGCCCACTTCCGTTTTTTCCTTCAGGGTGCTAGACGTTTTTTCGACGGCTAGCACCCTGACCCATTCAATTCAATGGGGCCATGCACACTTCAGTTTTTTTGACGGTCCCATTGTTCCTTTCCGACAAAAGTAGAGCATGTCCTACTTTGGTCCGAGATTCCGTGACCTATACAACCAAAGGGTCCGTCAAAAAAAAACAAAAAACCTGAAGGCATCTGTGTGACGGAGCCGTTGCCTAGCAACGGCCGGGCGGGCAGATGTACACGTAGAGACAGATATTGCACTGCACTAATCGGCAGCCCCTTCTCTCTATCCAGCACTGATAGAGAGAAGAGGCTGCTGATCAGTGCTGGAACACAGTGATAGAAAGAAAAATAAATTCATACGTACCCCGGCCGTTGCCTTGGTGACATGTCCTCTTTTGACATCCTACCTCCCTGGATGACGCGGCAGTCCATGTGACCGCTTCAGCCTGTGATTGGCTGCAGCGGTCATCTGGTCTGAAACGTCATCTCAGGAGGCCGGACTGGAGGAAGAAGCGGGCAAGCAGGGAGTTCTGGGTAAGTAGTAACTTTTTTTTTTTTTTTTTTAAATGAAAAATTTATTTATATTGTGAGCGCCGCACATGGTATTCACTGTCCAGCGGTAGTCACTGTCCAGGGTGCTGAAAGGGGCTGCACTGATCGGCAGTAACTCTTTCAGCACCCTGGACAGTGAATACCATGTGCAGCGCTCACAATATCGTGTACATAGTGTGAATGGGAACAGTTTCCTCACGGAATTGTACACGGGAAGCACACTGATCCAATCACGGACACACGGATCTGTGAAAAGTGGCCATAAAAACGGTGATGGAAGTGTGCATGAGGTGTGGCTGAATTTCCGAGTAGTGTTTATGAAAATGGGTTTTCTAAACTGGACAAACCCTCTAAGAAGTTCTAGAGTTTGGGGTTTCTGCATTTAAGTTCCTCCCTCCTCTAGAATGAGAATTTAGGAGAGCAAGGAGATTAGACCTAAGCAGAATAAAGGGGGTCGACTCATGCCATCCCTTTTAAAAACCGAATCTGCCTCGACGATCAACGTTCACCGCCGGTCCAGCTTCAGGAGCTGCCGTTGTGAAAACTCCAACTGCAAACTCCTGTTTCACACTGTTTTTGGCTTTTTGTCAGGTTTAAATAAAAAATTATAAAAACAAAAAAACCTAACCGAAAATAAAAACCTATTTTTGAAGCTTGTGTAAAAGTAAGTTTGAACCTTCTCCCGTAACATCTGACACTTGATTTTACCAGGTGAAACATGGAACCCCTTCAAGCTTCAGTATCAACTAAGGAACGTTCGAGAACGCATTGCCAAAAGCTTGGTGGAAAAGGGAATCTTGACTACAGAAAAACAAAACTTCCTGCTCTTCGACATGACGACCCACCCTGTAACCAACACCACAGAGAAGCAACGACTGGTGAAGAAGCTGCAAGAATCCGTTCTGGAAAAGTGGGTGAACGACCCACATCGCATGGACAGACGGACACTGGCCCTGCTGGTACTGGCCCACTCCTCTGATGTCCTAGAGAACGCCTTCTCCACGCTGCCCGATGAGAAATACGACATGGCCATGAACAGATCCAAGGACCTCCTAGATTTGGATCCCGACATAGAAGCCACCAAACCCAACTGCGCCGAAATGATCTGGGCTGTGTTGTCGGCTTTCAACAAATCTTAAGATTCGTGGGGTGGGAATAAAAACAAGATGAAAATTTTCTCCCGTTCTCCAGGACGATAAGTTGGGCAGGAGGGATACAGAGGTCGAAAACTTTGCTTGAACGTTGACTCTGAACCTCCAGCCCCTGACTTCGATACCCTTCCATCTGCTACCCACATCTCAAAAATACTTGGTGTGTCCGTAGTACATACAAGCAGTAGACTCTACAGCTCCTGTAATAACAATACAACTTTTTGGGGGTTTTTGGGCTTACAATCGGTAGATAAACGGTAACTCTAAAACCGAAACCCCTTAAATCTGGAATTTTCAATGATCCAAGTACCCGTCATGCCATAGTACGTGATATTGTACATTGGTACAACTGGTACAAATATGCACCTCCTTCCCGGTTTCTAGATTATTAGGCTTTGGAGCTCTGTACGCTTGGCCAGTCTAGTCACTAGTCGGTGACCGATGTTTGTAGTTGATGTCTCACACTCACTCACGTTTTCTATGATGAACACACAAAAATAATCCGTAGACTTTTTGAAGGATATGTATGAGTTGCACAGATGGGGCCCATGATACATATATTTTTTTAACTTTTTTGCTTTTAGTCTGAGAAGCCACCTCTATACCCTGATCTCATCAATGATTTACAATGTAGCTTTAATAGAGAGGGGGGAAAAAAAATAAACGTTCTCCTTTGGAACCATACATTGGGACCTTCGTGAAAGCTTGGTTTAGTTTTCCAGCTTATGTCGGATGGGCTATTTTTGTATCCGGGACCCTTGATCTACTGGTTGGGTTGATTACCCATCATCTGGTCATGGGGAGGGCATAGAAAAATTGAGTTTGTCAAAAGTAGACCTATTTGGTTTCTTTCGTTTGTTACGTGTTTTTGAACCTGCGCCACCATTGTGGGTCTTCTAACGTGGGCTTAGGACGGATCTCTTTCTAGTTTACTCGATGAGCTCCATAGTAACCAGTCACCAATGGAGTTACAACTAGGGACCATCCCCAATGGTTAGTAGTCCTATGGACATATGGAACCATGACCCAATGTGCTACTGGCACTCAACTTTTTGGGTTACGTTCTATTGAAGGTTCTTATTGCCGGCCACTACAAACATCAGACTGGCTTCTGAATTCATGTGGCTGGCAAGTAAAGCCTATCCCTGAGACTAGTTTCTAAGGCCAACGAGCACTTGAAGATGCCGTGTTGGGCAGCTCTCCTGATGCTTCCATTGGCATGGTAGCGGAATGAGGGCAGAACTGGGTTATATCGGCGTTAACCTCCTAAAACAAATAGTGCAATTCCTCATCCTCTTACGGAACATCAGAATTTGAGTTTGTCCAACTTTTTGGGATATCTCTGAATTTTTCCAATTGATAAACCCTTCTCCGCTGCATCGGTGCATACATATTTCCTACCGTATTGACCATCTGCCCCTACAAGGCCCCATAGAAATCTTTGCCGATTTGTATGGAAAGCATCACAGAGGCGACATGAGATGGTGTGACGGTATCAGACCTGTTGCATTGTTTATTACTGAGGCCTCCACTCGTAAAACGGGGGTTCACTTTTTTTTTTTCTTTTTGAAAGAAAAGTTGAAGATTTCTTTCACGTAGCCTTGTTTTCAAACTATTATATCATGAAGTATATTTTCTTTATCTATTATATTCTTTTAATTAGATTTTTTTTTTTTTTTTTTATATTGCTGTATGATCGAATACCTTGAAATAATTTTTTTCGGGAAATCTTCATTGCAGTGAAACAAGAAATCAATGCACAATGGTTATTTATGGAGTGAGTTATGTGGGCCGCATGGATTATGCCTTGTATTCCAGGGCCTCGAAATAGATGCGCAACGCAGAAGTGGCGCGGATGAGTATGGTCTGGACTGTAGATGATGGAATAAAAGGTTGTGTATACAGGACCAAAGTGATGATGTATTTGTTGCGTCTATGAATTACATATCTCTCAAATAAAACTGTATAATATTTTAAAGTCTGAGTTCCTGTTCCGAGTTATTTGATCGTCCTCTTATGGTGTTTTTGGGCTACTTTCCCACCCCCATGCATGGGACTATTTTTATATTTTCCCCTGAAACAACGCCACTTGTCCGTGGGCTGCGTCTGGTATTGCAGCTCAGTCACACTGAAGTGATTATCAAAGACACATCCCATAGACCAGAGTGGCGCTGTTTGTGGGAGGGCACTACTTTATTTTTTCTTATGCAACCCCTCTAACCTATCGCCGTTTACTACACATTGGCACTCATCCATAAAATGTGCAAGTTTTATGTATGATAGAAATGTATGTGGACGAGCGATCGGCCCAACGAGCGCGATCGGCCCAACGAGCGCGATCGGCCCAACGAGCGCGATCGGCCCAACGAGCGCGATCGGAGTAACGAGCGATCGTCCCAATGCTAGCGAGCGATCGTCCCAACGGGAGCGATCGTCCCAACGGGCGATCGTCCCAACGGGAGCGATCGGAGTAACGAGCGATCGTCCCAACGGGAGCGATCGGAGTAACGAGCGATCGTCCCAACGGGAGCGATCGGAGTAACGAGCGATCGTCCCAATGCTAGCTCCTTGTGACAGGAGCAAACGAGCGCCGATCAACGAGCTGCCTAGTTGATCGGCGGTTGTTTACATGGCCCAGTACTGGCCGTGTAAGAGGACCCTAATGTGCAACAGAACTTTTTATGACCAGTTTAGTTCATAAACAAAAACACCGAAAAAGGCCATACTTACAAATGGACACAGCCAGGTCAGAAACGCAAATGAAAGGGTGAGCAGGTGCTTTAAATAATAGCCACTCCCACTGGTCTTGAGGGGAGTGGTGTGTGTGTGGTGCATGGGATGTGTAGTAAGAAATAATAAATGGTGTGTGTGCAAGTGTAA
Source organism: Rhinoderma darwinii (assembly GCF_050947455.1). NCBI lineage: Eukaryota > Metazoa > Chordata > Amphibia > Anura > Rhinodermatidae > Rhinoderma > Rhinoderma darwinii. The sequence goes on along the minus strand of NC_134698.1, from coordinate 10,218,803 downwards.
TACTATAAGTGAAATATAGGGGGCAGTAATAAATGAAGTGCCTCAATGGAAATAAATGGATAATGGGGTGCAAGTGAGTGAAACATGGAGGGATAGTGTGTACGTCATGAGGCACAACGTGTATAGCCAGGTAGAAGCCTATTTGTGACGCCTTGATAATTCATAGAGCGGGCTACCCTGCTTGCTATGCCAAACAACAACACACCATGCTCTCCCAGCATCAAAGACCCGGCTGTGTCCAAGAGAAGCGAATATACATAATAATGAATAATACCTGGGGTATTGGTAATCATTTTGGCCAAAAGGACGCAAGCTCGCAATCCACGACAAGGATCCCCAGACTTGCGAGTCCCTAACTCCTAAACTGGAACAGAACGTTCCTGATGCACAAACAGAACCGATAAAAACAAGGGGACATATACAAAAACACAGAAAAAGGCCATACTTACTTAAGTATGGCCTTTTTCGGTGTTTTTGTATATGTCCCCTTGTTTTTATCGGTTCTGTTAGTTCATAAACAGTAGCCACATGTATCCAAATGGTGGTCACCCAGACAGGAAAGCTAGTAGTTGCCAGATGTATACTGAAATACCATACTGAACACACTATGGGGAGGCCTCAAGAAGAGAATTAGGAATGGCTTCTTCAAAGGTACATTCTATCAATTAAATATATACGAATTCTCTGCAGTGGCATAAGGCTGGGTTCACACCAGCGTTCGGCTTCCCGTTCTCCGTTTGCCAGCGATCGACAGAACCCATTGACTTTGATGGTTGTCATCGAGGTGGTTTTATACCGGAAACCATCACGCAACATGCTGCGCATTTTTTCCGGTATTCTCAGATGGATCTGTGACGAAAGGCCCCTAACAGGGCCTCCAACGCCGATGTGAATGAGGACTTGTATTTCTAGACTGAGCCTCTGAGTAAAAAAACAATTAAATATTACATAGGAAGAAAAAAAAAATACATAATCATTAGAACATGGAAAATAAACCCTCTGCTATACGACTGAGCAGTACTTGGACAAATAGTGGCAAACAATGTCCAGTTGGTGCCATATATAATGACTACAGTTTGTATGGCATCATATAGTTATCTAGTGTTTAGAAATGTATGACAAATGGTGGCCATATACATAGTGCCATACTTTGCCCAATAAGTGCCATAAATGGCCCAATGCAGTGCAATTTACTGCCCTACAGCTCCGTCAACTTACTTAGAGAACTTTTCACCAGCCCATACAGGTGCAGCATGTAATGGGCAGGGCTGTACAAACCCTGGGGCATTTTACACTTTTCCCTATCTTCCTCTGTCATTTAGATAGCAGTGCCGTTATATTTGGCGCCTGATCTTTAAATAACCACCTGAACTGTCAATGGGGTGTGTAATTAGCAAGGGGGCGTGTATCATGGCTGTGACACTGTCCAATCTGCTATGGACAGTGTCACAGCAAGAGCTGGAGAGCGTGCATGTGCGCGCGCGCAGCTTGGAGCTGTGCGAGCATGCGCGCGCAGGTTCTCCCTATACCTTTCGGCTGAACAAGACTGATTTCTCGCGAGAGATCACACAGTCTTGTCCTTGTCTGCCGAGTGCTGACAAATAAGTGAGCGCGCACGCATAGCTCCGCCGTCGAAGATATTCCCGCCGCCATGCAACAAAATAATTAACTTTTTCTTCTCTTCAGTTCCGTGGTGGCGGCAGAGCTGCGCGCGTGTCCACGCTCTTGCTGTCCGTAGCTGAATGGACAGCGACGTTACACGCCCCCCTGCTTATTACACGCCCCATTGACAGTTCAGGGGGTTAATTAAATATCGGGCACCAAATATAACGGTGCTGATATCTAAATAACAGAGGGAGATAGGAAAAAAGTGTAATGTGCCCGAGGGTTTGTACCGCCTTGCCCACTACATCCTGCACATGTATAGGCTGGTGAAAGGTTCTCTAACTTTGCTAGTCCGGCTCACTAACCTACGGTCGAATACGGTTCTGGCCTCTGATCTGCAGAATGAAGAAGGGCGGCATGATGACCTGGGCCATGTACCGGTAACCACATGGGCCCAAAAAGGCTGTTGACCTGCAAGGGGAATGGCCGGGCAAGGATCCTAAGGCATTACTACACCCGCTAATCAGTGTTTAAAAAGAAAGTTCACTCCATGTACAAAAGCGCCCCATGCGTGTCATCTAATGGGTGCAGGTATCTTTAAGTTTAGGATTAATAAAGCCCTATGACATTTTGAAAATGCATCTTGTTTCATGTTCTACTTTAGAAGCCGTGATCGTATCATTGGGTATAAATGTGCGCTGGCAATTATCCACATGATCTGCCGAATTCCAAGAGGCTTAAGCTTGAATTGTGTATAATTCAATCAATACGGAGCATGACTTATCATTCCAAGCACCCGAAAAGTGGATTCAGCCCCAAACATTTCCATTGACTGCTCGGCAGGAGACCGGCATTACTGAGCAACAGGCAAAAATTTGTCAAGAACCTTAGAAATATGACAAGCACGTGGGCAAGTGTGCAAGCGGATCAAAGAAAATGTTGGCACAGATACGACCTAGAAGTTATAATTTGACAGTAGAGAATTCCTCCATACTAAAGTGTGTATAGTCAAGGGGTTTTCTAGGGTTAGAAAGAAAGGTTTGCTTCCTCCCAAAAAACAGCGCCACTCATGCCCATGGGCTGTGTCTGGTATTGCAGTTCTTTTCAATCAGAGTGAATAGAGCTGAACTGCAATACACAACACAGCCCATGGAGAAGAGAGGTGCTGTTTCTGAAAAAAAATTGACACTTATACAGGTTGGAAATGACCACCATAAACCCTAGTGGTCACCTTTACTCTGGAGGCAGGGTGCAATGGGGTCCTTAAGACTCTTAACTTCAAGTGCATATTAATATTTGAACACCAGTTTATATATAATCTACATAATAAGTTGAGTCACTTTGTAAATACATTGCATTACTTATCTTGTATTGATCCTGAGTTACAGCCTGTATTATACTCCAGAGCTGTATTCATAATTCTGCAGGTTGTTATTGAAACCGTCAACAAGCATATCGTCATGTGGTAGATATGGAAAATGTAACTTTTTCAGATTACTGTACAGTGTCTGGTGTAAAGTCTACACTTCCCTGGATTATAGGGAGCGTATGTGCCCCGGACCTTCCCAACCTAGAGAGCCTCTATCACCAACTTCCCTGCCCAGGCTTGTTAAAATCACACCGATTCTCTGGCTGGTACAAGGGAGTTTCTTGCTCAACCGTTCACCCACTACTTTTAGCTTATAGTCAATCAGGTGTTCTCTTTCCACAAATGCCAGAACTACGCGATGACGTCATACACGTGGAAAAATTTGGCCGCAGGTTTTTGCCGTAAATGCAACGCGAAACTGATGCAAAATCCACGGCAGGTGGATGGATACGGGTTCTAGGGGTGGTCTGTGTACCCCAACCAAATCTTTTTCCCACCAACTTTAATCCAGCCCCACAAATTACCAAAGCAATCACTTGTCTGTGAAATCTGCAGAATTATGAATGCAGCTCTGAAGGACAATACAAGCTGTAACTCCGTATCAGTAATGTATTTAGAAAGTGACTCAACTTCATACGTGGATTATATCTGTATATAAACTGTAATATGGTGTTCTAGAGTGAGCATACCCTTTTGGCTAGCAGATTCTAGATATTGACCGCTTCGGCCATAGAAATGAATGACTAGTTTAGACTTCACCCCTGTTGCTGAGACCTGCCGGAGCGTTCGCTTCCCTTGTAGCACATCACAGGTTAGCGGGCCGTATAATACCCAATAGCAGCGGTAAATTATTACAGTAAATAAAACGTGAACTTTGATTAAGGAGCACATTTAAAAATCAATGCAAACTTTAGCAAAAATCCTTTTAGCCTCGGCTGATATACACTTCATATATAATTCCTCAACTTCTTCCAAGACATTTCCCAAATCACCTCCTAAATTCTTCAGACACGGCCTGCTATGTCCTGACACCCCACTCAGAAATCACCGGGGGGCGGGGATCTCCAATTCTATATTCAGCTTTTATTATTTTTTAGAATAGTTTGATAAATAATTGTTCTAGAAGGGCATTGAGCCCCCGGCCCCTTATATTGTATTATATATTTGATGTTTTCTTGCTTTTTGCCTGTTATAGAATGGACTATGGATGCCCAAATTTTTAGGTAATTACCCAACAGAAATATGTCTAATTATTGTGAAAAATCTCAAGAGCTTTGGATACTATAGATTTGAATGGAAATGGTCATTACGAGCAGGGTCGGATCATAAGGAGGGCAAAAAGGGAAGTTGCCAGGCACTACGAAGTAGAAGAAATCTTAGGCCGGGTTCACACGAGCATTTTCGGTCCGTAAAATACGGACTGTATGTCGGCCGCATTTCCCGGACCGAACACACTTCAGGGAGCCGGGCTCCTAGCACCATAGTTATGTATGATGATGCTGGGTGTCCCTGCCTCCCCGCGGGACTACTGTCTCGTACTGTAATCATGTTTTCAGTACGGGACAGTTGTCCCGCAGCGAGGCAGGGACTCCTAGCGTCATAGATAACTATGATGCTGCCCGGCTCCCTGAAGTGTGTTCGGTCCGGGAAATGCGGAAATGTATTTTATGGACCCAACATGCTGGTGTGAACCCGGCCTTATAGTCAAGTGTTTTTTTTCCCTCTAAGCCACGCCCCTTTGGAAGGCCACACCTCTTACAGGCCACACCCCTTTACAAGGCATGCTATCCTGTATTTTAAAGGCTGACATACCGTTCAACATTATAAATATGTCCTGTATCTCCTTATTTATAAGAATTGGTGCAGATAAAACATTAGGCAGATGTCTATAGCAACCAATCAGATCACAATGGTGCTTTTGCAGGGCTGTGATAGGTGAAATTTGATTGTTGCTATGGGCAACTGCTGCACTTTTTCAACTACAGGCACCAGGCCCGTTAAATAAAGACAGAAGACAAGATATTCCCTAAGTACAGACCCTGATCCAGACTATCCCCTTGTATAGACCCCAGACTTTTAACCCCTATACAGAAACCAGACCAAACTACTATCCCATATCCAGATTCCAGACCTGACTATCCGCTATACAGTCCCCAGACCTGACTATCCGCTACCCAGACCAGACTATCCGCTACACAGACCCCAGACCAGACTATCCGCTACACAGACCCCAGACCAGACTATCCGCTACACAGACCCCAGACCTGACTATCCGCTACACAGACCCCAGACCTGACTATCCGCTACACAGACCCCAGACCAGACTATCCGCTACACAGACCCCAGACCAGACTATCCGCTACACAGACCCCAGACCAGACTATCCGCTACACAGATTCCAGACCAGACTATCCGCTATACAGATTCCAGACCAGACTATCCGCTATACAGACCCCAGACCAGATTATCCGCTATACAGACCCCAGACCAGACTATCCGCTATACAGACCCCAGACCAGACTATCCGCTACACAGACCCCAGACCAGACTATCCGCTACACAGACCCCAGACCAGACTATCCGCTACACAGATTCCAGACCAGACTATCCGCTATACAGATTCCAGACCAGACTATCCGCTATACAGACCCCAGACCAGATTATCCGCTATACAGACCCCAGACCAGACTATCCGCTATACAGACCCCAGACCAGACTATCCGCTATACAGACCCCAGACCAGACTATCCGCTATACAGACCCCAGACCAGACTATCCGCTACACAGACCCCAGACCAGACTATCCGCTATACAGACCCCAGACCAGACTATCCGCTACACAGACCCCAGACCAGACTATTATCCGCTTACAGACACCAGACTGGACTACTATCCCCTATACAGACCCGGACTAGACTATTATCCGCTTACAGACCCCGGACTAGACCACTATTTCCTATACAAATCCCAGACAAGACTATTCCTTATACAGACCCCAGACCAGACTATCTGCTCATACAGACCCCAAACGTGACTACAACCCCTATATAGACCCCAGATTAGGCTACTATTTCATATACAAACCCCAGACCAGACTGCTATGCCCAATAAAGACCAAGGACCAAAATACTATTCCCTATACAGACCCCAGACCGGACTACTATCCGCTTATACAAACCCCAGACTAGATTACTATCCCCTATACACGCCCCACTTCAGACCACTATCCCCTTATACAGACCCCAGATTAGACTACTGTCCCCTAAACAGACCCAAGATCAGACTACTATCTTCTATACAGACCCCCAGTCCAGACTATTGCCTTAGACAGATCCCCGACCAGACTATCCCCTATACAGACCCCAGAGCAGACGTACAGATACTCTCCTCTCCCCATTCCTGCACTCCTGGGCGCTGCTGCAGATGACATCCAGTGTAGGAACGGGGAGAGGCACCCGGAGATTTGCCTTTTCTTCTGGGGCATCACCCCTTTTTCCGGGAAGTCTTCCAGACGTTTCGGAAGAGTTGGCAAGCACAAATTATGAACACATTATATGGCACTGCTACTACTTGTTTGGACCCGGGGCGTCCACCAACCTTGATCCAGGCCTGAAGCAGAGGCCCCCTATTCAGATGAGATTTTAAAGGGGTCTTCCAACTTATGTCATAGGGACAAGTTGGTGTGGTAAACCGAGACCCCAATACCTGGGTGTAAAATTGACATTTACTAGATCCCATGTCCCAGGCATCTCCCACCAGTCATTGGAGACTTTAGTGATTACTGAAACCCCTTTATTCTCAGCTCCAGCTCATGGATCCCACAAAATAAGGTAGAATCAGGGTGTGTATTCTTTTGCAACTAAGTTTATCTCTTGCAATTCACTACAGTTCCCATATTCTATATACCGGATACAGAGGAAGATAGGGAATTGCAATTTATGCAATGCGGCCCAGAAGGGATAGAATAAGGAATACAATTTGTTTATGCATGCCCCATCCAAATTCTACCCTTGTGCGTTGATTGAGGGGCAGGAGCATGTAAGAGAAGGGAGCTGCATGGGAAAGTATTTGCAAAGACTGCTATAGATCCGCCACTAGGGGGAGAGTGGGCAATCTGCATTATTGTTTATAGTGGGCAATCTGCTGACACGTGTCTATGGGTAGCACTCTGGTGGCACGTTTTATGGGCTCACTCTGATGATGCTAGTAATGGAAACTCTCTGACTGTCCATATGGGACAAGACCTGTACAAAAAACAAAAAAACTCTATAATCTCACGTCTCCTTGAAAATCAGGTTTTAAAAATTAGACAAATATGGGAAAAATCAAGCGTTTTGTATAGAGAAATGTCATACCCTAATTATACCACAAGATGGCAGCAGAGCCCTCTTTTAATGTATTTGCTTCTATACTTCTATCTATAAGAGGCTCAGGGATATTCTAGTTATTGGGAAAAAGTTGCAAATTGTGACATTGTTGGAAGTTTTGCGAAAGTCACATGGACGCTGGCAATTTTTTTCCCCATTGGGATAAATGAACGACAGATTGCGACTGATTTTCATGCAATTTGAGTGCAACTTTTAGCTGCCGTGTTGACGGAGTTTAATAAAGAATAAAATAGGCCGAGGCTACTGGCTTACTGCTATTCAATAGGTTTACTCCACCGAGGAAGCTTTCTTCTGTGCCGGAGTATCGCGTCATTGGAATCAGTGAAATAAAGCGCATGGACGTCAGCATACATAGGAATTCATTCTTATTGTGCCAGAAACCTTTACACCCCATGACGTTTCGCCTTCATCGGGTGTCTTTTTTAAGCAGTGAATAAGTGCACCTCGTCAATCTTATATACCTCAAGGCAATCGACAATGAATTAGAATAAACATTACTGACATTATATAAATACGTAGAAACAATACAATAAATAGATGATGAACAAATCAGGTAAATTAGAGACATGTGTATCGTAGAGACTGCGACTATGGGGAGAGGACGTCTACAGAAGGTTCGCACAGCGTCCAGCAATCACCACTGCTGGTGCCGCTATATTGATGACGTTTTTTTTCCATTGGACAGGGAACTATCAACAGCTGGAACATTTTCATAGCACGTTGAATGGACAAATGCAAGAGATCCCACTTACAATTCCTTGGCACAGGTCTACGTAGAATCTGGTTAGCTGAAAAAGTTTATTCAATAAATAAAAATCATTTGCGAAGATATGACAGGAATCATCCCAGAAACACGGTTTATTCACTACCCTGGAGACAAATGTTTATATAACCTAACAGGGCAAATGGTTCAAGATTTATTTACATAAGACTGGAGCATCCCTTTAAGCACTTCGGGACTCATTGATCCCATTCTTCGAGTTTGTGTGCCCCCCCCCCCCCCCCGGTTCTAGGCTGAGCTGTTGTTTCTCCACTTTACAGTAACATCACAAATGGGTGACCCGAGCAGTTCTAAGGCTATGTTCACACGCAGAGTCAAAAATTGCTGAAAATTACGGAGCTGTACTCTGAGAAAGCAGACTGATTTTCAGCCATTTTTGAAGCTGAAAATGTTTTTTGGAGGTGTTTTTTCTAGACATTTGAGTTGTTTTTCCATTGACACAATGAAAAACAACGGCGGTGTAAGAAAACGCCCCATCTGATCGAAACGCTGTTTTCCCATTGAATTCAATGGGCAGATGTGTATAGGCATTTAACTACCATTTTTTTCACGCGTATTTCGGGTCGTTTATGTCCCCAGAAATACACCTGAAAACCCAGCGTGTGAACATACCCTAAGGCTATGTTCACACGCTAAAGTAAAAATGGCTGTAAAATACGGAGCTGTTTTCAAGGGAGAACAGACTGATTTTCAGCAGTTTTTAAAGCATCAAACGGTTATTGGAGTCGTTTTTGGAGCTGTTTTTCCATTAACACAATGAAAAACGGCTCAAGAAGTGACATGCTCCTTTTTACGGGGCATTTTTACGCGCCATTTTTAAAACAGCGGTGTAAAAAAAAAGCCCCCGTCTAAACGAAACGCCGTTTTTCCCATTGAATTCAATGGGCAGATGTTTGTAGGCATTTATCTAGCGTTTTTTCACGCGTATTTCGGGGAGTTTACACAGCTGAAAACACAGGGCAGAACCGATTTATTCGAAAAGGGGCAGGTTGAGAATTATCTGGGACCCCTTAACTCCGCTGTACGCTTTAGTTTAACAATATTTAGAGGGTGCTCTGACACCCCCCCCCCCATAGGTATAGGCTGCAGTTTCTGGGTGGAGGGCTGGGGGCCCTCGGGCAGTACCCATTTAGTCATTCAGTCTTCTCTTGGGTGACATCCCATGTCACGGAGCTCTACATTGTGACCTACTGGTAATGTTTGTCTATGTCATACACCTGTCAGCAGTAAGTGGTACTGAGACGAATTAGAAGGGGGGGTCACATACTTTTGTTCATGTGCAGACATCATATAAGGAATTGTTCTGGTGACACACTGTCTCCATTTTGGCAGCGAGCAGAGAAAAACAATTTGCCGCCACTTTAAAAGACACGTACTTATCGTCTATAATGCAGATGTGTTTGCTAGCAGGGGAATTACCTGCATGAATACTTACAAATTGAAATGAATTAGCGATGCGGTTTTATCTTAAAGAGCCGTAGCCTCGCTGAACTAATTCATCTTTGTGAAGTCTAAACCACTTATTAATATCTAATACTGTCAGCTTCAGCCTCGCGCCGCAGAGCCCCCTGTACACAGCTCCCGCTTCCCTTCTGCTGAAATTCAATATGGCCGACCCATCACTCAAAATATCAATACGACTGGAGATTAACCCCTTTGTCACAGGCCGCTAAGATAACGGGCCTCGTGTTGAAATAGAGCATAAAACATTTCCCCTAAGACTGAAAAACACTCCGTCCTCTTCAGTATTCTTCAGGGAAAGCTTTGTGACAACAAATATGGCTACCAGAGGCTTGAAATTCTTACCCCTTAATGAAAAATATGTAACGGGCACCCCCGATTATCACACGTCATTTCTCGTGTGTACATTTTGGACCCAGATGTGACTATGTGACTGCCACCTCTTCAGCCCTATAGTTATGCCCCTGATGAGTACCAATAGAGCAAATTGGGTTGTCACGCAGCTTTTCCAGACTCCTAAAATGCCAGTCTATCTAGTTAAGCGGTACTACATGAAATTACCTAATATATATATATAGAGAAAGAGAGAGAGAGAGACCACGACTCCGTCAGAAGTAGAGCGCTCAGTCGCTAGTGGTATTGGTTCATACTCGATAGTATAATATTAATGAAAAAGCAGCAAGTGTTAGCCCGTTCTCCCATCAGAAAACTAGCGAGACGATAGGAGAAACAAAACAATAAAGCAATGAGCAAAGACAAACTTTATTCATCCAAATTTTAGGCATTATACGGTGTGTGGTGATCATGTACTACTGTCAATGCAAACAAAACATACATCAGTGATAGACCAATGATACAGCTCCCATACATAAGTGATAGAGCAATGATACAGCTCCCATACATCAGTGGTAGAGCAATAATACAGCAGCCATACATCAGTGATAGACCATTGATACAGCTCCCATACATCAGTGATGGAGCAATGGTACAGCACCCATACATTAGTAATAGAGCAATGATACAGCACCCATACATCAGTGATAGAGCAATGATACAGCACCCATACATTAGTAATAGAGCAATGATACAGCACCCATACATTAGTAATAGAGCAATGATACAGCACCCATACATTAGTAATAGAGCAATGATACAGCACCCATACATCAGTGATAGAGCAATAATACAGCACCCATACATTAGTAATAGAGCAATGATACAGCACCCATATGTCAGTGATAGAGCAATGATACAGCACCCATACATTAGTAATAGAGCAATGATACAGCACCCATACATCAGTGATAGAGCAATGATACAGCACCCATACATCAGTGATAGAGCAATGATACAGCTCCTGAACATCAGTAATAGAACAATAATACAGCTCCCATACATCAGTGATAGAGCAATGATACAGCACCCATACATCAGTGATAGAGCAATAATACAGCACCCATACATCAGTGATAGAGCAATGATACAGGACCCATACATCAGTGATAGAGCAATGATACAGCACCCATACATCAGTAAAAGAGCAATGACAGAGCACCCATACAACATCAGTGATAGAGCAATAATAAAGCACCCATACATCAGTGATAGAGCAATGATGCAGCTCCCATACATCAGTGATAGAGCTATATTACAGCTCCTATACAGTGATAGAGCAATGATACACCACCCATACATCAGTGATAGAGCAATGATACAGCACCCATACATCAGTGATAGAGCAATAATACAGCACCCATACATCAGTGGTAGAGCAATGATACAGCACCCATACATCAGTGATAGAGCAATGATACAACACCCATACATCAGTGATACAGCAATGATACAGCACCCATACATCAGTGATACAGCAATGATACAGCACCCATACAACAGTAATAGAGCAATGATACAGCTCCTATACAGTGATAGAGCAATAATACAGCACCCATACATCAGTGGTAGAGCAATGATACAGCACCCATACATCAGTGATAGAGCAATGATACAGCACCCATACATTAGTAATAGAGCAATGATACAGCACCCATACGTCAGTGATAGAGCAATGATACAGCACCCATACATCAGTGATAGAGCAATGATACAGCACCCATACATTAGTAATAGAGCAATGATGCAGCTCCCATACATCAGTGGTAGAGCAATAATACAGCACCGATACATTAGTAATAGAGCAATGATACAGCTCCCATACATCAGTGATAGAGCAATGATACAGCTCCTGAACATCAGTAATAGAGCAATAATAGAGCACCCATACATTAGTGATAGAGCAATGATACAGCACCCATACATCAGTAAAAGAGCAATGATACAGCACCCATACATCAGTGATAGAGCAGTGATACAGCACCCATACATCAGTGATAGAGCAATAATACAGCACCCATACATCAGTGATAGAGCAATGATACAGCACCCATACATCAGTGATAGAGCAATGATACAGCACCCATACATCAGTAATAGAGCAATAATACAGCACCCATACATCAGTGATACAGCAATGATACAGCACCCATACAACAGTAATAGAGCAATGATACAGCTCCTATACAGTGATAGAGCAATAATACAGCACCCATACATCAGTGGTAGAGCAATGATACAGCTTCCATACATCAGTGATGGAGCAATGATACAGCACCCATACATCAGTGATAGAACAATGATACAGCTCCCATACATCAGTGATAGAGCAATGATACAGCACCCATACATCAGTAATAGAGCAATAATAGAGCACCCATACATTAGTGATAGAGCAATGATACAGCACCCATACATCAGTAAAAGAGCAATGATACAGCACCCATACATCAGTGATAGAGCAATGATACAGCACCCATACATCAGTGATAGAGCAATAATACAGCACCCATACATCAGTGATAGAGCAATGATACAGCACCCATACATCAGTGATAGAGCAATGATACAGCACCCATACATCAGTAATAGAGCAATAATACAGCACCCATACATCAGTGATACAGCAATGATACAGCACCCATACAACAGTAATAGAGCAATGATACAGCTCCTATACAGTGATAGAGCAATAATACAGCACCCATACATCAGTGGTAGAGCAATGATACAGCTTCCATACATCAGTGATGGAGCAATAATACAGCACCCATACATCAGTGATAGAGCAATGATACAGCACCCATACATTAGTGATAGAGCAATGATACAGCACCCATACATCAGTGATAGATCAATATTAATGCTCCTATACAATGATAGAGCAATGATACGGCACCAATACATCAGTGATAGAACAATGATACAGCACCCATTCATCAGTGATTGAGCAAGAACAGAGCTCCCATTCATCAGTGATAGAGCAATGATACGGCTCCCATACATCAGTGATAGAGCAATGATACAGCTCCCATACATCAGTGATAGAGCAATGATACAGATCCTATACATCAGTGATAGAGCAATGCTACAGCACCTATACATCAGTTATAGAGCAATGCTACAGCACCCATACATCAGTGATAGAGCAATGATACTGCACCCATACGTCAGTGATAGAGCAATGATAAAACACCCATATAACAGTGATAGAGCAATGATACAGCTCCCATACATCAGTGATAGAGCAATGATACAGCACCCATACATCAGTGACAGAGCAGTGATACTGCACCCATACATCAGTGATAGAGCAATGATAAAACACCCATATAACAGTGATAGAGCAATGATACAGCTCCTATACATCAGTGATAGAGCAATAATACAGCACCCATACATCAGTGAGAGAGCAATGATACAGCACCCATATATCAGTGATAGAGCAATGATATAGCTCCTATACATCAGTGATAGACCAATGATGCAGCTCCCATACATCAGTGATAGAACAATGATACAGCACCCATACATCAGTGGTAGAGGAATGATACAGCACCGATACATCAGTGGTAGAGCAATGATACATCACCCATACATCAGTGATAGAGCAATGATACAGCACCCATACATCAGTGATAGAATAATGATACAGCACCCATACATCAGTAATAGAGCAATAATACAGCACCCATACATCAGTGATAGAGCAATACAGCACCCATACATCAGTAATAGAGCAATGATACAGCACCCATATGTCATTGATAGAGCAATAATACAGCACCCATACATTAGTGATAGAGCAATGATACAGCACCCATACATCAGTGATAGAGCAATGATACAGCTCCCATACATCAGTGATAGAGCAATGATACAGCACCCATACATTAGTAATAGAGCAATGATACAGCACCCATACATTAGTAATAGAGCAATGATACAGCACCCATACATCAGTGATAGAGCAATGATACAGCACCCATACATTAGTAATAGAGCAATGATACAGCACCCATACATTAGTAATAGAGCAATGATACAGCACCCATACATTAGTAATAGAGCAATGATACAGCACCCATACATCAGTGATAGAGCAATAATACAGCACCCATACATTAGTAATAGAGCAATGATACAGCACCCATATGTCAGTGATAGAGCAATGATACAGCACCCATACATTAGTAATAGAGCAATGATACAGCACCCATACATCAGTGATAGAGCAATGATACAGCTCCTGAACATCAGTAATAGAACAATAATACAGCACCCATACATCAGTAAAAGAGCAATGACAGAGCACCCATACATCAGTGATAGAGCAATGATGCAGCTCCCATACATCAGTGATAGAGCAAAGATACAGCTCCCGTACATCAGTGTTAGAGCAAAGATACAGCTCCCGTACATCAGTGATAGAGCAATGATACAGCACCCATATATCAGTGATAGAGCAATGATACAGCTCCTGAACATCAGTAATAGAGCAATAATAGAGCACCCATACATTAGTGATAGAATAATGATACAGCACCTATACATCAGTAATACAGCAATAATATAGCACCCATACATCAGTAAAAGAGCAATGATACAGCACCCATACATCAGTAAAAGAGCAATGACAGAGCACCCAAACAACATCAGTGATAGAGCAATAATAAAGCACCCATACATCAGTGATAGAGCAATGATGCAGCTCCCATACATCAGTGATAGAGCTATATTACAGCTCCTATACAGTGATAGAGCAATGATACAGCTCCCAACCATCCGTGATAGAGCAATGATACAGCACCCATACATCAGTGATAGAGCAATAATACAGCACCCATACATCAGTGATAGAGCAATGATACAGGACCCATACATCAGTGATAGAGCAATGATACAGCACCCATACATCAGTAAAAGAGCAATGACAGAGCACCCATACAACATCAGTGATAGAGCAATAATAAAGCACCCATACATCAGTGATAGAGCAATGATGCAGCTCCCATACATCAGTGATAGAGCTATATTACAGCTCCTATACAGTGATAGAGCAATGATACACCACCCATACATCAGTGGTAGAGCAATGATACACCACCCATACATCAGTAAAAGAGCAATGATACAGCACCCATACATCAGTGATAGAGCAATAATACAGCACCCATACATCAGTGGTAGAGCAATGATACAGCACCCATACATCAGTGATAGAGCAATGATACAACACCCATACATCAGTGATACAGCAATGATACAGCACCCATACATCAGTGATACAGCAATGATACAGCACCCATACAACAGTAATAGAGCAATGATACAGCTCCTATACAGTGATAGAGCAATAATACAGCACCCATACATCAGTGGTAGAGCAATGATACAGCACCCATACATCAGTGATAGAGCAATGATACAGCACCCATACATTAGTAATAGAGCAATGATGCAGCTCCCATACATCAGTGGTAGAGCAATAATACAGCACCGATACATTAGTAATAGAGCAATGATACAGCTCCCATACATCAGTGATAGAGCAATGATACAGCTCCTGAACATCAGTAATAGAGCAATAATAGAGCACCCATACATTAGTGATAGAGCAATGATACAGCACCCATACATCAGTAAAAGAGCAATGATACAGCACCCATACATCAGTGATAGAGCAGTGATACAGCACCCATACATCAGTGATAGAGCAATAATACAGCACCCATACATCAGTGATAGAGCAATGATACAGCACCCATACATCAGTGATAGAGCAATGATACAGCACCCATACATCAGTAATAGAGCAATAATACAGCACCCATACATCAGTGATACAGCAATGATACAGCACCCATACAACAGTAATAGAGCAATGATACAGCTCCTATACAGTGATAGAGCAATAATACAGCACCCATACATCAGTGGTAGAGCAATGATACAGCTTCCATACATCAGTGATGGAGCAATGATACAGCACCCATACATCAGTGATAGAACAATGATACAGCTCCCATACATCAGTGATAGAGCAATGATACAGCACCCATACATCAGTAATAGAGCAATAATAGAGCACCCATACATTAGTGATAGAGCAATGATACAGCACCCATACATCAGTAAAAGAGCAATGATACAGCACCCATACATCAGTGATAGAGCAATGATACAGCACCCATACATCAGTGATAGAGCAATAATACAGCACCCATACATCAGTGATAGAGCAATGATACAGCACCCATACATCAGTGATAGAGCAATGATACAGCACCCATACATCAGTAATAGAGCAATAATACAGCACCCATACATCAGTGATACAGCAATGATACAGCACCCATACAACAGTAATAGAGCAATGATACAGCTCCTATACAGTGATAGAGCAATAATACAGCACCCATACATCAGTGGTAGAGCAATGATACAGCTTCCATACATCAGTGATGGAGCAATAATACAGCACCCATACATCAGTGATAGAGCAATGATACAGCACCCATACATTAGTGATAGAGCAATGATACAGCACCCATACATCAGTGATAGATCAATATTAATGCTCCTATACAATGATAGAGCAATGATACGGCACCAATACATCAGTGATAGAACAATGATACAGCACCCATTCATCAGTGATTGAGCAAGAACAGAGCTCCCATTCATCAGTGATAGAGCAATGATACGGCTCCCATACATCAGTGATAGAGCAATGATACAGCTCCCATACATCAGTGATAGAGCAATGATACAGATCCTATACATCAGTGATAGAGCAATGCTACAGCACCTATACATCAGTTATAGAGCAATGCTACAGCACCCATACATCAGTGATAGAGCAATGATACTGCACCCATACGTCAGTGATAGAGCAATGATAAAACACCCATATAACAGTGATAGAGCAATGATACAGCTCCCATACATCAGTGATAGAGCAATGATACAGCACCCATACATCAGTGACAGAGCAGTGATACTGCACCCATACATCAGTGATAGAGCAATGATAAAACACCCATATAACAGTGATAGAGCAATGATACAGCTCCTATACATCAGTGATAGAGCAATAATACAGCACCCATACATCAGTGAGAGAGCAATGATACAGCACCCATATATCAGTGATAGAGCAATGATATAGCTCCTATACATCAGTGATAGACCAATGATGCAGCTCCCATACATCAGTGATAGAACAATGATACAGCACCCATACATCAGTGGTAGAGGAATGATACAGCACCGATACATCAGTGGTAGAGCAATGATACATCACCCATACATCAGTGATAGAGCAATGATACAGCACCCATACATCAGTGATAGAATAATGATACAGCACCCATACATCAGTAATAGAGCAATAATACAGCACCCATACATCAGTGATAGAGCAATACAGCACCCATACATCAGTAATAGAGCAATGATACAGCACCCATATGTCATTGATAGAGCAATAATACAGCACCCATACATCAGTGATAGAGCAATGATACAGCTCCCATACATCAGTGATAGAGCAATGATACAGCACCCATACATCAGTAATAGAACAATAATACAGCACCCATACATCAGTAAAAGAGCAATGACACAGCACCCATACAACATCAGTGATAGAGCAATAATAAAGCACCCATACATCAGTGATAGAGCAATGATGCAGCTCCCATACATCAGTGATAGAGCAATGATACAGCACCCATACATCAGTGGTAGAGCAATGATACAGCACCCATACATCAGTGATAGAGCAATGATACAGCACCCATATATCAGTGATAGAGCAATGATACAGCTCCTGAACATCAGTAATAGAGCAATAATACAGCACCCATACATTAGTGATAGAGCAGTTATACAGCACCCATACATCAGTGACAGAGCAATGATACAGCACCCATACATCAGTGATACAGCAATGATACAGCTCCCATACAACAGTGATAGAGCAATGATACAGCACCCATACATCAGTGGTAGAGCAATGATACAGCTCCCATACATCAGTGATAGAGCAATGATACAACAACCATACATCAGTGATAGAGCAATGATACAGCAACCATACATCAGTGATAGAGCAATGATACAGCACCCATACATCAATGATAGAGCAATGATACAGCTCCCGTACATCAGTGATAGAGCAATGATACAGCACCCATACATCAGTGATAGAGCAATGATACAGCACCCATACATCAGTGATAGAGCAATAATACAGCACCCATACATCAGTGATAGAGCAGTGATACTGCACCCATACATCAGTGATAGAGCAATGATACAGCACTCATACATCAGTGATAGAGCAATGATACAGCTCCTATACATCAGTGATAGAGCAATGATACAGCTCCTATACATCAGTGATAGAGCAATAATAAAGCACCCATACATCAGTGATAGAGCAATGATGCAGCTCCCATACATCAGTGATAAAGCTATATTACAGCTCCTATACAGTGATAGAGCAATGATACAGCACCCATACATCAGTGGTACAGCAATGATACAGCTCCCATACATCAGTGTTAGAGCAAAGATACAGCACAAATACATCAGTGATAGAGCAATGATAAAGCACCCATACATCGGTAATAGAGCAATAATACAGCACCCATACATCAGTAATAGAGCAATACAGCACCCATACATCAGTGATAGAGCAATGATACAGCACCCATACATCAGTGATAGAGCAATAATACAGCACCCATACATCAGTGATAGAGCAATGATACAGCACCCATATATCATTTATAGAGCAATGATACAGCTCCTGAACATCAGTAATAGAGCAATAATGGAGCACCCATACATCAGTGATAGAGCAATGATACAGCACCCATACATCAGTGATAGAGCAATGATACAGCACACATACATCAGTAATAGAGCAATGATACAGCACCCATACGTCATTGATAGAGCTATACTACAGCTCCTATACAGTGATAGAGCAATAATACATCACCCATACATCAGTGATAGAGCAATAATACAGCACCCATACATTAATAGAGCAATGATATAGCTCCCATACATCAGTGATAGCGCAATGATACAGCACCCATACATCAGTAATAGAACAATAATACAGCACCCATACATCAGTAAAAGAGCAATGACACAGCACCCATACAACATTAGTGATAGAGCAATAATAAAGCACCCATACATCAGTGATAGAGCTATATTACAGCTCCTATACAGTGATAGAGCAATGATACAGCACCCATACATCAGTGGTAGAGCAATGCTACAGCTCCCATACATCAGTGTTAGAGCAAAGATACAGCACCCATACATAAGTGATAGAGCAATGATACAGCACCCATACATCAGTGGTAGAGCAATGCTACAGCTCCCATACATCAGTGATAGAGCAATGCTACAGCACCCATACATCAGTGATAGAGCTATATTACAGCTCCTATACAGTGATAGAGCAATGATACACCACCCATACATCAGTGATAGAGCAATGCTACAGCACCCATACATCAGTGATAGAGCAATGCTACAGCTCCCAAACATCAGTGGTAGAGCAATGCTACAGCTCCCATACATCAGTGGTAGAGCAATGATACAGCACCCATATATTAGTGATAGAGCAATGATACAGCTCCCATACATCAGTGATAGAGCAATGATAAAGCACCCATACATCGGTAATAGAGCAATAATACAGCACCCATACATCAGTAATAGAGCAATGATACAGCACCCGTACATCAGTGGTAGAGCAATGATACAGCACCCATATATCAGTGATAGAGCAATGATACAGCTCCCATACATCAGTGATAGAGCAATGATAAAGCACCCATACATCGGTAAAAGAGCAATAATACAGCACCCATACATCAGTGATAGAGCAGTGATACAGCACCCGTACATCAGTGGTAGAGCAATGATACAGCACCCATACATCAGTGATAGAGCAATAATACAGCACCCATACGTCAGTGATAGAGCAATGATACAGCACCCATACATCAATTATAGAGCAATGATACAGCACCCATATATCATTTATAGAGCAATGATACAGCTCCTGAACATCAGTAATAGAGCAATAATGGAGCACCCATACATTAGTGATAGAACAATGATACAGCACCCATACATCAGTGATAGAGCAATGCTACAGCTCCCATACATCAGTGATAGAGCAAAGATACAGCACCCATACAGTGATAGAGCAATGATACAGCTCCCATACATTAGTAATAGAGCAATAATACAGCACCCATACGTCAGTGATAGAGCAATGATACAGCACCCATACATTAGTAATAGAGCAATAATACAGCACCCATACGTCAGTGATAGAGCAATGATACAGCACCCATACATCAGTGATAGAGCAATGATACAGCTCCCATACATCAGTGATAGAGCAATGATACAGCACCAATACATCAGTAAAAGAGCAATGACACAGCACCCATACAACATCAGTGATAGAGCAATAATAAAGCACCCATACATCAGTGATAGAGCAATGATACAGCTCCCATACATCAGTGTTAGAGCAATGATACAGCAATGATACAGCACCCATACATCAGTAATAGAGCAATGATACAGCTCCCATACATCAGTGATAGAGCAACGATACAGCTCCTGAACATCAGTGATAGAGCAATAATACAGCTCCCATACATCAGTGACGGAGCAATAATACAGCTCCCATTCTTCAGTGATGGAGCAATAATACAGCTCCCATTCATCAGTGATAGAGGAATGATACAGCACCGATACATCAGTGGTAGAGCAATGATACAGCACCCATACATCAGTGATACAGCAATGATACAGCACCCGTACATCAGTGATAGAGCAATGATACAGCACCCATACATCAGTAATAGAGCAATGATACAGCACCCATACGTCATTGATAGAGCTATACTACAGCTCCTATACAGTGATAGAGCAATAATACATCACCCATACATCAGTGATA
This sequence comes from Rhinoderma darwinii, assembly GCF_050947455.1. Taxonomy (NCBI): domain Eukaryota; kingdom Metazoa; phylum Chordata; class Amphibia; order Anura; family Rhinodermatidae; genus Rhinoderma; species Rhinoderma darwinii. The sequence continues at coordinate 10,197,795 of NC_134698.1, read as the reverse complement.
GAGCAATAATACAGCACCCATACATCAGTAAAAGAGCAATGACACAGCACCCATACAACATCAGTGATAGAGCAATAATAAAAGCACCCATACATCAGTGATAGAGCTATATTACAGGTCCTATACAGTAATAGAGCAATGATACAGCACCCATACATCAGTGATAGAGCAATGATAAAGCACCCATACATAAGTGATAGAGCAATGATACACCTCCTATGCAGTGATAGAGCAATGATACAGCTCCCATACATCAGTGTTAGAGCAATGATACAGCACCCATACATCAGTGATAGAGCAATGATATAGCTCCTATACATCAGTGATAGAGCAATGATACAGCACCCATATATCAGTGATAGAGCAATACAGCACACGTACATCAGTAATAGAGCAATGATACAGCACCCATACGTCATTGATAGAGCAATAATACAGCACCCATACATTAGTAATAGAGCAATAATACAGCACCCATACGTCAGTGATTGAGCAATGATACAGCACCCATACATAAGTGATAGAGCAATGATACAGCACCCATACATCAGTGGTAGAGCAATGATACAGCACCCATACATCAGTGATAGAGCAATGATACAGCTCCCATACATCAGTGATAGAGCAATGATAAAGCACCCATACATCAGTAAAAGAGCAATGACACAGCACCCATACAACATCAGTGATAGAGCAATAATAAAGCACCCATACATCAGTGATAGAGCAATGATGCAGCTCCCATACATCAGTGATAGAGCAATGATACAGCACCCATACATCAGTGATAGAGCAATGATACAGCAACCATACATCAGTGATAGAGCAATGATACAGCACCCATACATCAGTAATAGAGCAATGATACAGCACCCATACATCAGTGATAGAGCAATGATAAAGCACCCATACATAAGTGATAGAGCAATGATACACCTCCTATGCAGTGATAGAGCAATGATACAGCTCCCATACATCAGTGATAGAGCAATGATATAGCTCCTATACATCAGTGATAGAGCAATGATACAGCACCCATATATCAGTGATAGAGCAATACAGCACACGTACATCAGTAATAGAGCAATGATACAGCACCCATACGTCATTGATAGAGCAATAATACAGCACCCATACATTAGTAATAGAGCAATAATACAGCACCCATACGTCAGTGATTGAGCAATGATACAGCACCCATACATCAGTGATAGAGCAATGATACAGCACCCATACATCAGTGGTAGAGCAATGATACAGCACCCATACATCAGTGATAGAGCAATGATACAGCTCCCATACATCAGTGATAGAGCAATGATAAAGCACCCATACATCAGTAATAGAGCAATAATACAGCACCCATACATCAGTAAAAGAGCAATGACACAGCACCCATACAACATCAGTGATAGAGCAATAATAAAGCACCCATACATCAGTGATGGAGCAATGATACGGCACCCATATATCAGTGATAGAGCAATGATACAGCTCCTGAACATCAGTAATAGAGCAATAATACAGCACCCATACATCAGAGATAGAGCAGTTATACAGCACCCATACATCAGTGATAGAGCAATGATAAAGCACCCATACATAAGTGATAGAGCAATGATACAGCACCCATACATCAGTGGTAGAGCAATGATACATCTCCCATACATCAGTGTTAGAGCAATGATACAGCACCCATACATCAGTGAGAGAGCAATGACACAGCTCCCATACATCAGTGATAGAGCAATGATAAAGCACCCATACATAAGTGATAGAGCAATGATACACCTCCTATGCAGTGATAGAGCAATGATACAGCACCCATACATCAGTGATAGAGCAATGATACAGCGCCTATACATCAGTGATAGAGCAATGAAACAGCTCCCATACATCAGTGATCGAGCAATGATACAGCACCCATACATTAGTGATAGAGCAATGATACAGCTCCCATACATCAGTAATGGATCAATGATACAGCACCCATTCATAAGTGATAGAGCAATGATACGGCTCCCATACATCAGTGATAGAGCAATAATACAGCTCCCATACATCAGTGATGGAGCAATAATACAGCTCCCTTTCATCAGTGATAGAGCAATGATACGGCTCCCATACATCAGTGATAGAGCAATGATACAGCTCCTGAGCATCAGTGATAGAGCAATGATACAGCACCCATACATCAGTGATAGAGCAATGCTACAGCTCCCATACATCAGTGATAGAGCAATGATACAGCACCCATACATCAGTGATAGAGCAATGATACAGCTCCCATACATCAGTGATATAGCAATGATACAGCTCCTATACATCAGTGGTAGAGCAATGATACAGCACCCATACATCAGTGATAGAGCAATGATACAGCACCCATAAAACAGTGATAGAGCAATGATACAGCACCCATACATCAGTGATAGAGCAATGATACAGCACCCATACATCAGTGATAGAGCAATGATACAGCTCCCATACATCAGTGATAGAGCAATGATATAGATCCCATACATCAGTGATAGAGCAATGATACAGCACCCATACATCAGTGATAGAGCAATGATACAGCACCCATACATCAGTGATAGAGCAATGATACAGCACCCATACATCAGTGGCAGAGCAATGATACAGCACCCATACATCAGTGGTAGAGCAATGATACAGCACCCATACATCAGTGATAGAGCAATGATACAGCACCCATACATCAGTGATAGAGCAATGATACAGCTCCCATACATCAGTGATAGAGCAATGATAAAGCACCCATACATCGGTAATAGAGCAATTATACAGCACCCATATATCAGTGATAGAGCAATAATACAGCACCCATACGTCAGTGATAGAGCAATGATACAGCACCCATACATCAGTTATAGAGCAATGATACAGCACCCATATATCATTTATAGAGCAATGATACAGCTCCTGAACGTCAGTAATAGAGCAATAATGCAGCTCCCATACATTAGTGATAAAGCAATGATACAGCACCCATACATCAGTGATAAAGCAATGATACAGCACCCATACATCAGTGATACAGCAATGATTCAGCTCCCATACAACAGTGGTAGAGCAATGATACAGCTCCCATACATCAGAGTTAGAGCAATGATACAGCTCCCATACATCAGTGATAGAGCAATGATACAGCAACCATACATCAGTGATAGAGCAATGATACAGCACCCATACATCAGTGATAGTGCAATGATACAGCTCCTATACATTAGTGGTAGAGCAATGATACAGCACCCATACATCAGTGATAGAGCAATGATACAGCACCCATACATCAATGATAGAGCAATGATACAGCTCCCATACATCAGTGGTAGAGCAATGATACAGCTCCCATACATCAGAGTTAGAGCAATGATACAGCTCCCATACATCAGTGATAGAGCAATGATACAGCAACCATACATCAGTGATAGAGCAATGATACAGCACCCATACATCAGTGATAGTGCAATGATACAGCTCCTATACATTAGTGGTAGAGCAATGATACAGCACCCATACATCAGTGATAGAGCAATGATACAGCACCCATACATCAATGATAGAGCAATGATAAAGCACCCATACATCAGTGATAGAGCAATGATACAGCACCCATAAAACAGTGATAGAGCAATGATACAGCACCCATACATCAGTGATAGAGCAATGATACAGCTCCCATACATCAGTGATAGAGCAATGATAAAGTACCCATACATAAGTGATAGAGCAATGATACAGCACCCATACATCAGTGATAGAGCAATGATAAAGCACCCATACATAAGTGATAGAGCAATGATACACCTCCTATGCAGTGATAGAGCAATGATACAGCACCTGAACATCATTAATAGAGCAATAATACAGCACCCATACATTAATGATTGAGCAGTTACACAGCACCCATACATCAGTGATAGAGCAATGATAAAGCACCCATACATCAGTGATAGAGCAATGATACAGAACCCATACATCAGTGATAGAGCAATGGTACGGCTCCTATACATTAGTGATAGAGCAATGATACATCTCCCATACATCAGTGAGAGAGCAATGATACAGCACCCATACATCAGTGATAGAGCAATGATACAGCTCCTATACATCAGTGATAGAGCAATACAGCACACATACATCGGTAATAGAGCAATGATACAGCACCCATACATCAGTGATAGAGCAATACAGCACACATACATCGGTAATAGAGCAATGATACAGCACCCATACAACAGTGATAGAGGAATGATACAGCACCTATACATCAGTGATAGAATAATAATACAGCACCTATACATGAGTGATAGAGAATCGATACTGCACCCATACATCAGTGATAGAATAATGATACAGCGCCCATACATCAGTGATAGAGCAATAATACAGCACCCATACATTAGTGATAGAGCAATGGTACAGCACCTGAACATCAGTAATAGAGCAATAATATAGCACCCATACATTAGTGATAGAGCAATGATACAGCACCCATACATCAGTGATAGAGCAATAATACAGCACCCATATTTCAGTGATAGAGCAATGATACAGCACCCGTACATCAGTGATAGAGCAATGATACAGCACCCGTACATCAGTGATAGAGCAATGATAGAGCTCCTGAACATCAGTAATAGAGCAATAATATAGCACCCATACATTAGTGATAGAGCAGTTATACAGCACCCATACATCAGTGATAGAGCAATGGTACAGCTCCCATACATCAGTGATAGAGCTATGATACAGCACCCATACATCAGTGATAGAGAAATGATAAAGCACCCATACATCAGTGATAGAATAATAATACAGCACCTATACATGAGTGATAGAGAATCGATACTGCACCCATACATCAGTGATAGAATAATGATACAGCGCCCATACATCAGTGATAGAGCAATAATACAGCACCCATACATTAGTGATAGAGCAATGGTACAGCACCTGAACATCAGTAATAGAGCAATAATATAGCACCCATACATTAGTGATAGAGCAATGATACAGCACCCATACATCAGTGATAGAGCAATAATACAGCACCCATATTTCAGTGATAGAGCAATGATACAGCACCCGTACATCAGTGATAGAGCAATGATACAGCACCCGTACATCAGTGATAGAGCAATGATAGAGCTCCTGAACATCAGTAATAGAGCAATAATATAGCACCCATACATTAGTGATAGAGCAGTTATACAGCACCCATACATCAGTGATAGAGCAATGGTACAGCTCCCATACATCAGTGATAGAGCTATGATACAGCACCCATACATCAGTGATAGAGAAATGATAAAGCACCCATACATCAGTGATAGAGCAATGATACAGCACCCATACATCAGTGATAGAGGAATGATACAGCACCCATACATCAGTGATAGAATAATGATACAGCACCTATACATCAGTGATAGAGGAATGATACAGCACCCGTACATCAGTGATAGAGCAATGATACAGCACCCATACATCAGTGATAGAGCAATGATACAGTACCCATACATCAGTGATAGAGCAATGATACAGCACCCATACAACAGTGATAGAGGAATGATACAGCACCCATACATCAGTGATAGAGTAATGATACAACACCTATACATCAGTGATAGAGCAATGATGCAGCACCCATACATCAGTAATGGAGCAATGATACAGCTCCTGAACATCAGTGATAGAGCAATAATACAGCTCCCATACATCGGTGATAGAGCAATGATACAGCTCCTATACATCAGTGGTAGAGCAATAATACAGCACCCATACATCAGTGATAGAGCAATGATACAGCTCCTGAACATCAGTAATAGAGCAATAATATAACACCCATACATCAGTGATAGAGCAATGGTACAGCTCCCATACATCAGTGATAGAGAATCGATACTGCACTCATACATCAGTGATAGAGTAATGATACAGCACCCATACATCAGTGATAGAGCAATGATACAGTACCCATACATCAGTGATAGAGCAATGATACAGCACCCATACAACAGTGATAGAGGAATGATACAGCACCCGTACATCAGTGATAGAGCAATGATACAGCACCCGTACATCAGTGATAGAGCAATGATACAGCACCCCTACATCAGTGATAGAGCAATGATACAGCACCCATACATCAGTGATAGAGCAATGATACAGCACCCATACATCAGTGATAGAATAATGATACAGCACCTACACATCAGTGATAGAGGAATGATACAGCACCCGTACATCAGTGATAGAGCAATGATACAGCACCCATACATCAGTGATAGAGCAATGGTACAGCACCTGAACATCAGTAATAGAGCAATAATATAGCACCCATACATTAGTGATAGAGGAGTTATACAGCACCCATACATCAGTGATAGAGCAATGGTACAGCTCCCATACATCAGTGATAGAGCAATGATACAGCACCCATACATCAGTGATAGAGCAATGATACAGCACCCATACATCAGTGATAGAATAATGATACAGCACCTATACATAGTGATAGAGAATCGATACTGCACCCATACATCAGTGATAGAGCAATGATACAGCACCCATACATCAGTGATAGAGCAATGATACAGCACCCATATATCAGTAATAGAGCAATAATACAGCACCCATACATTAGTGATAGAGCAGTTATACAGCACTCATACATCAGTTTTAGAGCAATAATACAGCACCCATACATTAATTATAGAGCAGTTACACAGCACCCATACATCAGTGATAGAGCAATGATAAAGCACCCATACATTAGTGATAGAGCAATGATAAAGCACCCATACATCAGTGATAGAGCAATGGTACAGCTCCTATACATTAGTGATAGAGCAATGCTACAGCACCCATACATGAGTGATAGAGCAATGATACAGCACCCATACATCAGTTATAGAGCAATAATACAGCACCCATATATCAGTGATAGAGCAATGATACAGCACCCATACATCAGTGATAGAGCAATGATACAGCACCCGTACATCAGTGATAGAGCAATGATACAGCACCCATACATCAGTGATAGAGCAATGATACAGCACCCGTACATCAGTGATAGAGCAATGATAGAGCTCCTGAACATCAGTAATAGAGCAATAATATAGCACCCATACATTAGTGATAGAGCAGTTATACAGCACCCATACATCAGTTATAGAGCAATGGTACAGCTCCCATACATCAGTGATAGAGCAATGATACAGAACCCATACATCAGTGATAGAGAAATGATACGGCACCCATACATCAGTGATAGAGCAATGATACAGCACCCATACATCAGTGATAGAGGAATGATACAGCACCCATACATCAGTGATAGAATAATGATACAGCACCTACACATCAGTGATAGAGGAATGATACAGCACCCGTACATCAGTGATAGAGCAATGATACAGCACCCATACATCAGTGATAGAGAATCGATACTGCACTCATACATCAGTGATAGAGTAATGATACAGCACCCATACATCAGTGATAGAGCAATGATACAGTACCCATACATCAGTGATAGAGCAATGATACAGCACCCATACAACAGTGATAGAGGAATGATACAGCACCCGTACATCAGTGATAGAGCAATGATACAGCACCCGTACATCAGTGATAGAGCAATGATACAGCACCCCTACATCAGTGATAGAGCAATGATACAGCACCCATACATCAGTGATAGAGCAATGATACAGCACCCATACATCAGTGATAGAATAATGATACAGCACCTACACATCAGTGATAGAGGAATGATACAGCACCCGTACATCAGTGATAGAGCAATGATACAGCACCCATACATCAGTGATAGAGCAATGGTACAGCACCTGAACATCAGTAATAGAGCAATAATATAGCACCCATACATTAGTGATAGAGGAGTTATACAGCACCCATACATCAGTGATAGAGCAATGGTACAGCTCCCATACATCAGTGATAGAGCAATGATACAGCACCCATACATCAGTGATAGAGCAATGATACAGCACCCATACATCAGTGATAGAATAATGATACAGCACCTATACATAGTGATAGAGAATCGATACTGCACCCATACATCAGTGATAGAGCAATGATACAGCACCCATACATCAGTGATAGAGCAATGATACAGCACCCATATATCAGTAATAGAGCAATAATACAGCACCCATACATTAGTGATAGAGCAGTTATACAGCACTCATACATCAGTTTTAGAGCAATAATACAGCACCCATACATTAATTATAGAGCAGTTACACAGCACCCATACATCAGTGATAGAGCAATGATAAAGCACCCATACATTAGTGATAGAGCAATGATAAAGCACCCATACATCAGTGATAGAGCAATGGTACAGCTCCTATACATTAGTGATAGAGCAATGCTACAGCACCCATACATGAGTGATAGAGCAATGATACAGCACCCATACATCAGTTATAGAGCAATAATACAGCACCCATATATCAGTGATAGAGCAATGATACAGCACCCATACATCAGTGATAGAGCAATGATACAGCACCCGTACATCAGTGATAGAGCAATGATACAGCACCCATACATCAGTGATAGAGCAATGATACAGCACCCGTACATCAGTGATAGAGCAATGATAGAGCTCCTGAACATCAGTAATAGAGCAATAATATAGCACCCATACATTAGTGATAGAGCAGTTATACAGCACCCATACATCAGTTATAGAGCAATGGTACAGCTCCCATACATCAGTGATAGAGCAATGATACAGAACCCATACATCAGTGATAGAGAAATGATACGGCACCCATACATCAGTGATAGAGCAATGATACAGCACCCATACATCAGTGATAGAGGAATGATACAGCACCCATACATCAGTGATAGAATAATGATACAGCACCTACACATCAGTGATAGAGGAATGATACAGCACCCGTACATCAGTGATAGAGCAATGATACAGCACCCATACATCAGTGATAGAGCAATGGTACAGCACCTGAACATCAGTAATAGAGCAATAATATAGCACCCATACATTAGTGATAGAGCAGTTATACAGCACCCATACATCAGTGATAGAGCAATGGTACAGCTCCCATACATCAGTGATAGAGCAATGATACAGCACCCATACATCAGTGATAGAGCAATGATACAGCACCCATACATCAGTGATAGAGGAATGATACAGCACCCATACATCAGTGATAGAATAATGATACAGCACCTATACATCAGTGATAGAGAATCGATACTGCACCCATACATCAGTGATAGAGCAATGATACAGCACCCATATATCAGTAATAGAGCAATAATACAGCACCCATACATTAGTGATAGAGCAGTTATACAGCACCCATACATCAGTTTTAGAGCAATAATACAGCACCCATACATTAATTATAGAGCAGTTACACAGCACCCATACATCAGTGATAGAGCAATGATAAAGCACCCATACATTAGTGATAGAGCAATGATACAGCACCCATACATCAGTGATAGAGCAATGGTACAGCACCCATACATGAGTGATAGAGCAATGATACAGCACCCATACATCAGTTATAGAGCAATAATACAGCACCCATATATCAGTGATAGAGCAATGGTACAGCTCCTATACATTAGTGATAGAGCAATGCTACAGCACCCATACATCAGTTATAGAGCAATAATACAGCACCCATATATCAGTGATAGAGCAATGATACAGCACCCATACATCAGTGATAGAGCAATGATACAGCACCCGTACATCAGTGATAGAGCAATGATACAGCACCCGTACATCAGTGATAGAGCAATGATAGAGCTCCTGAACATCAGTAATAGAGCAATAATACAGCACCCATACATTAGTGATAGAGCAGTTATACAGCACCCATACATCAGTGATAGAGCAATGGTACAGCTCCCATACATCAGTGATAGAGCAATGATACAGCACCCATACATCAGTGATAGAGAAATGATACAGCACCCATACATCAGTGATAGAGCAATGATACAGCACCCATACATCAGTGATAGAATAATGATACAGCACCTATACATCAGTGATAGAGGAATGATACAGCACCCGTACATCAGTGATAGAGCAATGATACAGCACCCATACATCAGTGATAGAGCAATGATACATCACCCATACATCAGTGATAGACCAATGATACAGCTCTCATACATCAGTGATAGAGCAATGATACAGCGCCCATACATCAGTGGTAGAGCAATGATACAGCACCCGTACATCAGTGGTAGAGCAATGATACAGCACCCATACATCAGTGATAGAGCAATGATACAGCACCCATACATCAGTGATAGAGCAATGATACAGCTCCCATACATCAGTAATACAGCAATGATACAGCACCCAAACATCAGTGGTAGAGCAATGATACAGCACCCGTACATCAGTGGTAGAGCAATGATACAGCACCCATACATCAGTGATAGAGCAATGATACAGCACCCATACATCAGTGATAGAGCAATGATACAGCACCCATACATCAGTGATAGAGCAATGATAAAGCACCCATACATCGGTAATAGAGCAATTATACAGCACCCGTACATCAGTGGTAGAGCAATGATACAGCACCCATACATCAGTGATAGAGCAATGATACAGCACCCATACATCAGTGATAGAGCAATGATACAGCACCCATACATCAGTGATAGAGCAATGATACAGCACCCATACATCAGTGACAGAGCAATGATACAGCACCCATACATCAGTGATAGAGCAATGATACAGCACCCATACATCAGTGATAGAGCAATGATAAAGCACCCATACATCGGTAATAGAGCAATGATACAGCACCCATACATCAGTGATAGAGCAATGATACAGCACCCATACATCAGTGATAGAGCAATGATACAGCACCCATACATCAGTGATAGAGCAATGATACAGCACCCATACATCAGTGATAGAGCAATGATACAGCACCCATACATCAGTGATAGAGCAATGATACAGCTCCCATACATCAGTGATAGAGCAATGATACAGCAACCATACATCAGTGATAGAGCAATGATACAGCTCCCATACATCAGTGATAGAGCAATGATACAGCTCCCATACATCAGTGATAGAGCAATGATACAGCAACCATACATCAGTGATAGAGCAATGATACAGCTCCCATACATCAGTGATAGAGCAATGATACAGCACCCATACATCAGTGATGGAGCAATGATATGGCACCCATATATCAGTGATAGAGCAATGATACAGCTCCTGAACATCAGTTAAAGAGTAATAATACAGCACCCATACATCAGTGATAGAGCAGTTATACAGCACCCATACATCACTGATAGAGCAATGATAAAGCACCCATACATCAGTGATAGAGCAATGATACACCTCCTATGCAGTAATAGAGCAATGATACAGCACCCATACATCAGTGGTAGAGCAATGATAAAGCACCCATACATCAGTAATAGAGCAATAATACAGCACCCATACATCAGTGATAGAGCAATACAGCACACATACATCAGTAATAGAGCAATGATACAGCACCCATACGTCATTGATATAGCTATACTACAGCTCCTATACAGTGATAGAGCAATAATACATCACCCATACATCAGTGATAGAGCAATAATACAGCACCCATACATTAGTAATAGAGCAATAATACAGCACCCATACATCAGTGATAGAGCAATGATACAGCGCCCATACATCAGTGATAGAGCAATGATACAGCACCCATACATCAGTAAAAGAGCAATGACACAGCTCCCATACATCAGTGATAGAGCTATATTACAGCTCCTATACAGTGATAGAGCAATGATACAGCACCCATACATCAGTGGTAGAGCAATGATACAGCTCCCATACATCAGTGTTAGAGCAATGATACAGCACCCATACATCAGTGATAGAGCAATAATACAGCACCCATACATTAGTGATAGAGCAGTTATACAGCACCCATACATCAGTAATAGAACAATAATACAGCACCCATACATCAGTAAAAGACCAATGACACAGCACCCATACAACATCAGTGATAGAGCAATAATAAAGCACCCATACATCAGTGATAGAGCAATGATACAGCTCCCATACATCAGTGGTAGAGCAAAGATACAGCTCCCATACATCAGTGATAGAGCAGTTATACAGCACCCATACATCAGTTATAGAACAATGATATAGCTCCCATACATCAGTGATAGACCAATGATACAGCGCCCATACATCAGTGGTAGAGCATTGATACAGCATCCGTACATCAGTGGTAGAGCAATGATACAGCACCCATACATCAGTGATAGAGCAATGATACAGCACCCATACATTAGGGATAGAGCATTGATACAGCTCCCATACATCAGTAATACAGCAATGATACAGCACCCATACATCAGTGGTAGAGCAATGATACAGCACCCGTACATCAGTGGTAGAGCAATGATACAGCACCCATACATCAGTGATAGAGCAATGATACAGCACCCATACATCAGTGATAGAGCAATGATACAGCACCCATACATCAGTGATAGAGCAATGATACAGCACCCATACATCAGTGATAGAGCAATGATAAAGCACCCATACATCGGTAATAGAGCAATTATACAGCACCCATACATCAGTGATAGAGCAATAATACAGCACCCATACGTCAGTGATAGAGCAATGATACAGCACCCATACATCAGTTATAGAGCAATGATACAGCACCCATATATCATTTATAGAGCAATGATACAGCTCCTGAACATCAGTAATAGAGCAATAATGCAGCACCCATACGTTAGTGATAGAGCAGTTATACAGCACCCATACATCAGTGATAAAGCAATGATACAGCACCCATACATCAGTGATACAGCAATGATTCAGCTCCCATACAACAGTGATAGATCAATGATACAGCTCCCATACATCAGTGGTAGAGCAATGATACAGCAACCATACATCAGTGATAGAGCAATGATACAGCACCCATACATCAGTGATAGAGCAATGATACAGCACCCATACATCAGTGATAGAGCAATGATACAGCAACCATACATCAGTGATAGAGCAATGATACAGCACCCATACATCAGTGATAGAGCAATGATACAGCACCCATACATCAGTGATGGAGCAATGATACGGCACCTATATATCAGTGATAGAGCAATGATACAGCTCCGGAACATCAGTTAAAGAGCAATAATACAGCACCAATACATCAGTGATAGAGCAATGATACAGCACCCATACATAAGTGATGGAGCAATGATACGGCACCCATATATCAGTGATAGAGCAATGATACAGCTCCTGAACATCAGTTAAAGAGCAATGATACAGCTCCCATACATCAGTGATAGAGCAATGATACAGCAACCATACATCAGTGATAGAGCAATGATACAGCACCCATACATCAGTGATAGAGCAATGATACAGCACCCATACATCAGTGATGGAGCAATGATACGGCACCCATATATCAGTGATAGAGCAATGATACAGCTCCTGAACATCAGTTAAAGAGCAATAATACAGCACCCATACATCAGTGATAGAGCAGTTATACAGCACCCATACATCAGTGATAGAGCAATGATAAAGCACCCATACATAAGTGGTAGAGCAATGATACAGCACCCATACATCAGTGGTAGAGCAATGATACATCTCCCATACATCAGTGTTAGAGCAATGATACAGCACCCATACATCAGTGAGAGAGCAATGACACAGCTCACATACATCAGTGATAGAGCAATGATAAAGCACCCATACATAAGTGATAGAGCAATGATACACCTCCTATGCAGTGATAGAGCAATGATACAGCACCCATACATCAGTGAAAGAGCAATGATACAGCGCCTATACATCAGTGATAGAGCAATGAAACAGCTCCCATACATCAGTGATAGAGCAATGATACAGCAACCATACATCAGTGATCGAGCAATGATACAGCACCCATACATTAGTGATAGAGCAATGATACAGCTCCCATACATCAGTGAGAGAGCAATGATACAGCGCCCATACATCAGTAATGGATCAATGATACAGCACCCATTCATAAGTGATCGAGCAATGATACGGCTCCCATACATCAGTGATAGAGCAATAATACAGCTCCCATACATCAGTGATGGAGCAATAATACAGCTCCCATACATCAGTGATAGAGCAATGATACAGCTCCTGAGCATCAGTGATAGAGCAATGATACAGCACCCATACATCAGTGATAGAGCAATGCTACAGCTCCCATACATCAGTGATAGAATAATGATACAGCACCTATACATCAGTGATAGAGGAATGATACAGCACCCATACATCAGTGATAGAGCAATGATACAGCTCCCATACATCAGTGATAGAATAATGATACAGCACCTATACATCAGTGATAGAGGAATGATACAGCACCCATACATCAGTGATAGAGCAATGATACAGCTCCCATACATCAGTGATAGAATAATGATACAGCACCTATACATCAGTGATAGAGGAATGATACAGCACCCATACATCAGTGATAGAGCAATGATACAGCTCCCATACATCAGTGATAGAATAATGATACAGCACCTATACATCAGTGATAGAGGAATGATACAGCACCCGTACATCAGTGTTAGAGCAATGATACAGCACCCATACATCAGTGATAGAGCAATGGTACAGCACCTGAACATCAGTAATAGAGCAATAATATAGCACCCATACATTAGTGATAGAGCAGTTATACAGCACCCATACATCAGTGATAGAGCAATAACACAGCTCCCATACATCAGTAATAGAGCAATGATACAGCACCCATACATCAGTGATAGAGCAATGGTACAGCTCCTATACATTAGTGATAGAGCAATGGTCCAGCTCCTATACATTAGTGATAGAGCAATGATTCAGCTCCCATACATCAGTGAGAGAGCAATGCTACAGCATCCATACATCAGTGATAGAGCAATGATACAGCTCCTATACATCAGTGGTAGAGCAATGATACAGCACCTATACATCAGTGGTAGAGCAATGATACAGCACCCATACATCAGTGATAGAGCAATGATACAGCTCCTATACATCAGTGATAGAGCAATGATACAGCTCCTATACATCAGTGATAGAGCAATGATACAGCTCCTATACATCAGTGATAGAGCAATAATACAGCTCCCATACATCAGTGATAGAGCAATGATACAGCTCCTATACATCAGTGGTAGAGCAATGATACAGCACCCATACATCAGTGGTAGAGCAATGATACAGCACCCATACATCAGTGGTAGAGCAATGATACAGCACCCATACATCAGTGATAGAGCAATGGTACAGCTCCTATACATTAGTGATAGAGCAATGATACAGCTCCCATACATCAGTGAGAGAGCAATGCTGCAGCACCCATACATCAGTGATAGAGCAATGATACAGCTCCTGAACATCAGTAATAGAGCAATAATATAGCACCCATACATTAGTGATAGAGCAGTTATAAAGCACCCATACATCAGTGATAGAGCAATGGTACAGCTCCCATACATCAGTGATAGAATGATGATACAGCGCCCATACATCAGTGATAGAGCAATAATACAGCACCCATACATCAGTGATAGAGAATCGATACTGCACTCATACATCAGTGATAGAGCAATGATACAGCTCCCATACATCAGTGATAGAGCAATGATACAGCACCCATACAACAGTGATAGAGGGATGATACAGCACCCGTACATCAGTGATAGAGCAATGATACAGCACCCATACATCAGTGATAGAGCAATGGTACAGCTCCCATACATGAGTGATAGAGCAATGATACAGCACCCATACATCAGTGATAGAGCAATGGTACAGCTCCTATACATTAGTGATAGAGCAATGATACAGCACCCATACATCAGTGATAGAGCAATGATACAGCTCCCATACATCAGTGATAGAGCAATGATACAGCTCCCATACATCAGTGATAGAGCAATGATACAGCTCCTGAACATCAGTAATAGAGCAATAATTTAGCAACCATACATTAGTGATAGAGCAGTTATACAGCACCCATACATCAGTGATACAGCAATGATACAGCAACCATACATGAGTGATAGAGCAATGATACAGCAACCATACATCAGTTATAGAGCAATAATACAGCACTCATACATCAGTGATAGAGCAATGATACTGCACCCATACATCAGTGATGGAGCAATGATACAGCACTCATATATCAGTAATAGAGCAATAATACAGCACTCATACATCAGTGATAGAGCAATGATACTGCACCCATACATCAGTGATAAAGCAATGATACAGCACCCATACATCAGTAATAGAGCAACGATACAGCTCCTATACATCAGTGATAGAGCAATGAAACAGCTCCCATACATCAGTGATAGAGCAATGACACAGCACCCATACATCAGTAATGGAGCAATGATACAGCACCCATGCATCTGTGATAGAGCAATGATACGGCTTCCATTCAACAGTGATAGAGCAATAATACAGCTCCCATACATCAGTGTTAGAGAAATAATACAGCTCCTATACATCAGTGGTAGAGCAATGATACAGCACCCATACATCAGTGGTAGAGCAATGATACTGATCCCATACATCAGTGGTAGAGCAATGATACAGCACCCATACATCAGTGATAGAGCAATGATACAGCACCCATACATCAGTGATAGAGCAATGATACAGCACCCATACATCAGTGATAGAGCAATGCTGCAGCACCCATACATCAGTGATAGAGCAATGATACAGCACCCATACATCAGTGATAGAGCAATGATACAGCTCCTGAACATCAGTAATAGAGCAATAATATAGCACCCATACATCAGTGATAGAATAATGATACAGCACCTATACATCAGTGATAGAGGAATGATACAGCACCCGTACATCAGTGTTAGAGCAATGATACAGCACCCATACATCAGTGATAGAGCAATGGTACAGCACCTAAACATCAGTAATAGAGCAATAATATAGCACCCATACATTAGTGATAGAGCAGTTATACAGCACCCATACATCAGTGATAGAGCAATAACACAGCTCCCATACATCAGTGATAGAGCAATGGTACAGCTCCTATACATTAGTGATAGAGCAATGATACAGCTCCCATACATCAGTGAGAGAGCAATGCTACAGCATCCATACATCAGTGATAGAGCAATGATACAGCACCCATACATCAGTGATAGAGCAATGATACAGCTCCTATACATCAGTGGTAGAGCAATAATACAGCACCCATACATCAGTGGTAGAGCAATGATACAGCACCCATACATCAGTGATAGAGCAATGATACAGCACCCATACATCAGTGATAGAGCAATGATACAGCTCCTATACATCAGTGATAGAGCAATGATACAGCTCCTATACATCAGTGATAGAGCAATAATACAGCTCCCATACATCAGTGATAGAGCAATGATACAGCTCCTATACATCAGTGGTAGAGCAATGATACAGCACCCATACATCAGTGGTAGAGCAATGATACAGCACCCATACATCAGTGGTAGAGCAATGATACAGCACCCATACATCAGTGATAGAGCAATGATACAGCACCCATACATCAGTGATGGAGCAATGATACGGCACCCATATATCAGTGATAGAGCAATGATACAGCTCCTGAACATCAGTTAAAGAGCAATACTACAGCACCCATACATCAGTGATAGAGCAGTTATACAGCACCCATACATCAGTGATAGAGCAATGATAAAGCACCCATACATAAGTGGTAGAGCAATGATACAGCACCCATACATCAGTGGTAGAGCAATGATACATCTCCCATACATCAGTGTTAGAGCAATGATACAGCACCCATACATCAGTGAGAGAGCAATGACACAGCTCACATACATCAGTGATAGAGCAATGATAAAGCACCCATACATAAGTGATAGAGCAATGATACACCTCCTATGCAGTGATAGAGCAATGATACAGCACCCATACATCAGTGAAAGAGCAATGATACAGCGCCTATACATCAGTGATAGAGCAATGAAACAGCTCCCATACATCAGTGATAGAGCAATGATACAGCAACCATACATCAGTGATCGAGCAATGATACAGCACCCATACATTAGTGATAGAGCAATGATACAGCTCCCATACATCAGTGAGAGAGCAATGATACAGCGCCCATACATCAGTAATGGATCAATGATACAGCACCCATTCATAAGTGATAGAGCAATGATACGGCTCCCATACATCAGTGATAGAGCAATAATACAGCTCCCATACATCAGTGATGGAGCAATAATACAGCTCCCATTCATCAGTGATAGAGCAATGATACGGCTCCCATACATCAGTGATAGAGCAATGATACAGCTCCTATACATCAGTGATAGAGCAATGATACAGCTCCTATACATCAGTGATAGAGCAATAATACAGCTCCCATACATCAGTGATAGAGCAATGATACAGCTCCTATACATCAGTGGTAGAGCAATGATACAGCACCCATACATCAGTGGTAGAGCAATGATACAGCACCCATACATCAGTGGTAGAGCAATGATACAGCACCCATACATCAGTGATAGAGCAATGATACAGCACCCATACATCAGTGATAGAGCAATAATACAGCTCCCATACATCAGTGATGGAGCAATAATACAGCTCCCATTCATCAGTGATAGAGCAATGATACGGCTCCCATACATCAGTGATAGAGCAATGATACAGCTCCTATACATCAGTGATAGAGCAATGATACAGCTCCTATACATCAGTGATAGAGCAATAATACAGCTCCCATACATCAGTGATAGAGCAATGATACAGCTCCTATACATCAGTGGTAGAGCAATGATACAGCACCCATACATCAGTGGTAGAGCAATGATACAGCACCCATACATCAGTGGTAGAGCAATGATACAGCACCCATACATCAGTGATAGAGCAATGATACAGCACCCATACATCAGTGATAGAGCAATGATACAGCACCCATACATCAGTGATAGAGCAATGAAACAGCTCCCATACATCAGTGATAGAGCAATGACACAGCACCCATACATCAGTAATGGAGCAATGATACAGCGCCCATGCATCTGTGATAGAGCAATGATACGGCTCCCATTCAACAGTGATAGAGCAATGATACAGCTCCTGAACATCAGTGATAGAGCAATAATACAGCTCCCATACATCAGTGATAGAGCAATGATACAGCAACCATACATCAGTGATCGAGCAATGATACAGCACCCATACATTAGTGATAGAGCAATGATACAGCTCCCATACATCAGTGAGAGAGCAATGATACAGCGCCCATACATCAGTAATGGATCAATGATACAGCACCCATTCATAAGTGATAGAGCAATGATACGGCTCCCATACATCAGTGATAGAGCAATAATACAGCTCCCATACATCAGTGATGGAGCAATAATACAGCTCCCATTCATCAGTGATAGAGCAATGATACGGCTCCCATACATCAGTGA
Organism: Rhinoderma darwinii; assembly: GCF_050947455.1. Lineage (NCBI taxonomy): Eukaryota > Metazoa > Chordata > Amphibia > Anura > Rhinodermatidae > Rhinoderma > Rhinoderma darwinii. The sequence continues at coordinate 10,178,163 of NC_134698.1, read as the reverse complement.
TAGAGCAATGATACAGCTCCTATACATCAGTGATAGAGCAATGATACAGCTCCTATACATCAGTGATAGAGCAATAATACAGCTCCCATACATCAGTGATAGAGCAATGATACAGCTCCTATACATCAGTGGTAGAGCAATGATACAGCACCCATACATCAGTGGTAGAGCAATGATACAGCACCCATACATCAGTGGTAGAGCAATGATACAGCACCCATACATCAGTGATAGAGCAATGATACAGCACCCATACATCAGTGATAGAGCAATAATACAGCTCCCATACATCAGTGATGGAGCAATAATACAGCTCCCATTCATCAGTGATAGAGCAATGATACGGCTCCCATACATCAGTGATAGAGCAATGATACAGCTCCTATACATCAGTGATAGAGCAATGATACAGCTCCTATACATCAGTGATAGAGCAATAATACAGCTCCCATACATCAGTGATAGAGCAATGATACAGCTCCTATACATCAGTGGTAGAGCAATGATACAGCACCCATACATCAGTGGTAGAGCAATGATACAGCACCCATACATCAGTGGTAGAGCAATGATACAGCACCCATACATCAGTGATAGAGCAATGATACAGCACCCATACATCAGTGATAGAGCAATGATACAGCACCCATACATCAGTGATAGAGCAATGAAACAGCTCCCATACATCAGTGATAGAGCAATGACACAGCACCCATACATCAGTAATGGAGCAATGATACAGCGCCCATGCATCTGTGATAGAGCAATGATACGGCTCCCATTCAACAGTGATAGAGCAATGATACAGCTCCTGAACATCAGTGATAGAGCAATAATACAGCTCCCATACATCAGTGATAGAGCAATAATACAGCTCCTATACATCAGTGGTAGAGCAATGATACAGCACCCATACATCAGTGGTAGAGCAATGATACTGATCCCATACATCAGTGGTAGAGCAATGATACAGCACCCATACATCAGTGAGAGAGCAATGCTGCAGCACCCATACATCAGTGATAGAGCAATGATACAGCTCCTGAACATCAGTAATAGAGCAATAATATAGCACCCATACATTAGTGATAGAGCAGTTATAAAGCACCCATACATCAGTGATAGAGCAATGGTACAGCTCCCATACATCAGTGATAGAATAATGATACAGCGCCCATACATCAGTGATAGAGCAATAATACAGCACCCATACATCAGTGATAGAGAATCGATACTACACTCATTCATCAGTGATAGAGCAATGATACAGCTCCCATACATCAGTGATAGAGCAATGATACAGCACCCATACAACAGTGATAGAGGGATGATACAGCACCCATACATCAGTGATAGAATAATGATACAGCACCTATACATCAGTGATAAAGCAATGATACAGCACCCATACATCAGTGATAGAGCAATGGTACAGCTCCCATACATGAGTGATAGAGCAATGATACAGCACCCATACATCAGTGATAGAGCAATGGTACAGCTCCTATACATTAGTGATAGAGCAATGATACAGCTCCCATACATCAGTGATAGAGCAATGGTACAGCTCCCATACATCAGTGAGAGAGCAATGCTACAGCATCCATACATCAGTGATAGAGGAATGATACAGCTCCTATACATCAGTGGTAGAGCAATGATACAGCACCTATACATCAGTGGTAGAGCAATGATACAGCACCCATACATCAGTGATAGAGCAATGATACAGCTCCTATACATCAGTGATAGAGCAATGATACAGCTCCTATACATCAGTGATACAGCAATGATACAGCTCCCATACATGAGTGATAGAGCAATGATACAGCTCCTATACATCAGTGATAGAGCAATGATACAGCTCCTATACATCAGTGATAGAGCAATAACACAGCTCCCATACATCAGTAATAGAGCAATGATACAGCACCCATACATCAGTGATAGAGCAATGGTACAGCTCCTATACATTAGTGATAGAGCAATGGTACAGCTCCTATACATTAGTGATAGAGCAATGATTCAGCTCCCATACATCAGTGAGAGAGCAATGCTACAGCATCCATACATCAGTGATAGAGCAATGATACAGCTCCTATACATCAGTGGTAGAGCAATGATACAGCACCTATACATCAGTGGTAGAGCAATGATACAGCACCCATACATCAGTGATAGAGCAATGATACAGCTCCTATACATCAGTGATAGAGCAATGATACAGCTCCTATACATCAGTGGTAGAGCAATGATACAGCACCCATACATCAGTGGTAGAGCAATGATACAGCATCCATACATCAGTGATAGAGCAATGGTACAGCTCCTATACATTAGTGATAGAGCAATGATACAGCTCCCATACATCAGTGAGAGAGCAATGCTGCAGCACCCATACATCAGTGATAGAGCAATGATACAGCTCCTGAACATCAGTAATAGAGCAATAATATAGCACCCATACATTAGTGATAGAGCAGTTATAAAGCACCCATACATCAGTGATAGAGCAATGGTACAGCTCCCATACATCAGTGATAGAATAATGATACAGCGCCCATACATCAGTGATAGAGCAATAATACAGCACCCATACATCAGTGATAGAGAATCGATACTACACTCATTCATCAGTGATAGAGCAATGATACAGCTCCCATACATCAGTGATAGAGCAATGATACAGCACCCATACAACAGTGATAGAGGGATGATACAGCACCCATACATCAGTGATAGAATAATGATACAGCACCTATACATCAGTGATAAAGCAATGATACAGCACCCATACATCAGTGATAGAGCAATGATACAGCACCCATACATCAGTGATAGAGCAATGGTACAGCTCCTATACATTAGTGATAGAGCAATGGTACAGCTCCTATACATTAGTGATAGAGCAATGATTCAGCTCCCATACATCAGTGAGAGAGCAATGCTACAGCATCCATACATCAGTGATAGAGCAATGATACAGCTCCTATACATCAGTGGTAGAGCAATGATACAGCATCCATACATCAGTGATAGAGCAATGATACAGCTCCTATACATCAGTGATAGAGCAATGATACAGCTCCTATACATCAGTGATAGAGCAATGATACAGCTCCTATACATCAGTGATAGAGCAATGATACAGCTCCTATACATCAGTGATAGAGCAATGATACAGCTCCTATACATCAGTGATAGAGCAATAACACAGCACACATACATTAATGATAGAGCAATGATACAGCACCCATACATCAGTGATAAAGCAATGATACAGCACACATACATTAATGATAGAGCAATTATACAGCTACCATACATCAGTGATAAAGCAATGATACAGCACCTATACATCAGTGATAGAGCAATGGTACAGCTCCTATACATTAGTGAGAGAGCAATGTTACAGCACCCATACATCAGTGATAGAGAATCGATACTGCACCCATACATCAGTGATAGAGCAATAATACAGCACCCATACATCAGTGATAGAGCAATGATAGAGCACCCATACATCAGTGATGGAGAAATGATACAGCACCCATATATCAGTAATAGAGCAGTGATACATCTCCTGAACATCACTAATAGAGCAATAATACAGCACCCATACATTAGTTATAGAGCAGTTATACAGCACCCATACATCAGTTTTAGAGCAATAATACAGCACCCATACATTAATGATAGAGCAGTTACACAGCACCCATACATCAGTGATAGAGCAATGATAAAGCACCCATACATAAGTGATAGAGCAATGATACATCACCTTTGCAGTGATAGAGCAATGATACAGCACCCATACATCAGTGATGGAGCATTGATACAGCACCCATACATCAGTGATAGAGCAATGATACAGCACCCATACATCAGTAATAGAGAAATGATACAGCGCCTATACATCAGTGATAGAGCAATGAAACAGCTCCCATACATCAGTGATAGAGCAATGATACAGCACACATACATCAGTGATGTATCAATAATACAGCTCCCATGCATCAGTGATAGAGCAATGATACGGCTCCCATACATCAGTGATAGAGCAATGATACAGCTCCCATACATCAGTGATGGAGCAATGATACAGCACCCATACATCAGTGGTAGAGCAATGATACAGCACCCATACATCAGTGGTAGAGCAATGATACAGCACCCATACATCAGTGGTAGAGCAATGATACAGCTCCTGAACATCAGTAATAGAGCAATAATATAGCACCCATACATTAGTGATAGAGCAATGATACAGCTCCTGAACATCAGTAATAGAGCAATAATATAGCTCCCATACATGAGTGATAGAGCAATGATACAGCACCCATACGTCATTGATAGAGCTATACTACAGCACCCATACATCAGTGATAGAGCAATGATACAGCACCCATACATCAGTGATAGAGCAATGATACAGCTCCTGAACATCAGTAATAGAGAAATAATACAGCACCCATACATCAGTTTTAGAGCAATAATACAGCACCCATACATTAATGATAGAGCAGTTATACAGCTACCATACATCAGTGATAAAGCAGTGATACAGCACCCATACTGTATATCAGTGGTAGAGCAATAATACAGCTCCTATACATCAGTGATAGAGCAATGATACTGCACCCATACATCATTGATAGAGGAATGATACAGCACCCATACATCAGTGATAGAGCAATAATACAGCACCCATACATCAGTGATAGAGCAATAATACAGCACCCATACATCAGTGATAGAGCAATGATACAGCACCCATACATCAGTGATAGAGGAATGATACAGCACCCGTACATCAGTGATAGAGCAATGATACAGCACCCATACATCAGTGATAGAGAATCGATACTGTACCCATACATCAGTGATAGAGCAATAATACATCACCCATACATCAGTGATAGAGCAATGATACAGCACCCATACATCTCTGATAGAGGAATGATACAGCACCCGTACATCAGTGATAGAGCAGTGATACAGCACCCATACATCAGTGATAGAGAATCGATACTGTACCCATACATCAGTGATAGAGCAATAATACATCACCCATACATCAGTGATAGAATAATGATACAGCGCCCATACATCAGTGATAGGGCAATAATACAACACCCATACATCAGTGATAGAGAATCGATACTGCACTCATACATCAGTGATAGAGCAATGATACAGCACCCATACATCAATGATAGAGCAATGATACAGCACCCATACATCTCTGATAGAGGAATGATACAGCACCCATACATCAGTGATAGAGCAATGCTACAGCACCCATACATCAGTGATAGAGCAATGATACAGCACCCATACATCAGTGATAGAGCAATGATACAGCACCCATACATCAGTGATAGAGCAATGATACAGCACCCATACATCACTGATAGAGCAATGATACAGCTCCCATACATCAGTGATAGAGGAATGATACAGCACCCATACATCAGTGATAGAGCAATGATACAGCACCCATACATCAGTAATAGAGCAATAATACAGCACCCATACATCAGTGATAGAGCAATGATACAGCACCCATACATCAGTAATAGAGCAATAATATAGCACCCATACATCAGTAATAGAGGAATGATACAGCACCCATACATCAGTGATGGAGCAATGATACAGCACCCATACATCAGTAATAGAGCAATGATACAGCACCCATACATCAGTGATAGAGCAATGATACAGCACCCATACATCAGTAATAGAGCAATAATATAGCACCCATACATCAGTAATAGAGGAATGATACAGTACCCATACATCAGTGATGGAGCGTCGATAGAGCACCCATACATTAATGATGGAGTACCCATACAGCACATAGAAAGTATATACACTAGTAATTCATTACTTATGCTGAAGAATCCATGAAAGCTCCTCCACTAAGTATAGGGTGAGGCTCTGTAATACCATCCTGTGATCCAAACTCTCACCCATTCAGACGCACTTTAACCTCACAGTTGAACAAATCAGATTACTGTGGGTGAGGTAGGAGCATAGATATACTGTACTAAGAGATGCGGTTAAAATAGCCTGACGGTCCTTGTTTCTACCTGCGCCAGCCTATAGGTCTAAGCGTGGACCGAATGATTACTGTTTGGTGACCACTGTTTTGATTCAGTGGTTAAGTGTCCAGGCCCTGGTGACCCAGTAGTCATAGTAAAAGGTGGCCTATGCTTCATCCTAGACTGGTCGTAAATTTCTTCCCTCTTTCTCAATACCCTCCTGTCAATGCTGCAGAATAAAAAACCTGAGTATTAAAGAGTTCTTCCGGCAATAGACATTGATAGCACCCCACAGATGCCAAGGAAGAAGTGATCACGGCCCCTCTTGCTTTTATAACAAAGTGGTTTCGCTCCATACTAGACGTTGTGGGTGGCACTAGGTAGGAGAAAAGCCCAAGATGCCACTGTGTTTTACCGTGGACTGTTTTCTCCTCGCCATCACTCAATGTCAAAAACAATTAAAAAATTTGCAAGACTAAAACAATGAATCCTAAATATTTATTGGTGGAGCCTGTGAATTTCAACAAGATCCTTCTACAATTTAATGTAAATGGGGAAAGTCTAACTGCTCGCTGATGTCCCCATTGCGAGAAACGATGTTTGAAAGTGTAGGATTTTTATACCTTTGATCCTTTGTTTACTACAGAGAGGTGTCAAAGATGTGTCTGGCAGCCACTTGTCTCTCTCATTGAAATATCTTAACCATTTACCCGATCTGTTCAGGCAAACTTGAGCAGATGCCAGGGCTTTGGAGGCCCATGGCAACCTTTGTAAACATTCTCTACTCTTGTCAAGCAGAAGACGGGGTAGATATGGTGGCCCACTGTGACCACGTCTCTCAATGGACGATGTACAACTGAAGCCGGTCCTGGATCTAATCATATATGTTTATGTGGGGCTACGACTGTGGGCCAAACAATTGAATCTTCTACATATGGAACAATTTAGAGGAAAGGCCTAAGCCTAGTTCTTTGCTCCGTCCTAATTTCCAGACAAGGGAGGACAATCATCTTGCCAGAACTTATTGTGAAGGTCATGGACCTCCATGAGAAGTAGATGTATGGTGCATTGGTGCTGAACTCCCAGTTGGTCCTCACAGAAATCAATGGCAACATTTCTGGACTGGTTTCCACTTCTATCAAAAACTCCCCCTTACGAAAATTGTTACTTCGTTCTACTAAACCAACTTCACCCAAAACCCATCATTCTGGGTGGAGTTCTCCTTCGATCTCTAATTTTTTAAATCCTTTTAAAGCTGAGGAACACAAAACCCAGCAGAAGGACGAACACGCTACAGTAGAGAATGCATGACGATGGAGAACTTTTTTCTTCCTCCTTCGATCGGCTGCTAAATATGTTTCTTTGCATTCCCCTCCTCGAACCTCCAGACATCAATGCATTTTACAATACAAAGGGTCTCGACTGTCAATACAACCACACAATAAAAAAAAAAAGACAGAAAAAAAATTACAAAATCCACATTGTTTTCCATATAAAGGAAAAGACGACAAAAAAGGGAAATGAACAAAAGCAGCGATTGAGGAAGAGAGAGGGAGACACATCTAGAATTACACAGGCAGGAGAGAGAGGGGGAGAGAGCAGGGACCAGGAGACCGGGGAGGTATTGATTGGTGTCTGTCAGGTATTGTGGAACAATGGAGCAGATTCTTGTCTGGGCACTGCACCAAAGCACAGATCAATGGGGACATCGATGCTGGAGGAAGGATAGGCTCTGACTCCATAGCAACGCTACAGGGAGAAGCGATGACGGGGAGGTCTCTTCCAAAGTTAGCTGTAGACAGCCAGTGACCCAAATTTCTGTCAAGTGGGTTCCCTCTTCTAATATATTTAAAGTGCTCATCTCCCTGGCAGCCATTTTTTTAAGAATTCAGTATTTCAATTCTGTAGAAGCAAATGAATGACTGCAGATAAATCCATGGCCAGGGGAAAAAACACTGGGTTTTTAAAGGGGGTTTACAAAAACACAGGGTATTTAATGGGGGTTTCCAAATGCATACTTTTTAAACCAAGTTATTTTCGCCATGCTCCCCACTGGTTTTTACACTAAGAGTATTGGTCTGCACATATACACCAGCTTAGCCCTTCATATTACAAGCTCTAATATAAAGGGCTAGGCTAGTGAATATGTGCAGACCACTGCTCCTTGCGTAAAAACCAGCGTAGATAGTGCCACACTTAATACCCCCTGTAGATCGTTACACACACAGTGCCCTTTGTAGATGGTGCCACAGACTGCCCCCTGTATGTAGTGCGACACACAGTGCCCATATAGTGCCACAGTGCTCATGTAGATAGTGCCATACACTGCCTCCTGTAAATAGTTTCACACATAGTGTACATGTAGATTGTGCCACAGTGCATATGTAAATAGTACCACATTCAGTGCCCATGTAGATAGTGCTACAGTGCCCATGTAGATAGTGCCATACACTGCCCCCTGTAAATAGTGCTACACATAGTGTCCATATAGTTTGTGCCACAGTACCCATGTAGATAGTGCCACAGTGCCCATGTAGATAGTGTCACACTGTCCTCTGTAGATAGTGCCACGATGCACTTGTAGACAGTGCCACAGGGTCCCTGTAGATACTGCCACAGTGACCATGTAGATAGTGCCATACACTGCCACCCGTAAATAGTGCCACACAGTATCCATGTAGATTGTGCCACAGTGCCCATTTAAATAGTGCCACATTTAGATAGTGTCACACACTGCCCCCTGTAAATAGTGGCACATACTGCCTCCTGTTGATAGTGCCACATACATCCCCTGTAGATAGTGCCACACACTGCCACTGTAAAACGTGCCACACACTGCCCCCTGTAGATAGTTCCACACACTGACCCCTGTAGATAGTGCCAAACACTGCCCCCTGTCCCAACACTGTCCTCACCTCCAGTTATGCAGGCCTGGTCTCTTCTAACCTGGCCTTCACCAGCAGAGCAGCGCATGCTGCATGATAATGTCATCGTTCCATCTGCATCACAAAAAAAGCGCAGAATGGCTGGGAAGAAAACCGATGATTCCATTGCCTCGCCAGCGCTGTCAATTGTATCTACATCCTACTTACGTGGATACAATTGAGTCACATTGTATATGAGGGCCTCCATGAGCAAGGGGACTAGTGGGGCTCTTGTCACAGGAAAGTTTCCGGGCAACTGAAAAACCCCACTGCATTCGCCACTGATGGCATTATGACGTTTATGTTTACTTTTGCAACCACTTTGATTGCTCTAATGCATCTAAAACAAAACTGAAGCAACTCTGCAAATATTCTTGATTCAATGTTTGCAGTCTGTAACCATAGAGACACATAAATCTGCATAGGAGCTGCATACACAAAACACAAATACACAATTGTATATTTGTAATCTAGACTATTTGCAATGTATTGGATCAATAAATATTGGAACAGGTTGCAAAAGGAGCAGTTCAATGATATTTTTAGCTCTGTTACACCTGTATGGCATATCCCAAATTACATGTTCCTTGTATCAGATATGGAGTTTGGTGGTCACTTTAATATCTGCATTGTTTTGACGATTAAATTGGCTGCCAAAGTTAGAAGAACATTTTAGAAGCTGGGCGTTTTCTTCTAACAACGTGTAAAGCATCATGGGAGATGTAGTTGAGCTGATCATTACCAAGTATAGACTTGTGTCTCGTATTGTATCTGTAATGATTTCCATTAGGGCCGGGCTAGACCGTGTGACCTGCAGCTGCCCCATGTTTCATTGCGGCCAATGATCGACCCAATAGGCTTACATAATGGGGAAGATTTACTATGGCAAACGCGCCCGAATTCTGGATGAAAACTGGCGTACGTGCCATGCGTCAGATTTGTTACGTGTTTTAGAAACTTTTTGTGCCTTACTAGACAGTTTTCAAAGCGACTAAGGGATTCCTAAAATGTGTCAAATGATGTGCACCACATTTTTGCCAAAGATTACTGGTCGAAAAAAGGCCAGCCAAAAGGTGGCATAAGTTAGAGAAAAGTGTCTAAGCCTATGTTCACATAACGTTTTTTTGGCCCACGTTTGACGTATATATGTTAAACATAGGCTGTGACAGATAACCTAACAGTGACATCCGTCACCTATAGGATAGCATATAAAAAACATATACGTTAAGCGTTGGGATGGAATAGCCTAGTCTGAGGTCTACCAGCCAGATGAAGGCCAAAAATACACTTTTTTGGCCCGTTTGACATTGGAGCCCTATAGACACGTTTAGTGTGTATGTCAAGAGCTTTCCCAACGTACACGTAAAATGTAAACAAAAAACATGATGTGATCAGGGCCTAACATCCTAGGATGCGGCAAATCCAACCCACAGCGTGCGTCACTGTGATGTACTTGGCATATTTCTTTCCTCTCTCGTCTAGGTTTTTGCTGCCTTCTTTTATAGGCAATATTAATAAATCTGCCCCTTATGTATAAACTTGACTCATTTATTAAGTTACTTGATCGGCTGATTATTTACTTAAATTTGCCAAAAACAAATTTTACAAAAAAAGTGAAACCGATTTGTTCATGGACAGACTTGCCAAATTAGGACGGTGTAGACCAAATTCCCCCAATGTGGACATTAAGTGGGGGCTGCTAAAAGTTACAGTTGACCCCCAACCTCAACAGTCAACAGATATTGGCATTCGCTTCCATTGGAAAGAAAAAAAGAAAATCCCTTGTGTCCTGTGTAAGATGTTCCTTCATTTCGGTATCGTACAGGAGAAGTTACTGTCCAACATTGGCCTCGACTTGGAGACAAGTAGTCCTTTGTCTAGTTCTTCTCAATTTTTACCCTTTTCCAATACCATGAAGAGATACTTGTCCAAAAATGTATGGATAGGGCCACTGTCTTCCCACCCGGCAGCGAGAACAAGAACTACTGGTGGTGTTTTTGCCACATGTCACCAGATCTGGTGGTGCCACCAGGAAACCATGTCTTCTGTTGCTAAGCAAAGGCCTGAAGATACAGAAGAAGAAGACACTTTGATATTTGTATCACTTAGGAATTCTATTTCTATTCCTGCCCAAGACTTCTTATTGATCCTCACAGTCATGCGTCTGACCAGATCACATGATCACAAAATTCCAGACACGGGCTGACAACAAATCATTTACAGGAAGCAGTACCCGAGGGGTTAACACGTGGAGGTCATCTGGTGTGACCTATATGAGTAGGTCTTGTGGTTTCTAACACAGGAATGATGTAAAATATTAATGACGGTGTGCAGATATTAGCGTGTCCAGACTGTCGGTGATGGGTCTCAAGGCCTGAATTTAGATGATTAATAGGGTCGGCTTTCCCTTTCCTCCACTGTGGCTTTAGGGCGGCTTGGCTTATGGGATTCCTGGAAGACGCAACGTTTCAGTTTCTCCTCTCTCTGCTCATTTCCAGGAATCCCACGCGTTTCACCCTCTCATCCCAGGAGACATAGGTTCTACTGGTTCTACCAAGGGTCTTACAAGAATCCGTAAGCTTCCTAGAAGTGAGCGACATCTGATACCTGACCCAGTGCAAATGCTCTTGCCTACTGCACTATAGCATCACATTTCCATGTCAGCTAAAGGAAACATCATGAATTTCTTAAGATGTTTATTCATGATTGATTTTTTTGAGAACCAGTCTTGTTGTTGCATATTTAGATGTGACGGACATATAAGTCTAGTGTGTATGGAAACAGCAGCAAGGCAACCAATCAAATATCAGTTGTCATTGTGAAGGTTATAAATTGGTTGCTTTCGATAACTACAACAATTCTTTCAAGTTTTCATTTGCCCCTTCCATGAGCCTCATGTATCAAACCTGCCCTGGAGAAGAAGAGCCCTTTTCGGCCGTAGCATCCAATCAGAGTTAAGCCATGACTCGGATTGGCTATGATGGACAACAAAGTAAGATCTTCATCAGGATTTTTGGCGAGAACATTGCTTTTATTGACCATACTCCATACTTTTAAGAATCATTTTCATTGAGATTTTTAAATTTTTCTTCGGTGTCCCCTTTAATAGCACCATCAGTCACCCCATAGACTGAGTCAGCTGAGTGTTCCGCATAATCAGTGTCGGAGTGCCCCCAAAAATACTGCCTTCGGAGTGCCCCAATACACCGTGCCAGAAGCTTGCCCCTCATAAACAATAGTGCCAGTATAGTGCCCCAAATAAACAGTATCAGCACAGTGCCCCTAATAATGTGCCAGTGGAGTACCCCCTGTAAGAAAAACTGCCAGAGTTCCCACTTATAAACAATGCCAGCATAGTGCTTTCCGCCACACAGAATTAAAGGGTAACTAGACTTTCAGAAAACGTCTCACATGTCATAGTGACATGTCAGAAGTTTTGATCGGTGGGGGTCCGAGCACTGAGACCCCCACGATCGCTAAAGTGAAGCGGCAAAAGCGCTCGGGTGAGTGCTGAACCACTTAATTTTTGATCGACTTTTCTCGGAAAGCCGATGTAATGGTGTGCAGGCTCATAGACTTTCTATTGAGTCCATATACTGTTATATCGGCTTTCCGAGAAAAGCCGATCAGAAACCAAGCGGCTCAGCGCTCACCCGAGCTCTTCTGCCGCTTTATTTTAGCAATCGGTGGGGGTCTCAGTGCTCGGACCCCCACCAATTAAAACTTCTGACATGTCACTATTACGTCAGAAGTTTTCTGAAAGTTTAGTTACCCATTAAATAATAAAATCTGTCAGCCTGCAGTAACCACTAGGGGGAGCTCACTACATACATATGTATACAGCTCCCATTAAAGTCAACTGGAGCAGTATAAATACATATCCACCTAGTGGTGACCACCAACAGCTTTTGCAAGAGACTTGCCTGCTCTGGCAGGAGATCTCTCCTTTTTCTGGAGAGTATCGGAAAATCTAGAAAAGTAGACAATGTCATACACAGACGAAGCAAGTCGAAGTGTAGGGATTTTGGACATTAATACATACTAGAAGAGATTTATTAATGCAATTACGTCAATTTTCTGTCAAAAACCTTTATAAAAGAAACGGAGTTCGTACTTGGATATTTTTACCAGCATTGTTTGTGTCCCTTGCCGCACCATACCGTACGTTACTGACGCTGGTGGGAGGTAGTTTCCGCATATTTCCAGAAATGCACTGAGCCCGCACCATCAGCTGTATCATACTGGGATTGGAGCTAATTCCGATTCTGCCCGTTTAACCCTTAGATGCGACTGCATCACACAAGACGTGTTACAGAGGGAGGCGGTGCCTAATAGGATGTCTGTCAGTATAAAACGGACAGGCATAATACATAGTGGGACTAAAAATATATTGTAAAAAAATAAATTTGGTATCACCGTAATCGTACTGACCGGAAGATTCAAGTTATCATGTTATTTATACCGCATGGGAAACGCTTTAAAAACAATGTCAAAATTGCAGATTTTTTTTTCCCTTCCCCCAAAATAAAATAAATAAAAGTAATTCAATACGTTGTATGTACCCCGAAATGGTGCCATTTAAAAACAAAAACATTTCCCGAAAAAAACAAGCCCTCATACAGCTACGTCCCCCAGCCTAGGTAGGTATGCCAATCTTAGGCTTCACATTTGGGGCGTATGTCCGACGTGAACATTTGAAATGCGCCAATGAAGGTAAGCGCTAGACGTGTGCAACTGTATGGCTGTGTGCAAATGTTTTGTTTTTTTCCTGAAACAGCGCCACTCTTGTCCTTGGGCTGTGTCTGGTATTGCATTCACTTTAATGATTCTGGGCTGTAATACCAGACTCAGCCTATGGACAAAAGTGGCGCTGTTTGTGAAAAAAAAAAAGGAGGACTTTTGTTCTAATATCCCTTTAATTTGTCCATAGATATAACATCGTTAATGAGAATTGTGAAGTCTATCATCCCAAAACAATAAATTCTGCCAGATGGAAAGGAGTTGGAGCTTGTCAGAAAAAGTATAGGACCTACTTTTAAATGACATGGGCTTAAATAGTAAAAAAATATCAGAATGTTGGGCAGATCGGGAACAAAGCATACAGGTATTGTCACCCAGCTTTCCCAGATTCCCGAACAGCATATATGCCTACCTATACAATATTACATCCCCTTCTTCTATAGTTACGTAGCGTTGCCAGGAGTCTATGAAAGCTGGACAGGAGCTGTAATGGTAGCCCTTTGGTTTGATACCCAGCTTTCCTAGAAACAGATTTGAGCTGAGTAAAATTTGACTGATGGACTTATTTACTGGTGACATTTGTTTTTTATTTTGTTTATTTTAATTAATTAAAGTGACAGAAATCCAGTATGCTCATATATATATATATTATTTTTATTATTATTACTACTATTATTATTATACTATTATTTATTTTATTATTACTATTATTATTATGCTATTATTATTTACCATTATTACTATTATTATTATTTATTATTACTATTATTATTATACTATTATTACTTGTTTTATTATTATTATTTATTATTACTATTATTATAATACTATTATTAATTTTATTATTACTATTATTATTATTACTATTATTATTTACCATTATTACTATTATTATTATTTTTTATTATTATTACTATTATTATACTATTATTACTTGTTTTATTATTATTATTATTATTATTATTATTATTATTATTATTATTATATTATTATGATCATCATTAATAGTAGTGATAATATTTTTAATAATAATATAATTATTATATATTTTTTTATTATTCATATTAATATAAGATACATTATTATTATGTTATTATTTCATGATAATTTTTTTTATGTATTTTGTATTATCATTTAATTAATACTAATCATTTTATTATTTTGTATATTTTAATATTATTTTTTTTATTATTATTTTTAGTATTATTCATTTTTTTATTATCATTTTGTATACATTTTTTTTTATCTTTTTATTTTTATACTTTTTTTTTTATCTTTTTATTATTATTTTTATACTTTTTTTTAATCTTTTTATTATTATTTTTATACTTTTTTTTTTTTTTTTTGCGTGATACGCCAGTGATGCATAATTCAATGTCAGGCCTCCATTTTAGCCAACGCCTGGCACGGCAGCCATCTTAGGTACACCTTGAAACGAAAGGCGTTCCTGAGGAATAACACATTTATTGTTTGCCGGGTAAGGAGAAGGGTTAAGTATATAGACAGAGCAGAACAAAATTCCTGAGGTATTGATTTCTATGCTCCTGTCTCCAGCGGTTCCCTGTAGTTTCAATCAATGAAGGTAACTGGTAAAACTCACTGGGGCTCCCACCACCCAGAGTCATAAAGCATCACGTCTCCCGCACAAGGTCTGCGAGTCAAATGTGACCATTTCCTTACCACAGGCGATAGATAACCGCGTGCAATCCATAAGCGGCTCCCAGAATCCCCCTTGGCACGGCGAATGTGTGACAGTCACAGCTCTCTGTCATAAAGTCTATAAAACGCGTCTAACCCTGACATTACAGATGGGGGTAGAGTTCAGTCCAGTAAATGGCAGTCAAACCACTGGGCCGATTATCATTGATTTTCTTGGAAATCATTTATACCCCCACAGACCAACGTAACACGAAACCATGGCCGCGTCCTGGAATTATACACATAGTCCAGCGCTCGTCTTCATCCGGCAGCGTCTTACAGAAAGTGGAGAGGAGGGCGAGGTGGGAATAATAATGATATTACAGGTCGAAGACATGTGGGGGGGGGGGGTTTACTTCCATGACCGCAGCATGAGAGAGGGGGTTACAGGGTTGAACGTCCCCGTCCTGACTACGGACTAAACGCTATGACCATTAATGTTGCCCTGTGTGCTCCTCTAACGTTTGTGTCCTGCCACTAATGTGAAGTCATGTGCCACAGGTCGAAATTACGATGAACCCCTGTCTTGAATGACTGCAATATATGCTATTATATACTGGATCATGTAAAACTTGTTGTGATTGTTTGGCCGCTAAGGGGGAGTGGTCTATTTAATATAATAAGCGTATCTTAAAGCTACGGGTCCCCAATGCAAAATCTGTAACAGGCCACCTACCATGTATGGCCCCGATGCGACTCCTACCTCTGGCCCCCATGGCTACGCCCCTGATAATATATAATTATATTATATAACAAATTCCTGAAACTTTGCAGCTGAGCTTTGATTCTGTCTAATGAACTGATGTATCTAAGCCTATAATGTGTGATACTGTCTAATGAGGTGGTGTATCTAAGCAGGGGAGTAGCTATAGGGAGTGCAAAGGTGGCAGTCGCCCCCAGGCCCTGTGACCTCTACCACATAAGACGGCAGCATTTTAAATGGCACATGGCCGGAGGGGGGCATGTTACAGATTTTGAATTGGGGACCAAGAGCTTCAAGTTACTTCTCTGACTGTATCTAAGCATGTCACACCGTCTCAGCGAACCACACAGCACTACATTCTCATCATGTAATGTTAATGAATGATTCCTATGGACTTTGAGCTACTAGGAGGCTAGAAACATTGGAATTAAAGGAGAACTCTGAGCAAAACGAAAACGTTGTTATGCCTAGTCTAGGGGAGGAGCATGACACAGGGATTCTTTTTTTCAAGTTCTTTGAATTCCTGTCAATTCCTGCCAAGATGGTATCCGGGCCTAGTCTGGCCCGGATACCATCTTGGCTAAATTTCTGCTGTGCCACACCAGTGCCAGGACATTGGAGCATGACTATGTCACATCCATGATGCTGGAGGTGGCATTTGTTCTAAAAAATGGTGGCATTTAAGTGGAAGAGGAGGTACCTGGCTAAAGAGAGAGCTGCAGCGAGAGAGAGAGTGAGCTGTGGAAGCAACGGCACTTGGCTGAGATTGAGTCTGTGGGTCCTGGAGCGTGTTGCGGGTGATGGTCAGAAGCCTACCCGTGTGTGAAGTAGTCGTGTTAGTAGTGGTGGGTACGGGCAGCAGCCTTACCCCATGTGTCAGAAAGCCAGCAAGTGCAGTGTATCCAGTTGCGACCTGTGAGGCCTGAAATTGGCGGACCACACCTGCATCAGGGAGGAGCGCTTTTGGCTTTGTCTGTGATATGAGTGAACCGACCATCAACCGCCATATGTAAAAGACTGTGCCTCTCATATTGAGAAAAGTTGTTGTTTTTCCTATTGCCGCAAAATTTCCTGGTATCTGTTCCATCTTTTCCACGACACCACCCAGTACCCCCAGTACCCACCCAGTACCCGATCCTTACTCCCATTTGGTCAGGTGGAGGTACTGGCCATACATGTTTATCATCCAACGCCTATAAGGTATACCCAGAAATTTTTCATTGCCCAGGCCGGCCCTGGAGGTAGCTCTAGGGTCAGAATCAGCACCAAACAAACCTAGGCTTAAATGTGCCGTTGCAATCTTGATAAATATGCTCTAGGTTGGTCAAACTGAGGTTTGGCAAGACAATGGGACCACTGTGACTGTCGGCCAGCGGTGCCAGCCCTCGGCGGCTCTCTAATTCAGCTAACAGAAGGGATTTCCAAGTAGAGGACCAAGTTAGCAAAAGATGCCCTATAGGGGAGCCCAATTTATTTTGAGGGTAAAATGCTTTGTTAATAGGATCAAATAAATCCTAGAAAAGAGGAAAGCAATACATTTTTTGTTTAAAAAAAAATATGTCTCTGTAAATTCCCGTTTTACTAGAAGTCATCAACTCCGGCAATTAGTTGCAGGTCGTGTTGACCCCTTAGTGACCAGCCGATTTTAAACCTTAATGACCGAGCTATTTTTTACGTTTTTCCATCGTCGCATTCCAAGAGCTATAACTTTTTCATTTTTCCGTCGACATAGCTGTATAAGGTCTTGTTGTTTGCAGGACAAGTTGTATTTTTTTAATACCACCATTTTGGGGTATATATAATTTATTGATTAAACTTTTTTTGGGTCCTCAATTTACGCCGTTTACCGTGTGGTATAAATAACACAATAACTTTATTCAGCGGGTTGTTACGATTGCAACGATACCAAATTTATATAGATTGTGAATGTTTTACTACATTTACACCGTAAATTACATCTTTTTTTTCTAAATTATTTGTTTTTGTGTCTCCATATTTGAAGAGCCATAACTACTTTTCGATGGTACCATTTTGGAGTACATGCAACTTTTTGATCACTTTTGATCAAATTTTTTTGAAGGCAGGGTGAACAGAAAACAACAATTCTGGCATTGTTTTTTATTTTATTTTTTACAGTGTTCGCCGAGTGGGTTAAATAACATAAGAGCTTTATAGTAGGTGTCGTTACGGACGCGGTGATATCAAATATGTGTAACTTTTTACTTTTTTG